>NC_133134.1:1066639-1666639 GCF_048418815.1 Hemitrygon akajei
GCTACAAGAAGAAGCCAGGGAAGTACAGGCAGGTGAGCCTGACATCAGTGATGGGAAAGTTCCGGGGGTGGGGTTGGGATTCTGAGGGAAAAGATCTGTCTGCATTTGGAAAGCAAAGGACTCAATTAGGGATAGACAGCATAGCTTTGTGTATGGAAAATTATGTCTCAAGAATTTGAAATGAGAGATGTTGTCTTCAGGACCAACTCATCATTGAGATTCCAAATTGCTTTGGTGTGGTTGTGGAGAATTGTAAATCAGACTAGAGGCCTGTGACCAGTGGTGTGTCACTGGGACTGGTGCTGGGTCCACTGTTGCTTGTCATCTATATTATTGAGGTGGTATGCTTAGTAAGTTTGGGAATTACACTAAAATTGATGGTATAATGGACATTGAAAAAATTATCTAAAGTACAACATGCTCTAGATTAATGAGGAACACGAGCCAAGCAATGATTCAGACAAGTGCCAAGTGTTAGATTTTGTGAAGATAAAGCAGGGCAGACACACAGTGTTCTAGGGGTACAGGTACCTGCTTCCCTGCAAGTGGCCACATGGATAGACAGTGTGGTAGGGAATGTACTTTGCTTGCCTTCATTGATCAAGACATTGAGTATGCCAACTGGGACATCATATTGATCATATTAACTGAGAAATCATATCATATTTTGATTCTCAAGTGCCTTCAATACCATACAGATCTCAAGCTGGGGGTGTGGGGGGAGCTCTGGTCAATGCAGCTTGGCTTTCCATTGTATCCTAGATAATGGACTACCTGACAGGCAGACCACAGTTTGTGCAGCTTCAGAGCTGTGTGTCAGACATGGCTATAAGCAGCGCTGGGGCCCTTCTTGTTTGCCCTGTATACATTGGACTTTAGATGCAACACTGAGTCAAGTCATCTGCTGAAACTCTCTGATGACTCAGAAACAGTTGGGTGTTTAAAGGGCAGACAGGAGGATGAATACAGGGTCCTGGTGGAGGACTTTGTCAAATGTGCAAGCTGAATCATCTGCAACTCAACATCAGTAAGACAATAGACAATAGACAATAGGTGCAGAAGTAGACCATTCGGCCCTTCGAGCCTGCACCGCCATTTTGAGATCATGGCTGATCAACTACTATCAATACCCGGTTCCTGCCTTGTCCCCATATCCCTTGATTCCCCTATCCATAAGATACCTATCTAGCTCCTTCTTGAAAGCATCCAGAGAATTGGCCTCCACTACCATTGCTGGACTTGGCAATGGTCCCGGCAGATTGGAAAAATGCTAATGTAACTCCTTTATTTAAAAAGGGCAATAGACAGAAGGCTGGGAATTATAGGCCAGTTAGCCTAACATCTGTGGTTGGCAAAATGTTGGAATTGATAATTAAGGAAACAGTAACAGGGCATTTGGATAAACATAGCTTAATAGGACAAAGTCAGCATGGCTTTACAAAAGGGAAGTCACGTTTGACAAATTTGTTGGAGTTCTTTGAGGACATAACATATAGGGTAGATAAAGGGGAACCAGTGGATGTGGTGTATTTGGACTTCCAAAAGGCATTTGACAAGGTGCCACACCAAAGATTATTACTTAAAGTAAAAAATCATAGGATTGGGGATAATATTCTGGCATGGGTGGAGGATTGGCTTTCTAACAGAAAACAGAGAGTTGGGATTAGTGGTTTATTCTCAGACTGGCAGTTGGTGACTAGTGGTGTTCCGCAGGGGTCGGTGTTGGGACCCCAACTCTTTACAATCTATATTAATGATTTGGAGAAAGGGACTAAGTGCAACGTATCGAAGTTTGCTGATGACACAAAGATGGGAGGGAGTGTAATGAGTGCGGAGGACATTGAAACCCTGCAGGGGGACATAGATAGGCTGAGTGATTGGGCAGACATTTGGCAGATGAAATATAATACTGACAAGTGTGAGGTCTTGCACTTTGGCAGGAAAAATAATAGAGCAAGTTATTATCTAAATGGAGAGAAACTGGAAAGTGCTTCTGTGCAAAGGGATCTGGGGGTCCTGGTGCAGGAAACACAAAAAGTTAGTATGCAAGTGCAGCAGGTGGTCAAGAAGGCCAATGGAATGCTGGCTTTTATTGCTAGGGGGATGGAGTATAAGAACAGGGAGGTCTTACTGCAGTTGTACCGGGTATTGGTGAGACCACACCTGGAGTACTGCGTGCAGTTCTGGTGTCCATATTTAAGAAAGGACATACTGGCTCTAGAGGCAGTGCAGAGAAGGTTCACTAGGTTAATTCCGGGGATGGGTGGGTTGATGTATGATGAGAGGTTGAGTAGATTGGGACTCTACTCATTGGAGTTCCGAAGAATGAGAGGCAATCTTATTGAAACATATAAGATTGTGAAGGGGCTTGATCGGGTGGATGCAGGGAGAATGTTCCCAATGATGGGTGAAACTAGGACTAGGGGGCATAATCTTAAAATAAGGGGATGCCATTCCAGGACTAAGATGCGGAGAAATTTCTTCACTCAGAGGATAGTGGGGCTGTGGAATTTACTGCCCCAGAGAGCTGTGGAAGCTACTACACTCAATAAATTCAAAACGGAGATAGACATTTTCCTGGATAAAAATGGCATTAGGGGATACGGTGAGTGAGCAGGTAAGTGGACATGAGGCTAGGTTTAGATCAGCCATGTGATCTCCTGGACCAGTTTTCGATAGCCTGGATGGGTCGGAGAGGAATTTTCCAGATTTTTTCTCCTCAATTGGCAACTCGGTTTTTTTTCCCCGGGTGATCACATGGGTTTGGGCGGGATGAATAATAAAATAAAATGGGCGGCATGGTGCCCTGTTGGTTGGCACTGTTGCCTTGTGGGATTCGGTGAAAACTAGAGTTAAGATTGGATCAGCCATGATCTTGTTGAATGGCGGAGCAGGCTTGAGAGGCCGATTGGCCTACTCCTGCTCCTATCTCTTATGTTCTTATGTTCTTATGTACCTTCCGAGGCAGTGCATTCCAGACCCCCACAACTCTCTGGGAGAAGAAGTTTTTCCTTAACTCTATCCTAAATGACCTACCCCTTATTCTCAAACCATGCCCTCTGGTACTGGACTCTCCCAGCATCTGGAACATATTTCCTGCCTCTATCTTGTCCAATCCCTTAATAATCTTATATGTTTCAATCAGATCCCCTCTCAATCTCCTTAATTCCAGCGTGTACAAGCCCAGACTCTCTAACCTCTCTGCGTAAGACAGTCCTGACATCCCAGGAATTAACCTCGTGAATCTACGCTGCACTTCCTTTACAGCCAGGATGTCATTCCTTAACCCTGGAGACCAAAACTGTACACAATACTCCAGGTGTGGTCTCACCAGGGCTCTGTACAAATGCAAGAGGATTTCCTTGCTCTTGTACTCAATTCCCTGCCTGCTGCACTTGCTCATTCACCTTCAGTGACTGATGAACAAGGACTCTGAGATCTCTTTGTATTTCTCCCTTACCTAACTCTACACCGTTCAGATAATAATCTGCCTTTCTGTTCTTACTCCCAAAGTGGATAACCTCACACTTACTCACATTAAACGCCATCTGCCAAGTATCTGCCCACTCACCCAGCCTATCCAAGTCACCCTGAATTCTCCTAACATCCTCATCACATGTCACACTGCCACCCAGCTTAGTATCATCAGCAAATTTGCTGATGTTATTTTCTATGCCTTCATCCAAATCGTTAACGTAAATGGTAAACAGCTGTCGTCCCAATACCAAGCCGTGTAGCACCCCACTAGTCACCACCTGCCATTCTGAGAAACACCCATTCACCGCTACCCTTTGCTTTCTATCTGCCAACCAGTTTTCTATTCATGTCAATGCCTTCCCCCTGATGCCCTGAGCTTTGATTTTACCCACCAATCTTCTATGTGGGACCTAATCAAATGCCTTCTGAAAATCGAGGTACACTACATCCACTGGATCTCCCCCGTCTAACTTCCTGGTTACATCCTCGAAAAACTCCAACAGATTAGTCAAGCATGATTTACCCTTGGTAAATCCATGCTGGCTTGGCCCAATCCTATCACTGCTATCTAGATATGCCACTATTTCATCCTTAATAATGGACTCTAGCACCTTTCCCACCACTGATGTCAGGCTGACAGGTCGATTGTTCTCTGTTTTCTCCCTCCCTCCTTTCTTAAAAAGTGGGATAACATTAGCCATTCTCCAATCCTGATCCTGAATCAAAGGAACATTGGAAAATGATTACCAATGCATCCGCAATTTCCAGGGCCACCTCCTTTAGTACCCTAGGGTGCAGACCATCTGGACCTGGGGATTTGTCAGCCTTCAGTCCCATCAGTCTTCTCATCACCGTTTCCTTCTGAATGTCAATCTGTTTCATTTCCTCTGTTACCCTATGTCCTTGGCCCACCCATACATCTGGGAGATTGCTTGTGTCTTCCTTAGTGAAAACAGATCTAAAGTACTCATTAAATTCTTCTGCCATTTCTCTGTTTCCCATAACAATTTCACCCAATTCATTCTTCAAGGGCCCAACATTGTTCTTAACTATCTTCTTTCTCTTCACATACCTAAAAAAGCTTTTGCTATCCTCCTTTATATTCCTGGCTAGCTTGCGTTCGTACCTCATTTTTTCTCCCCGTATTGTCTTTTTAGTTAAGTTCTGTTGTTCCTTAAAAACTTCCCAATCATCTGTCCTCCCACTCACCTTAGCTCTGTCATATTTCCTTTTTTTAATGCTATGCAATCTCTGACTTCCTTTGTCAATCACTGTGGCCCCTTTCCCCCCTTTGAATCCTTCCTTCTCTGGGGGATGAACTGATTTTGCACCTTGTGCATTATTCCCAAGAATACCTGCCATTGCTGTTCCACTGTCTTTTCTGCTAGGCTATCCATCTGATGCACCATCAATAACTCACGCTGAGACGTAGGAAGCGAGATATCGGCTTTTATTGACTGGAAGAATAAACAACACTACATCCTGGGGAAAATGAGGGAGAGCAGCAGCCCACAGTCGCCTTTATACAGGAGTCTGTGGGAGGAGCCACAGGAGCAGTCAGACAGGTATATCTAGTTCACCACACCATCCAGTCAACTTTGGCCAGCTCCTCCCTCATGGCTCCATAGTTTCCCCTGTTCATCTGCAACACTGACACCTCCAAGCTGCCCTTATCCTTCTCAAATTGCAGATAAAAGCTTATCATATTATGATCACTACCTCCTAATGGCTCCTTTACTGCAAGATCGTTTTACAAATCCTGTTCATTACATAACACTAGATCCAGAATAGTCTTGTCCCTGGTCGGCTCTCATACAAGCAGTTCCAAGAATGCATCCCGTAGGCACTCTACAAACTCCCTATCCTGGGGTCCAGCACCAACCTGATTCTCCCAGTTCACCTGCATGTTGAAATCCCCCATAACTACTGCGACATTACCTTTGCCACATGCCAATGTTAACTCCCTATTCAACTTGCACCCAATATCCATGCCACTATTTGGTGGCCTGTAGACAACACCCATTTGGGTCCTTTTGCCCTTACTGTTCTTCAGTTCTATCCACACAGACTCTACTTCTCCTGACCCTATGTCCCCCCTTGCAAAGGACTGAATCTCATTCCTCACCAACAGGGCCACCCCACCCCCTCTGCCCACATTTCTGTCCCTACGATAGCACGTATACCCTTGTACATTCATTTCCCAGGTCTGATCTCCCTGCAGCCATGTCTCCGTTATCCCAACAACATCATAGTTACCCATTCGCACCTGGGCTTCAAGCTCATCCACCTTATTTCTGACACTTTGTGCATTCAGATATAGAATTTTTAACCCATTTCTCCTCTCTCTGTTTGAATCGCTGCCTATTGTGCTTAACCCAGCTCCCCAAACTCCCATCGGGCTATACGCTCCTAGAATTTTGTTGTCCTTCCTAAATTTACTTATTCTTTCAACACATTTAACTCCATGTTCCGTCAGACCATCCCTCTGTACATGAGTCCTCTTTATCACTTGTTCCGCCCCACCTTCCTCTACTACACACTTAATATTCCGGAACCGTGTAGTCCCCACCTGTCCTTTATTCTTCCTCTCGCTATCCTCTCTCACATTCTGGATCCCCGCCCCCTGCAAATTTAGTTTAAACCCCCCCCCAAGAAGCACTAGCAAACTTCCCTGCAAGAATGTTAGTACTGCTCCAGTTCAGGTGTAAACTGTCCCTTCGGAACAGATCCCAACTTCCCTGGAACAAAGCCCAATTATCTACAAACCTGAAGCCCTCCCTCCTGCACCATCCTCTCAGCCACATATTAATCTTTATAATCCTTCTGTTCCTTGCCTCACTCACACGTGGCACAGGTAGCAATCCTGAGATTGTTACCCTGGAGGTCCTGCTCTTCAGCTTCGCACCTAACTCCCTGAACTCCCTACGCAGGACCCCCTCACTCATCCTACCCACGTCATTGGTCCCTACATGGACCACAACATCTGGATTCTTGCCCTCCCTCTCGAGAATAACCTGCACCCGATCTGAGATGTCTCGGACCCCGGCACCAGGGAAGCGACATACCATCCGAGACAAAGGAGATGGTGATGACTTTCTGAAGACTAAGCCTGCATTGCTCACTGTTACTATTGATGGTGAGGACAAAGATGTGGTGAGGATCTACAAGTATCTGGGGGTGCACCTGGATGACAGACTTGAGTGGAGCACCAACACAGAGGCTGTGTACAAGAAGGGCCAGAGTCGCCTCTACTTCCTGAGGAGGCTGAGGTCCTTTGGAGTGTGCAGGCCTCTCCCTCACATGTTCTACCAGTCTGTTGTCACCAGTACAATCTTCTATACAGTGGTGAGCTGGGGCAATGGCATCAACATGGGTGATGCTAACAGGCTCAATAAGCTGTTTAGAAAGGCTGGCTCTGTTATAAGAGTCAAACTGGACACACTGGAGGCCGTGGTAGAACAAAGGACCCCATGGAAAATCCTGGCAATTCTGGACAATGTTTCTCACCCTCTGCATGCCACCTTGGCTGAACAGAGGAGCACTTTTAGTGATAGACTAAGACAATTGTGCTGATCCAAAGAGCGCTATATGAGGACTTTCTTACCCTCGGATGTTAAGCTCTATGAGCCAACTTACAGTCGGAAAAGTGATAACCCCACCCCTGTTAGATTGTTTGAGGTAGCTTCTTTTATTCTTTACATCTCTTGTAATGTTTGTAAATCAGAATCAGAATCAGGTTTATTATCTCTGGCATGTGACGTGAAATTTGTTAACTTAGCAGCAGCAGTTCAATGCACTGCATAATCTAGCAGAGAGAAAAAAAAACATAATAATAAATAAACAAATAAATCAAGTACGTATATTGAATAGATTTTTTAAAATGTGCAAAAGCAGAAATACCATATATTAATAAAGTGATGTAGTGTCCAAAGCTTCAATGTCCATTTAGGAATCCGATGGCAGAGGGGAAGAAGCTGTTCCTTAATCGCTGAGTGTGTGCCTTCAGGCTTCTGTTCCTCCTACCTGATGGTAACAGTAAGAAAAGGGCTGGAGGTCCTTAATATTGGACTCTGCCTTTTTGAGACACTGCTCCTTGAAGATGTCCTGGGTACTTTGTAGGCTAGTACCCAAGATGGAGCTGACTAGATTTACAACCCTCTGCAGCTTCTTTCAGTCCTGTGCAGTAGCCCCTCCATTCCATTGGAATGAAATCTCCATTGTACAGTGAATGGAGGGATATGAACATTGTATTCTGAAAGGGGTGATATGAACATTGTACAGTGAATGGGAAGATATGGAATTTGTATTCAGAATGGGGGATATGTACATTGTACAGGGAATGGGGAGATATGAACATTGTATTCTGAAAGGGGTGATATGAACATTGTACAGTGAATGGGAAGATATGGAATTTGTATTCAGAATGGGGGATATGTACATTGTACAGGGAATGGGGAGATATGAACATTGTATTCTGAAAGGAGGATATGAACATTGTACAGTGAATGGGGAGATATGGAATTTGTATTCAGAATGGGTGATATAAACATTGTAGAGTGAATGGGGAGATATAGAATTTGTATTCAGAATGGGGGATATGAACATTGTACAGTGAATGGGTGATATGAACTTTGTACAGTGAATGGGGAGATATGGAATTTGTATTCAGAATGGGTGATATAAACATTGTACAGTGAATGGGGAGATATAGAATTTGTATTCAGAATGGGGGATATGAACATTGTACAGTGAATGGGTGATATGAACATTGTACAGTGAATGGGTGATATGGAATTTGTATTCTGAATGGAGGTTATGCAGATAATACAGTCAAGGGGAATGTGAATATTGTACAGATAATGGAAGATATTGGCATTATAGAGTGAATGGAGAGATATGGACATTTAACAGTGAAGGGAGGGATATGGACATTGTCTTGTGAATGGAAAATATCTACATTCTGCAGTGAATTGAGGGATATAGACATTGTACAGAATGTGGAAGACATGGACATTGTATAGTGAATGTAGGATATGGGCATTATAAAATGAAGGAGGATATGGATAGTGTGCAGTGAATGGAGCAACATGAACTGTACAGTGAATGGAAGATATGTACCTTTGACAGTGAAGGGAGGGATACAAACATTGTACTGTGAATAGAAGGATATAGTCATTGCACAGTGAATGGAGGGACGTAGAGATTGCACTTCAATGGGAATATGGACATTGTACAGTCAATGGAGGGCTTTTGTCACTGTACAGTGTATGGAGGGATATGGACAACGTACAGTGAATGTAGGATATGGATATTGCACTGTGAATGATGTATATGAACATTCTACAGTGAAGGGAGCAATATAGACTTTGAATGGATGATATGGATATTGTATAGTGAATGGAGGGATATGGACTGTACAGTAAGTGGAGGACATGGTCATTATACAGTGACTGGAGGAAATGGATATCGTACAGAGAATGAGGGATATTGACATTGTGGAGTGAATGGGGGATATGGACAGTAAATGGAGGGTATGGACACTGTTGAATGAATCAGAATCAGGCTTATTATTACCGGCATGTGTCATGAAATTTGTTAACTCAGCAGCAGCAGTTCAATGCAAAACAATATAGAAGAAAAAAAAATTAATAATAAATAAATAAGTACAGGAACTCAATTACAGTATGTGTATTGGATAGATTAAAAATTGTATAAAAACAGAAATAATATATATTTTTAAAATGAGGTAGTGTCCAAGGGTTCAATGTCCATTCAGGAATCAGATGGCAGAGGTGAAGAAGCTGTTCCTGAATCACTGAGTGTGTGCCTTCAGGCTTCCGTCTCTCCTATCTGATGGTAACAGTGAGAAAAGGGCACGCCCTGGGTGCTGGAGGTCCTTAATAATGGACTCTACCTTTCTGAGACACCATTCCCTAAAGATGTCTTGGGTACTTTGTAGGCTAGTACCCAAGATGGAGCCAACCAAATTTACAACCCTCTACAGCTTCTTTCAGACCTGTACAGTAACCCCCCTCCACCCATACCAGACGGTGATGCAGCCTGTCAGAATGCTCTCCACAGTACATCTGTAGAAGTTTTTGAGTGCTTTTGTTGACATACCAAATCTCTTCAAACTCCTAATAAAGTATAGCCGCTGTCTTGCCTTCTTTATAACTCAATTGATATGTTGGGACCAGGTTAGATTCTCAGAGATCTTGACACCCAGGAACTTGAAACTGCTCACTCTCTCCACTTCTGATCCCTCTATGAGGATTGGTATGTGTCTTCCCGAAGTCCACAATCAGCTCTTTCATCTTATTGATGTTGAGTGCCAGGTTGTTGCTGTGGCACCACTCCACTAGTTGGCATATCTCACCCCTGTACTCCCTCTTAGATAGATAGATAGATAGATAGATAGATAGATAGATAGATAGATAGATAGATACTTTATTCATCCCCATGGGGAAATTCAACTTTTTTCCAATGTCCCATACACTTGTTGTAGCAAAACTAATTACATACAATACTTAACTCAGTAAAAAATATGATATGCATCTAAATCACTATCTCAAAAAGCATTAATAATAGCTTTAAAAAGTTCTTAAGTCCTGGCGGTAGAATTGTAAAGCCTAATGGCATTGGGGAGTATTGACCTCTTCATCCTGTCTGAGGAGCATTGCATCGATAGTAACCTGTCGCTGAAACTGCTTCTCTGTCTCTGGATGGTGCTATGTAGAGGATGTTCAGAGTTATCCATAATTGACCGTAGCCTACTCAGCGCCCTTCGCACAGCTACCGATGTTAAACTCTCCAGTACTTTGCCCACGACAGAGCCCGCCTTCCTTACCAGCTTATTAAGATGTGAGGCGCCCCTCTTCTTAATGCTTCCTCCCCAACACGCCACCACAAAGAAGAGGGCGCTCTCCACAACTGACCTATAGAACATCTTCAGCATCTCACTACAGACATTGAATGACGCCAACCTTCTTAGGAAGTACAGTCGACTCTGTGCCTTCCTGCACAAGGCATCTGTGTTGGCAGTCCAGTCTAGCTTCTCGTCTAACTGTACTCCCAGATACTTGTAGGTCTTAACCTGCTCCACACATTCTCCATTAATGATCACTGGCTCCATATGAGGCCTAGATCTCCTAAAGTCCACCACCATCTCCTTGGTCTTGGTGATATTGAGACGCAGGTAGTTTGAGTTGCACCATATCACAAAGTCCTGTATCAGTTTCCTATACTCCTCCTCCTGTCCATTCCTGACACACCCCACTATGGCCGTGTCATCAGCGAACTTCTGCACATGGCAGGACTTCGAGTTATATTGGAAGTCTGATGTGTACAGGGTGAACAGGACTGGAGAGAGCACGGTCCCCTGCGGCGCCCCTGTGCTGCTGACCACCGTGTCAGACCTACAGTCTCCCAACCGCACATACTGAGGTCTATCTGTCAAGTAGTCCACTATCCAATCCACCATGTGAGAGTCTACTCCCATCTCCGTTAGTTTGTGCCTTAAGATCTTGGGCTGGATGGTGTTAAAGGCACTAGAGAAGTCAAGGAATGTAATCCTCACAGCACAACTGACCCCCTCTAGGTGAGAGAGTGATTTGTGCAGCAAATACGTGATAGCATCCTCCACTCCCACCTTCTCCTTATACGCAAACTGAAGAGGATCCTGGGCGTGCCTGGTTTGTGGCCTCAGATTCTGTATTATCAGCCGCTCCATGGTCTTCATCACGTGCAACGTCAAGGCAACAGGTCTGAAGTCATTCAACCCCTTTGGTTGTGGTTTCTTCGGTACCGGGACAATACAGGATGTTTTCCATTGTCTGGGTACTCTTCTCTGCTCCAGGCTCATGTTGAAGATGCGCTGTAGTGGTTCTCCCAGCTCAGTCGCACAGGCCCTCAGTAATCGTGGGGAAACTCCATCCGGTCCAGCCGCCTTGCTGGTACAGATCTTCCTCAGTTGACCTTCCACCTGTGCAGCCGTAATCCTGGGTGTGGGCAAGGTCTCCTGTGAGTGGCTATTTTCCTGTGAGGGAAGTAAGCCTGGTGTGGATTTCTGCTCTTGTCGCCACCCGAGATTCTACCAACAATGGTTGTATCGTCAGTAAATTTGTAGATGGTATTTGAGCTATGCCTAGCCACACAGTCATGTGTATATAAGGAGTAGAACAGTGGGCTAAGCACACACCCCTGAGGTGCGCCAGTGTTGATCGTCAGCGAGGAGGATATGTTATCACCAATCCGCACACACTGTGGTCTTCCGGTTAGGAAGTCAAGGATCCAATTGCAGAGGGAGGTACAGAGGCCCAGGTTCTGCAACTTTTCAATCAGGCTTGTGGGAATGATGGTATTAAATGCCGAGCTATAGTCGATGAGCAGCATCCTGACATAGGTGTTTGTGTTGTCCAGGTGGTCTAAAGCCGTGTGGAGAGCCATTGAGTTTACATCTGACGTTCATCTATTGAGGCGAGAGGCAAATTGCAATGGGTCCAGGTCCTTGCTGAGGCAGGAGTTCGGTCTAGTCATAACCAATCTCTCAAAGCATTTCATCACTGTATATCTGTGCACTTGTAAAGCTACTGTGACACTGTAATTTTCTTTGGGATCAATAAAGTATTTATCTATCTATTTTCTATTTTAAGTCAGCGAGGGATGTGTTTTTGGCCTTGAGTCAGGGGATTAAGGGTGAGGAGGGTTTTTATGCAAGTGGAGCCAGTGTTGGCCTCCGTGCAGATGATAATGCTCTTAGATATCAGCTACAATATCCCCGACAAGGACCACTTTCCCTACCTGCACTCCACAGGCGAGATGCAATTGAAAATAACCCCGATATGGTACAGGGCACCTCCGCAGGGTTGTGAGCTCCTATTCCCATTCCAGCATCATCTGCTTATGCAGCTGGAGTGGGATGGGGATGCCAAGGGGAGGCTTCAGGTTTATTTTGAGGGGCATTATTATACCGTTTCATGGGCTATGGGACTCCTGAGGTGCCATGCCTGGAAAGAATTTGGGCAGATTCGAAAGAATTGCCCAAACCGTCAGGCTGCCAACTCGGCCTTGGAGGCACAGGATGATACAGCTCGCTCTTTCGACACTGACTTCCCCCCACCCCCACCCCCATACCATTGGCTGTGGAAGTCGGGGATGGGCATGGGGTGAGTTACAGTGAGGGGTGGGTTCAGGTGGTGGGCAGGAAGCCGAAAAATAAGTAAAAGCTTCTAAAGGCTTCTCCCTGGGAGAGTGAGGAGGCAGTTGTTGTTGTACTAAGTTCTGAGGGTCCTGTGGCTCCTGAAATCCAGTAAGAACCTGAGGAAGTGGTACCAGAGACAGAGAACGGCTCTGAAATGGAGGTCAGTATGCCTCGGCATATCTGTAGTCCAAAACGACAGAGGTATGGATCCTCTGAGCCCGGAGATCAGGGTCAACGAGGAGGAGCACTTAGCCCTGGAAAAGGCCGTGTGTGCACAGTATGTCCCCTCAGAGTGGAGTATAGCCCTGTGGTACGAGGGTCCCTCTACTTGGGTGGCATCTCCTGAACATGCTTCCTCCGGGCTGTTAAATTTCTCCTGGCCTTCTGGGATATTCAAGGGTTTTGAGGGAAAGCTAGGCAACTGGTGAGGTGCACCACTCTTGGTGCAGAACAGTTGTAACCCTGCTGCCAAAGAAGGGGGATCTCTGTTGCCTGAGGAATTAGCACCCAGTATCTCTCCTCAGTGTAGGGTATAAGATCTTTGCCAGGCAATAGCTGATTGTCTGGGCTCCGTGCTGGCTCAAGTGATCAGTCCTACACGGTCCCAGGGCGGGTCGATCCACCTTGTCTGGGATCTGATTCACCTGTGCTGAGAGGCTGGTCTGAGGGTTGACTTTCTCTCCCCTGACCAGGAGAAAGTGTTTAACAGGGTGGACCACCAGTAACTTTCGTGCTCTGGCCACATTTTGTGGCCTGAAACTGACTGTTGAACACTGCTGTGGTGTGCCTCGTTAAGGTTAATGGGTCCTTGACAGTGCCCTTGTGCTTTGAGGCGGGGTTGCTGTCGGGGTACCCAATGACGGAGCAGTTGTACTCTGCATGGAGCCATTCCTGTGCCTTCTCTGTAAGAAGTTAATGGGTTTGATTCTACACCGATGACGTCTTCCTCATCGTCACTGACCCTGTTGACTTGCAGAGGATGTGAGACTGCCAGCAGATCTTCTTGGCTGCGTCCTGTGCAAGGGTCAACTGGGAAAAGTGTGTTGGCATCTTGGTGGGTCAGCGGCAGATGGACTCCCTACTGGAGGGGTTCAGACCCTTCGTGTGGAGCAGCATGCACCTCCTCTAGTTGGGGGTCTTCATGAGCTTGATGGAGGAGACCGGGCCAGTAAACTGGTGGGACTTGGAGACCAAAACCTCTGCCTGGCTGCGGCACTGGTCAGGCCTCCTTCGTGCAAATCAAAACAGGAAAGGGTATTGGTAATAAGTCAGCTGGTCACCTCCATGAAGATGGTAATGGCTGGTTACTTCAGTCCCACCCACTTCATCTGTACCGTATATATGGACACCTGTTTGTTGTGTGTCCGGGAGGGGTCAGTGCACCGTATATATGGACACCTGTCTGTGTGTGTCCAGGAGGGGTCAGTGCACCGTATATATGGACACCTGTCTGTTGTGTGTCCGGGAGGGGTCAGTGCACGGTGTATATATGGACACCTGTTTGTTGTGTGTCCGGGAGGGGTCAGTGTACCGTATATATGGACACCTGTCTGTTGTGTGTCCGGGAGGGGTCAGTGCACCGTATATATGGACACCTGTCTGTTGTGTGTCCGGGAGGGGTCAGTGCACGGTGTATATATGGACACCTGTCTGTTGTGTGTCCGGGAGGGGTCAGTGCACGGTGTATATATGGACACCTGTCTGTTGTGTGTCCGGGAGGGGTCAGTGCACCGTATATATGGACACCTGTCTGTTGTGTGTCCGGGAGGGGTCAGTGCACGGTGTATATATGGACACCTGTCTGTTGTGTGTCCGGGAGGGGTCAGTGCACGGTGTATATATGGACACCTGTCTGTTGTGTGTCCGGGAGGGGTCAGTGCACCGTATATATGGACACCTGTCTGTTGTGTGTCCGGGAGGGGTCAGTGCACGGTGTATATATGGACATCTGTCTGTTGTGTGTCCGGGAGGGGTCAGTGCGCCGTATATATGGACACCTGTCCGTACTGTGTCCGGGAGGGGTCAGTGCACCGTATATATGGACACCTGTCTGTTGTGTGTCCGGGAGGGGTCAGTGCACGGTGTATATATGGACACCTGTCCGTACTGTGTCCGGGAGGGGTCAGTGCACCGTATATATGGACACCTGTCCGTACTGTGTCCGGGAGGGGTCAGTGCACTGTATGTATGGACACCTCTCTGTATGTGACTGGGAGGAGTCAGTGTCCTGTATATATGGACACCTGTTTGTTGTGTGTCCGGCAGGGGTCAGTGCACCGTATATATGGACACCTGTCTGTTGTGTGTCCGGGAGGGGTCAGTGCATGGTGTATATATGGACACCTGTCTGTTGTGTGTCCGGGAGGGATCAGTGCACGGTCTATATATGGACATCTGTTTGTTGTGTGTCCGGCAGGGCTCAGTGCACCGTATATATGGACACCTGTCTGTTGTGTGTCTGGGATGGGTCAGTGCATGGTGTATATATGGACACCTGTCCGTACTGTGTCCGGGAGGGGTCAGTGCACTGTATGTATGGACACCTCTCTGTATGTGACCGGGAGGAGTCAGTGTCCTGTATATATGGACACCTGTCTGTGTGTGTCCGTGAGGGGTCAGTGCACCGTATATATGGACACCTGTTTGTTGTGTGTCCGGGAGGGGTCAGTGCACGGTGTATATATGGACACCTGTCTGTTGTGTGTCCGGGAGGGGTCAGTGCACCGTATATATGGACACCTGTCTGTTGTGTGTCCGGGAGGGGTCAGTGCACCGTATATATGGACACCTGTCTGTTGTGTGTCCGGGAGGGGTCAGTGCACGGTGTATATATGGACACCTGTCTGTTGTGTGTCCGGGAGGGGTCAGTGCACGGTGTATATATGGACACCTGTCTGTTGTGTGTCCGGGAGGGGTCAGTGCACCGTATATATGGACACCTGTCTGTTGTGTGTCCGGGAGGGGTCAGTGCACGGTGTATATATGGACATCTGTCTGTTGTGTGTCCGGGAGGGGTCAGTGCGCCGTATATATGGACACCTGTCCGTACTGTGTCCGGGAGGGGTCAGTGCACCGTATATATGGACACCTGTCTGTTGTGTGTCCGGGAGGGGTCAGTGCACGGTGTATATATGGACACCTGTCCGTACTGTGTCCGGGAGGGGTCAGTGCACCGTATATATGGACACCTGTCCGTACTGTGTCCGGGAGGGGTCAGTGCACTGTATGTATGGACACCTCTCTGTATGTGACCGGGAGGAGTCAGTGTCCTGTATATATGGACACCTGTTTGTTGTGTGTCCGGCAGGGGTCAGTGCACCGTATATATGGACACCTGTCTGTTGTGTGTCCGGGAGGGGTCAGTGCATGGTGTATATATGGACACCTGTCTGTTGTGTGTCCGGGAGGGATCAGTGCACGGTCTATATATGGACATCTGTTTGTTGTGTGTCCGGCAGGGCTCAGTGCACCGTATATATGGACACCTGTCTGTTGTGTGTCTGGGATGGGTCAGTGCATGGTGTATATATGGACACCTGTCCGTACTGTGTCCGGGAGGGGTCAGTGCACTGTATGTATGGACACCTCTCTGTATGTGACCGGGAGGAGTCAGTGTCCTGTATATATGGACACCTGTCTGTGTGTGTCCGTGAGGGGTCGGTGTACCGTATATATGGACACCTATCTGTGTGTGTCCGGGAGGGGTCAGTGCACTGTATATATGGACATCTGTCCGTACTGTGTCCGGGATGGGTCTGTGCACTGTATATATGGACACCTGTCCGTACTGTGTCCGGGAGGGGTCAGTGCACCGTATATATGGACACCTGTCTGTTGTGTGTCCGGGAGGGGTCAGTGCACGGTGTATATATGGACACCTGTTTGTTGTGTGTCCGGGAGGAGTCAGTGTCCTGTATATATGGACACCTGTCTGTGTGTGTCCGTGAGGGGTCGGTGTACCGTATATATGGACACCTATCTGTGTGTGTCCGGGAGGGGTCAGTGCACTGTATATATGGACATCTGTCCGTACTGTGTCCGGGATGGGTCTGTGCACTGTATATATGGACACCTGTCCGTACTGTGTCCGGGAGGGGTCAGTGCACCGTATATATGGACACCTGTCTGTTGTGTGTCCGGGAGGGGTCAGTGCACCGTATATATGGACACCTGTCTGTTGTGTGTCCGGGAGGGGTCAGTGCACCGTATATATGGACACCTGTCTGTTGTGTGTCCGGGAGGGGTCAGTGCACCGTATATATGGACATCTGTCCGTACTGTGTCCGGGAGGGGTCAGTGCACCGTATATATGGACACCTGTCTGTTGTGTGTCCGGGAGGGGTCAGTGCACCGTATATATGGACATCTGTCCGTACTGTGTCCGGGAGGGGTCAGTGCACCGTATATATGGACACCTGTTTGTTGTGTGTCCGGCAGGGGTCAGTGCACCGTATATATGGACACCTGTTTGTTGTGTGTCCGGGAGGGGTCAGTGCACCGTATATATGGACACCTGTCCGTACTGTGTCCGGGAGGGGTCAGTGCACCGTATATATGGACACCTGTCCGTACTGTGTCCGGGAGCGGTCAGTGCACCGTATGTATGGACACCTCTCTGTATGTGACCGGGAGGAGTCAGTGTCCTGTATATATGGACACCTGTCCGTACTGTGTCCAGGAGGGGTCAGTGCATGGTGTATATATGGACACCTGTCTGTTGTGTGTCCGGTAGGGGTCAGTGCACGGTGTATATATGGACACCTGTTTGTTGTGTGTCCGGGAGGAGTCAGTGCACCGTATATATGGACATCTGTCTGTGTGTGTCCGGGAGGGGTCAGTGCACCGTATATATGGACATCTGTCTGTGTGTGTCCGGGAGGGGTCAGTGCACCGTATATATGGACATCTGTCTGTTGTGTGTCCGGGAGGGGTCAGTGCACCGTATATATGGACACCTGTCTGTTGTGTGTCCGGGAGGGGTCAGTGCACGGTGTATATATGGACATCTGTCTGTTGTGTGTCCGGGAGGGGTCAGTGCGCCGTATATATGGACACCTGTCCGTTGTGTGTCCGGGAGGGGTCAGTGCACCGTATATATGAACACCTGTCTGTTGTGTGTCCGGGAGGGGTCAGTGCACGGTGTATATATGGACACCTGTCTGTTGTGTGTCCGGGAGGGGTCAGTGCACGGTCTATATATGGACACCTGTCTGTGTGTGTCCGGGAGGGGTCAGTGCACCGTATATATGGACACCTATCTGTACTGTGTCCGGGAGGGGTCAGTGCACCGTATATATGGACACCTGTCTGTTGTGTGTCCGGGAGGGGTCAGTGCACGGTGTATATATGGACATCTGTCTGTTGTGTGTCCGGGAGGGGTCAGTGCGCCGTATATATGGACACCTGTCCGTTGTGTGTCCGGGAGGGGTCAGTGCACCGTATATATGAACACCTGTTTGTTGTGTGTCCGGGAGGGGTCAGTGCACCGTATATATGAACACCTGTTTGTTGTGTGTCCGGGAGGGGTCAGTGCACTGTATATATGGACATCTGTCTGTTGTGTGTCCGGGAGGGGTCAGTGCACCGTATATATGGACACCTGTCTGTTGTGTGTCCGGGAGGGGTCAGTGCACCGTATATATGGACACCTGTCTGTTGTGTGTCCGGGAGGGGTCAGTGCACCGTATATATGGACACCTGTCCGTACTGTGTCCGGGAGGGGTTAGTGCACGGTGTATATATGGACACCTGTTTGTTGTGTGTCCGGGAGGGGTCAGTGCACGGTGTATATATGGACACCTGTCTGTACTGTGTCCGGGAGGGGTCAGTGCACCGTATATATGGACACCTGTCTGTTGTGTGTCCGGCAGGGGTCAGTGCACCGTATATATGGACACCTGTCTGTTGTGTGTCCGGCAGGGGTCAGTGCACCGTATATATGGACACCTGTCTGTTGTGTGTCCGGGAGGGGTCAGTGCACCGTATATATGGACACCTGTCCGTACTGTGTCCGGGAGGGGTTAGTGCACGGTGTATATATGGACACCTGTTTGTTGTGTGTCCGGGAGGGGTCAGTGCACGGTGTATATATGGACACCTGTCCGTACTGTGTCCGGGAGGGGTCAGTGCACCGTATATATGAACACCTGTTTGTTGTGTGTCCGGGAGGGGTCAGTGCACCGTATATATGAACACCTGTTTGTTGTGTGTCCGGGAGGGGTCAGTGCACTGTATATATGGACATCTGTCTGTTGTGTGTCCGGGAGGGGTCAGTGCACCGTATATATGGACACCTGTTTGTTGTGTGTCCGGGAGGGGTCAGTGCACCGTATATATGGACACCTGTCCGTACTGTGTCCGGGAGGGGTCAGTGCACCGTATATATGGACACCTGTCCGTACTGTGTCCGGGAGCGGTCAGTGCACCGTATGTATGGACACCTCTCTGTATGTGACCGGGAGGAGTCAGTGTCCTGTATATATGGACACCTGTCCGTACTGTGTCCAGGAGGGGTCAGTGCATGGTGTATATATGGACACCTGTCTGTTGTGTGTCCGGTAGGGGTCAGTGCACGGTGTATATATGGACACCTGTTTGTTGTGTGTCCGGGAGGAGTCAGTGCACCGTATATATGGACATCTGTCTGTGTGTGTCCGGGAGGGGTCAGTGCACCGTATATATGGACATCTGTCTGTGTGTGTCCGGGAGGGGTCAGTGCACCGTATATATGGACATCTGTCAGTTGTGTGTCCGGGAGGGGTCAGTGCACCGTATATATGGACACCTGTCTGTTGTGTGTCCGGGAGGGGTCAGTGCACGGTGTATATATGGACATCTGTCTGTTGTGTGTCCGGGAGGGGTCAGTGCGCCGTATATATGGACACCTGTCCGTTGTGTGTCCGGGAGGGGTCAGTGCACCGTATATATGAACACCTGTCTGTTGTGTGTCCGGGAGGGGTCAGTGCACGGTGTATATATGGACACCTGTCTGTTGTGTGTCCGGGAGGGGTCAGTGCACGGTCTATATATGGACACCTGTCTGTGTGTGTCCGGGAGGGGTCAGTGCACCGTATATATGGACACCTATCTGTACTGTGTCCGGGAGGGGTCAGTGCACCGTATATATGGACACCTGTCTGTTGTGTGTCCGGGAGGGGTCAGTGCACGGTGTATATATGGACATCTGTCTGTTGTGTGTCCGGGAGGGGTCAGTGCGCCGTATATATGGACACCTGTCCGTTGTGTGTCCGGGAGGGGTCAGTGCACCGTATATATGAACACCTGTTTGTTGTGTGTCCGGGAGGGGTCAGTGCACCGTATATATGAACACCTGTTTGTTGTGTGTCCGGGAGGGGTCAGTGCACTGTATATATGGACATCTGTCTGTTGTGTGTCCGGGAGGGGTCAGTGCACCGTATATATGGACACCTGTCTGTTGTGTGTCCGGGAGGGGTCAGTGCACCGTATATATGGACACCTGTCTGTTGTGTGTCCGGGAGGGGTCAGTGCACCGTATATATGGACACCTGTCCGTACTGTGTCCGGGAGGGGTTAGTGCACGGTGTATATATGGACACCTGTTTGTTGTGTGTCCGGGAGGGGTCAGTGCACGGTGTATATATGGACACCTGTCTGTACTGTGTCCGGGAGGGGTCAGTGCACCGTATATATGGACACCTGTCTGTTGTGTGTCCGGCAGGGGTCAGTGCACCGTATATATGGACACCTGTCTGTTGTGTGTCCGGCAGGGGTCAGTGCACCGTATATATGGACACCTGTCTGTTGTGTGTCCGGGAGGGGTCAGTGCACCGTATATATGGACACCTGTCCGTACTGTGTCCGGGAGGGGTTAGTGCACGGTGTATATATGGACACCTGTTTGTTGTGTGTCCGGGAGGGGTCAGTGCACGGTGTATATATGGACACCTGTCCGTACTGTGTCCGGGAGGGGTCAGTGCACCGTATATATGAACACCTGTTTGTTGTGTGTCCGGGAGGGGTCAGTGCACCGTATATATGAACACCTGTTTGTTGTGTGTCCGGGAGGGGTCAGTGCACTGTATATATGGACATCTGTCTGTTGTGTGTCCGGGAGGGGTCAGTGCACCGTATATATGGACACCTGTCTGTTGTGTGTCCGGGAGGGGTCAGTGCACCGTATATATGGACACCTATCTGTGTGTGTCCGGGAGGGGTCAGTGCACTGTATATATGGACACCTGTTTGTTGTGTGTCCGGGAGGGGTCAGTGCACCGTATATATGGACACCTGTCTGTTGTGTGTCCGGGAGGGGTCAGTGCACCGTATATATGGACACCTGTCTGTTGTGTGTCCGGGAGGGGTCAGTGCACCGTATATATGGACACCTGTCTGTTGTGTGTCCGGGAGGGGTCAGTGCACGGTCTATATATGGACACCTGTCTGTTGTGTGTCCGGGAGGGGTCAGTGCACGGTCTATATATGGACACCTGTCTGTTGTGTGTCCGGGAGGAGTCAGTGTCCTGTATATATGGACACCTGTCTGTGTGTGTCCGTGAGGGGTCGGTGTACCGTATATATGGACACCTATCTGTGTGTGTCCGGGAGGGGTCAGTGCACTGTATATATGGACATCTGTCCGTACTGTGTCCGGGATGGGTCTGTGCACTGTAAATATGGACACCTGTCCGTACTGTGTCCGGGAGGGGTCAGTGCACCGTATATATGGACACCTGTTTGTTGTGTGTCCGGGAGGGGTCAGTGCACCGTATATATGGACACCTGTTTGTTGTGTGTCCGGGAGGGGTCAGTGCACCGTATATATGGACACCTATCTGTGTGTGTCCGGGAGGGGTCAGTGCGCCGTATATATGGACACCTGTCTGTTGTGTGTCCGGGAGGGGTCAGTGCACCGTATATATGGACACCTGTCTGTTGTGTGTCCGGGAGGGGTCAGTGCACCGTATATATGGACACCTGTCTGTTGTGTGTCCGGGAGGGGTCAGTGCACGGTGTATATATGGACACCTATCTGTGTGTGTCCGGGAGGGGTCAGTGCGCTGTATATATGGACACCTGTCCGTACTGTGTCCGGGATGGGTCAGTGCACGGTGTATATATGGACATCTGTCCGTACTGTGTCCGGGAGCGGTCAGTGCACGGTGTATATATGGATATCTGTCCGTACTGTGTCCGGGAGATGTCAGTGCACGGTGTATATATGGACACCTGTCCGTACTGTGTCCAGGAGGGGTCAGTGCACGGTGTATATATGGACACCTGTCCGTACTGTGTCCGGGAGGTGTCAGTGCATGGTGTATATATGGACACCTGTTTGTTGTGTGTCCGGGAGGGGTCAGTGCACGGTGTATATATGGACACCTGTCTGTACTGTGTCCGGGAGGGGTCAGTGCACCGTATATATGGACACCTGTTTGTTGTGTGTCCGGGAGGGGTCAGTGCACGGTGTATATATGGACACCTGTCTGTACTGTGTCCGGGAGGTGTCAGTGCATGGTGTATATATGGAGATCTGTCCGTACTGTGTCCGGGAGGGGTCAGTGCACGGTCTATATATGGACACCTGTCTGTTGTGTGTCCGGGAGTGGTCAGTGCACTGTATATATGGACACCTGTCTGTTGTGTGTCCGGGAGTGGTCAGTGCACCGTATATATGGACACCTGTCTGTTGTGTGTCCGGGATGGGTCAGTGCATGGTGTATATATGGACACCTGTTTGTTGTGTGTCCGGGAGTGGTCAGTGCACTGTATATATGGACACCTGTCTGTTGTGTGTCCGGGAGTGGTCAGTGCACCGTATATATGGACACCTGTCTGTTGTGTGTCCGGGAGGGGTCAGTGCACCGTATATATGGACACCTGTCTGTTGTGTGTCCGGGAGGGGTCAGTGCACCGTATATATGGACACCTGTCTGTTCTGTGTCCGGGAGGGGTCAGTGCACCGTATATATGGACACCTGTCTGTTGTGTGTCCGGGAGGGGTCAGTGCACCGTATATATGGACACCTGTCTGTTGTGTGTCCGGGAGGGGTCAGTGCACGGTGTATATATGGACACCTATCTGTGTGTGTCCGGCAGGGGTCAGTGCACCGTATATATGGACACCTGTCTGTTGTGTGTCCGGGAGGGGTCAGTGCACCGTATATATGGACACCTGTCTGTTGTGTGTCCGGGAGGGGTCAGTGCACGGTGTATATATGGACACCTATCTGTGTGTGTCCGGCAGGGGTCAGTGCACTGTATATATGGACACCTGTCTGTACTGTGTCCGGGAGGTGTCAGTGCATGGTGTATTTATGGAGATCTGTCCGTACTGTGTCCGGGAGGGGTCAGTGCACGGTCTATATATGGACACCTGTCTGTTGTGTGTCCGGGAGTGGTCAGTGCACTGTATATATGGACACCTGTCTGTTGTGTGTCCGGGAGTGGTCAGTGCACCGTATATATGGACACCTGTCTGTTGTGTGTCCGGGATGGGTCAGTGCATGGTGTATATATGGACACCTGTTTGTTGTGTGTCCGGGAGTGGTCAGTGCACTGTATATATGGACACCTGTCTGTTGTGTGTCCGGGAGTGGTCAGTGCACCGTATATATGGACACCTGTCTGTTGTGTGTCCGGGAGGGGTCAGTGCACCGTATATATGGACACCTGTCTGTTGTGTGTCCGGGAGGGGTCAGTGCACCGTATATATGGACACCTGTCTGTTCTGTGTCCGGGAGGGGTCAGTGCACCGTATATATGGACACCTGTCTGTTGTGTGTCCGGGAGGGGTCAGTGCACCGTATATATGGACACCTGTCTGTTGTGTGTCCGGGAGGGGTCAGTGCACGGTGTATATATGGACACCTATCTGTGTGTGTCCGGCAGGGGTCAGTGCACCGTATATATGGACACCTGTCTGTTGTGTGTCCGGGAGGGGTCAGTGCACCGTATATATGGACACCTGTCTGTTGTGTGTCCGGGAGGGGTCAGTGCACGGTGTATATATGGACACCTGTCTGTTGTGCGTCCGGGAGGGGTCAGTGCATGGTGTATATATGGACACCTGTCTGTTGTGTGTCCGGGAGGGGTCAGTGCACGGTGTATATATGGATATCTGTCCGTACTGTGTCCGGGAGGGGTCAGTGCACGGTGTATATATGGACACCTGTCCGTACTGTGTCCAGGAGGGGTCATTGCACCGTATGTATGGACACCTCTCTGTATGTGACCGGGAGGAGTCAGTGTCCTGTATATATGGACACCTATCTGTGTGTGTCCGGGAGGGGTCAGTGCACTGTATATATGGACATCTGTCCGTACTGTGTCCGGGATGGGTCTGTGCACTGTATATATGGACACCTGTCCGTACTGTGTCCGGGATGGGTCTGTGCACGGTGTATATATGGACACCTGTCCGTACTGTGTCCGGGAGGGGTCAGTGCACCGTATATATGGACACCTGTCTGTTGTGTGTCCGGGAGGGGTCAGTGCACGGTGTATATATGGACACCTGTTTGTTGTGTGTCCGGCAGGGGTCAGTGCACCGTATATATGGACACCTGTCTGTTGTGTGTCCGGGAGGGGTCAGTGCACGGTGTATATATGGACATCTGTCCGTACTGTGTCCGGGAGGAGTCAGTGCACGGTGTATATATGGACATCTGTCCGTACTGTGTCCGGGAGGGGTCAGTGCACGGTGTATATATGGACACCTGTCCGTACTGTGTCCGGGATGGGTCAGTGCACGGTGTATATATGGACATCTGTCCGTACTGTGTCCGGGAGCGGTCAGTGCACGGTGTATATATGGATATCTGTCCGTACTGTGTCCGGGAGATGTCAGTGCACGGTGTATATATGGACACCTGTCTGTACTGTGTCCGGGAGGTGTCAGTGCATGGTGTATATATGGAGATCTGTCCGTACTGTGTCCGGGAGGGGTCAGTGCACGGTCTATATATGGACACCTGTCTGTTGTGTGTCCGGGAGGGGTCAGTGCACTGTATGTATGGACACCTGTCCGTACTATGTCCAGGAGGGGTCAGTGCACCGTATATATGGACACCTGTCTGTTGTGTGTCCGGGAGGGGTCAGTGCACCGTATATATGGACACCTGTCTGTTGTGTGTCCGGGAGGGGTCAGTGCACCGTATATATGGACACCTGTCTGTTGTGTGTCCGGGAGGGGTCAGTGCACCGTATATATGGACACCTGTCTGTTGTGTGTCCGGGAGGGATCAGTGCACGGTGTATATATGGACACCTGTCTGTTGTGTGTCCGGGAGGGGTCAGTGCACCGTATATATGGACACCTGTCTGTTGTGTGTCCGGGAGGGGTCAGTGCACCGTATATATGGACACCTGTCTGTTGTGTGTCCGGGAGGGGTCAGTGCACCGTATATATGGACACCTATCTGTTGTGTGTCCGGGCGGGGTCAGTGCACCGTATATATGGACACCTGTCTGTTGTGTGTCCGGGAGGGGTCAGTGCACCGTATATATGGACACCTGTCTGTTGTGTGTCCGGGAGGGGTCAGTGCACGGTGTATATATGGACACCTGTCTGTTGTGTGTCCGGGAGGGGTCAGTGCACGGTGTATATATGGACACCTATCTGTGTGTGTCCGGGAGGCGTCAGTGCACCGTATATATGGACACCTGTCTGTTGTGTGTCCGGGAGGGGTCAGTGCACCGTATATATGGACACCTGTCTGTTGTGTGTCCGGGAGGGGTCAGTGCACCGTATATATGGACACCTGTCTGTTGTGTGTCCGGGATGGGTCAGTGCATGGTGTATATATGGATATCTGTCCGTACTGTGTCCGGGAGGGGTCAGTGCACCGTATATATGGACACCTGTCTGTTGTGTGTCCGGGAGGGGTCAGCGCACGGTGTATATATGGACACCTATCTGTGTGTGTCCGGGAGGGGTCAGTGCGCCGTATATATGGACACCTGTCTGTTGTGTGTCCGGGAGGGGTCAGTGCACCGTATATATGGACACCTGTCTGTTGTGTGTCCGGGAGGGGTCAGTGCACCGTATATATGGACACCTGTCTGTTGTGTGTCCGGGATGGGTCAGTGCATGGTGTATATATGGATATCTGTCCGTACTGTGTCCGGGAGGGGTCAGTGCACGGTGTATATATGGACACCTGTCCGTACTGTGTCCGGGAGGGGTCAGTGCACCGTATATATGGACACCTCTCTGTATGTGACCGGGAGGAGTCAGTGTCCTGTATATATGGACACCTGTCTGTGTGTGTCCGTGAGGGGTCGGTGTACCGTATATATGGACACCTATCTGTGTGTGTCCGGGAGGGGTCAGTGCACTGTATATATGGACATCTGTCCGTACTGTGTCCGGGATGGGTCTGTGCACTGTATATATGGACACCTGTCCGTACTGTGTCCGGGATGGGTCTGTGCACGGTGTATATATGGACACCTGTCCGTACTGTGTCCGGGAGGGGTCAGTGCACCGTATATATGGACACCTGTTTGTTGTGTGTCCGGGAGGGGTCAGTGCACCGTATATATGGACACCTGTCTGTTGTGTGTCCGGGAGGGGTCAGTGCACGGTGTATATATGGACATCTGTCCGTACTGTGTCCGGGAGGAGTCAGTGCACGGTGTATATATGGACATCTGTCCGTACTGTGTCCAGGAGGTGTCAGTGCATGGTGTATATATGGACACCTGTCCGTACTGTGTCCGGGATGGGTCAGTGCACGGTGTATATATGGACATCTGTCCGTACTGTGTCCGGGAGCGGTCAGTGCACGGTGTATATATGGATATCTGTCCGTACTGTGTCCGGGAGATGTCAGTGCACGGTGTATATATGGACACCTGTCTGTACTGTGTCCGGGAGGTGTCAGTGCATGGTGTATATATGGAGATCTGTCCGTACTGTGTCCGGGAGGGGTCAGTGCACGGTGTATATATGGATATCTGTCCGTACTGTGTCCGGGAGGTGTCAGTGCATGGTGTATATATGGATATCTGTCCGTACTGTGTCCGGGAGGGGTCAGTGCACGGTGTATATATGGACACCTGTTTGTTGTGTGTCCGGGAGGGGTCAGTGCACGGTGTATATATGGACACCTGTCTGTTGTGTGTCCGGGAGGGGTCAGTGCACCGTATATATGGACACCTGTCTGTTGTGTGTCCAGCAGGGGTCAGTGCACCGTATATATGGACACCTGTCTGTTGTGTGTCCGGGAGGGGTCAGTGCACCGTATATATGGACATCTGTCTGTTGTGTGTCCGGGATGGGTCAGTGCACCGTATATATGGACACCTGTCTGTTGTGTGTCCAGCAGGGGTCAGTGCACCGTATATATGGACATCTGTCTGTTGTGTGTCCGGGATGGGTCAGTGCACCGTATATATGGACACCTGTCCGTACTGTGTCCGGGAGGGGTCAGTGCACCGTGTCTAAACAGAGTGTGACAGGTTGCAGCCCCTTTTTGAATATCTGAAGGGGCAGCTCAGGTTCTCATAGCACTTCACCCTGCGCTCCTTACACACGAGCACCCAGTATGGAAAGAGGCGGCTCACACGGAGGATCTTGTAGTAGGATTGCTGCTGGGCCTGGCCAAGATAGCCATTCACGGGTCTAGCGGCTGAAAGTCAAGGGCTCTGCCAGTGCCAACTGCCTGCCCCTCTTCCGAGGAAACGTTTGTGCCCAGCTGTCCTTCAAGATGGAGCGTGCGGTCACAAAGGGTACAATGGAAGATTTCCAGGAGCTGTGGGCCCCCTTGGGCTTTACCTGTTTTATAGATAGTAGTAATCATTTTTTAAATTGAATTTATTTACTGTCTTGTAAATACATAATGTTTCAACTTCGTGTAATTCTTGTGTAAATAAAATTTTACAGTTTTGTAAAAAAAAAGACAATATCCATGTTAGACTCATCCATCTCCTGATGTCAGAAAAGGTCAGCAAAATCTCCATGTCAGACTTGTCCATCTCCTGGCATCAGAGTGGGTCAGCAATATCTACTTCAGACTCATTCATCTCCAGATGTAAGTGCCGGCCAACAAAAGCTGTGTCAGGCACATCTATTTGCTTACGTATGAGTAGGTCAGCAGTATACTTGTCAGAATCGTCCACCTCCTAACAACAAAATGGGCCAGCAATATCGCTGTCAGACTTGTCCATCTCCTGATGTCAGAGAGGGACTACAATATGGGTGTCTGACTCATCATTTTCTAACGTCAAAGTGAATCAGCAGTCCATGTCAGGTTGGTCTATCTCTTGACATCAGAATGGGTCAGCAATATCTCCATCAGACTTGTCTATCTCATGACATCTCGAGTGGGTCAGCAATTTCTCTGTCGGGACGCCCATCCCTTGCCATCAGAGTGTGTCTGCAATATGCGTGTCAGACTCGTCAGTCTCCTGCTGTTGAAGTGCATCAGCAGCATTCATGTCAGTCTCGTCCATCTTCTAACATCAGATTGGATCAGCAAAATTGAAGTTAGACTCATCCATATCATGACATCAGACTGGGTCAGCGATATCCATAGAAACATAGAAAACCTACACCACAACACAGGTCCTTTGGCCCACAATGCTGTGCAGAACATGTACTTACTTTAGAAATTACCTCGGGTTGCCCATAGCCCTCTATTTTCCTAAGCTCCATGTACCTATCCAGGAGTCTCTTAAAAGACCCTATCGTATCCACCTCGACTCGTTATTGCTGAAGCCCTGTTGATCCAAAGCCCTCCTATTCTGGCTCCGTCTTCTCTGACCCCGCTCTATAAAGCTGTCTTTTTATGCTCTTCCCACCAGTCTAATTCGCTGACGTCCACGCACCTGTGCAGTCGTTCCTCAAAAAAAGAATGCCAAAGGAAAAATGATTGCCTTTTTATATTCTTCCTGCCGGTCTAACTCGCTGACGTCCACGCACCTGTGCAGTCATTCCTCCATCAAAATGCCAAGGAAAAAAATGATCCGTGACAGACTCACGGTGGACCAACAACATCTCTGTCAGATTCACCAATCTCCTAATTATAGAGTAGGTGCACAATATCCTCGTTCAAACTCGTCCAACTCCTGAAGTCAGAGTGGGTCCACAATATCCATGTTAGACTTGATAATCTGCAGATGTCGGAGTGGGTCAAAAATATTCTTATCAGAGTCATCTAATTCCTGATGTTGGAGTGGTCAGCAGTATCTCTGTCAGACACGTCCAACTCCTGTTGTCAAAATGGATCAATAATATGTGTCAGGCTCATTCATCTCCTGATGTCAGAGTGCACCAGCAATATCTGTCAGATATGTCCATCTCCCGATGTTAGAATAGGTCAACAGTCTCCGGGTCAGACATCAGAGTGGGTCAGCAATATCTCCATCAGACTTGTCCATCTCCTGATGTCAGTGTGGGTCATATTTCCCTGTCAGACTAGTTCATCTCCAGACATCAGTTTGTCAGCAATGTCAGTGCTAGACTCATCCATCTCCTCACATAGCAATAGGTCAGCAATATCCTTCTCAGACTCACCCCTTTCCTGATGACAGAGTGAGCCAGCAACATCTTTGTCAGACTCAGCCATCTCCCATGTCAGATTGATTCAGAAATATTTTCCTTATTCGTTCATTTTCTGCTGTCAGAGTGGGTCAACAATATTTCCGTCAGACTAGTCCATCTCATGACATCAGAATGGGACAGCAAAATCCGAGTCAGACTAGTCCATCTCCAGACGTCAGAATGGGACAGCAAAATCCGAGTCAGACTAGTCCATCTCCAGACGTCAGAATGGGACAGCAAAATCCGAGTCAGACTAGTCTAGTGGACGGAGTAGACTAGTGGACGGAGATGAAGAAGCGTTATAAACCCGCTGTTCCTTTGGTCATTATGGGGAACGTGAACTCGCAGCCAAATAAATTGGATGAGCTAGCCTCATTAGTAAGGAATGTTAAAGCATACAAGGAATGCAGTTCAATGTGTTTTTCCGAAACATGGCTGACGGCTAACATCCCGGATGTAAATGTAGAATTACCTGGTTTTACTACGGTAAGATTTGACAGAGATGCCAAAAAGTGTGGGAAGAAGAAAGGAGGGGGACTCGCTGTCTACATTAACGTAAGATGGTGTAACCCCGGGCATGTGAGTACAAAGATCTCCGTTTGTGAAAGAGATATTGAGCTGATCGCCATGAGTATGAGGCCATATTACCTGCCTCGAGAATTCGCAAGCGTCATTATGGTGAATGTGTATGTCCCGCCGCGTGCCGACGCAACGGTAGCGTGTGACGTCATCAGCTCCACTGTTGCTAGGCTTCAGACACAGCACCCTGAGGCACTGGTGATAATTACAGGGGACTTCAACCATGTGACTTTGGACAAGACACTACCTGCTTTCTCCCAGTACGTGGATTGCTACACCAGGGGTAATAGGACTATTGACCTACTGTATGCAAACGTAGAGGAGGCATATAGTGCATCCCCACTGCCTTCATTGGGGAAAGCTGATCACAACCTGGTTTTGTTACAGCCCAGATATAAATCAATTGTGATGAGGCATCCCACTACCACACGCTCTTTTAGGAAGTGGACTCCTGAAGCTGAACAGACCCTGAGAGACTGCTTCGGTACTACTAACTGGGATGTACTGCAAGGGGGGCTCTGTGGGGGCGTTGAGGAGGTCACTGAATGCACAACGGACTATATTAACTTTTGTGTGGATGCCGTTGTCCCTGTTAGAACTGTTCGCTGCTATCCCAATAATAAGCCCTGGATCACTAGTCACATCAAAGGCCTCCTAAACCAGAAGAAGAGGGCCTTTAAAGATGGTGATCGGTTGGAGCTTAAAAGAGTTCAGAAGGAACTCAGAGTACAGATAAGGGGGGCAAAGGAGCAGTATAGGAGGAAGCTAGAACAAAAGCTGCAGAAAAAAAGCATGAAGGAGGTGTGGGATGGGATGAAGATCATCACCGGATGCGGTGCAAAGCGGGGGACAAACATAAGTGGAGATGTGGAGAAAGCGAACCAGCTGAACAACTTCTTCAATAGGTTCGACAGCTCAATCTCATCCTCACCGCAGAACTCCACACCAGGCTTACTTCCCTCACAGGAAAATAGCCACTCACAGGAGACCTTGCCCACGCCCAGGATTACGGCTGCACAGGTGGAAGGTCAACTGAGGAAGATCTGTACCAGCAAGGCGGCGGGACCGGATGGAGTTTCCCCACGATTACTGAGGGCCTGTGCGACTGAGCTGGGAGAACCACTACAGCGCATCTTCAACATGAGCCTGGAGCAGAGAAGAGTACCCAGACAGTGGAAAACATCCTGTATTGTCCCGGTACCGAAGAAACCACAACCAAAGGAGTTGAATGACTTCAGACCTGTTGCCTTGACGTCGCACGTGATGAAGACCATGGAGCGGCTGATAATACAGAATCTGAGGCCACAAACCAGGCACGCCCGGGATCCTCTTCAGTTTGCGTATAAGGAGAAGGTGGGAGTGGAGGATGCTATCACGTATTTGCTGCACAAATCCCTCTCTCACCTAGATGGGGTCAGTGGTGCTGTGAGGATTACATTCCTGGACTTCTCTAGTGCCTTTAACACCATCCAGCCCAAGATCTTAAGGCACAAACTAACGGAGATGGGAGTAGACTCTCACATGGTGGATTGGATAGTGGACTACTTGACAGATAGACCTCAGTATGTGCGGTTGGGAGACTGTAGGTCTGACACGGTGGTCAGCAGCACAGGAGCGCCGCAGGGAACCGTACTCTCTCCGGTCCTGTTCACCCTGTACACATCAGACTTCCAATATAACTCGGAGTCCTGCCATGTGCAGAAGTTCGCTGATGACACGGCCATAGTGGGGTGTGTCAGGAATGGATAGGAGGAGGAGTATAGGAAACTGATACAGGACTTTGTGATATGGTGCAACTCAAACTACCTGCGTCTCAATATCACCAAGACCAAGGAGATGGTGGTGGACTTTAGGAGATCTAGGCCTCATATGGAGCCAGTGATCATTAATGGAGAATATGTGGAACAGGTTAAGACCTACAAGTATCTGGGAGTACAGTTAGACGAGAATCTAGACTGGACTGCCAACACAGATGCCTTGTGCAGGAAGGCACAGAGTCGACTGTACTTCCTTAGAAGGTTGGCGTCATTCAATGTCTGTAGTGAGATGCTGAAGATGTTCTATAGGTCAGTTGTGGAGAGCGCCCTCTTCTTTGTGGTGGCGTGTTGGGGAGGAAGCATTAAGAAGAGGGACGCCTCACGTCTTAATAAGCTGGTAAGGAAGGCGGGCTCTGTCGTGGGCAAAGTACTGGAGAGTTTAACATCGGTAGCTGAGCGAAGGGTGCTGAGTAGGCTACGGTCAATTATGGAAAACTCTGAACATCCTCTACATAGCACCATCCAGAGACAGAGGAGCAGTTTCAGCGACAGGTTACTATCGATGCAATGCTCCTCAGACAGGATGAAGAGGTCAATACTCCCCAATGCCATTAGGCTTTACAATTCAACCGCCAGGACTTAAGAGCTTTTTAAAAGCTATTATTAATGCTTTTTGAGATAGTGATTTAGATGCATATCATATTTTTTACTGAGTTAAGTATTGTATGTAATTAGTTTTGCTACAACAAGTGTATGGGACATTGGAAAAAAAGTTGAATTTCCCCATGGGGATGAATAAAGTATCTATCTATCTATCTATCTATCTATCTCCAGACGTCAGAATGGGACAGCAAAATCCGAGTCAGACTAGTCCATCTCCAGACGTCAGAATGGGACAGCAAAATCCGAGTCAGACTAGTCCATCTCCAGATGTCAGAGCAGGTGAACAAAATCTCCATCAGACTCAATCATCCCCAATGTCAAAGTGGGTCAACAGCATCCGTGACCGACTAGTCCATCTCCTAACTTCAGAGTGAGTCAGCAATATCTCTGTTGGTATGGATATCCCTTGACGTCAGAGTGAGTCAGAAATATCCTGTATAACTCATCCATATCCTAACATCAGAGTGGGTCAGAAATATTGGCATTTGTCTCATTGATCTCCTGAACTCAGAGTAGGACAACAGTACCTGTGTCAGACTGGTCCCTCTGCTTACGTCAGAGCAGGTCAGAAATATCTCTTTTGGACTCGTCCATCACCTGATGTCAGAGTGGGTCAGCAAAATCTCCAGCAGATTATAATACCATAAGATATAGGAGCAGAAGTAGGCCATTCAGTCATGGGCTGATCCAATTCTTCCAGTCATCCCCACTCCCCTGCTTTCACCCCATACCCGTTGATGCCCTGGCTAATCAAAAACCTATCTATCTCTGCCTTAAATGTACCCAATGACTTGGCCTCCACAGCCACTTGTGGCAACAAATTCCAAAGATTTACCACCCTCTAACTGAAGTAATTTCTCCGCATCTCTGTTCTAAATGGACATCCTTAATAATCCTGAACTCATGCCCTCTTGTCCTAGGCTCCCCTACCATGGGAAATAACTTGGCCATACCTAATCTGTTCAGGCCTTTTAACATTTGGAATGTTTCAATGAGATCCCTCCCATTCTCCTGAGCTCCAGGGAATACAGCCCAAGAGCTGCCAGACATTTCTCATATGGTAACCCTTCCATTCCTGGAATAATTTTTGTGAATCCTTTCTGAACCCTCTACAATGTTGGTATATCTTTTCTAAAATAAGGAGCCCAAAACTGCACATAATACTTGTTGGGGTCTGGTCTGAAGCCCGCCTTACGGGCCTTGCTCCGGTCCGCGAACTCCGGACTCCAGGCCATTGGATCATCTTGGCTTAAGGAGGTACACCTGTCGCCTATTAGGGGGCAGGTGTTTATAAGGGGCTCGGGGACTGAGCCTACTGTGGTTGGTTGTTTTGGTCCTTGTCTGCTTTGAAGTTGGTTTAACCTGCTCTGTACCTGGTTCATTTGCTCTGAATCCTGCTCTGTAACCGGCTCTGTATACTGCTCTGCTACTGGCTCTGCATTCTGCTCTGTACCTGTTCTGCCTGGTTTGTCTTGCTTTTCCTGCTTCTCTCGTGTGCGCTGGTCCTGCTGTTCTGCTGTATTTGCCTTGCCTGTGCTGTCTGCTTGCTTCTCCCTATTTCCTGGTGTATCCCGGTTGTCTTGCTGCTCACCCTGGATCCAGCTCCCTTCTGTTCCCTTCTGTTGGGTAGGCCAGGCTGTCACTGTTACCCCTTGGGTGGTTCTGCCCTTTCCTGTCCCTTGCCTCTGTCGGGGAAGCCAGGCTGTCTGCTGTTGCCCGGTGGAGGGACTCTGTTCCCTTCCTTACCCCTCACCTCTGATGGGTTGTGCCCTGCACCTGCCCAGGTGTCTGCACCTCGCCCAGGCATCCGGGTTTCTGCTTGGGTGGCGGCCCTGCCCGGGATCCATGCGGCCCGCCCTGAGGACTCCTACCCTTTCCTCTCCTTGTTTCTGATGGGTTGTGCCCCACACCTGCCCAGATGTTCCGCGTCTTGCCCGGGCCTCTGTGTTCCTGCCTGGGAGGCAGCCCTGCCTGCATTACCCCTTAAATGCCATGGCATCCCCATCCTGTCCTACCACTAGTACTTCAGTGCCTGTGTCCTGCATTTGGGTCCATTCCTGTCCCTGCTCGTGACAATACTCCAAGTGTGGTCTCACGAGTGCTTTATAGAGCCTCAACATCACATCCCTGCTCTTGTATTCTATACCTCTAGAAACAAATGCCAACATTGCATTTGCTTCCTACACCACTGAGGACCTGGAGCTTAACCTTTAGGGTATCCTGCACAGGGACTCCTAAGTCCCTTTGCATCTCTGCATTTTGATTTCTCTCCCTATCTAAATAATAATCTGCTTGTTTATTTCTTCTACCAAAGTGCATGGACCATACACTTTCCAACATTGTATTTCGTTTGCCACTACTTTGCCCATTCCCCTAGACTATCTAAGACTCTCTGCAGGCTCTCTGCTTCCTTTACACTACCCGCTCCTCCACCTATCATCTTCTGACTTTAGAGTGGATCAGCAATATCTCTGTCAAACTTGTCCCTCTCCTGATGTCAGATTGAGTCAACAGTATCCATGTCCAATTCGTCCATCTCCTGCTGTCAGAGTGGGTCAGCAATATCTCCATCAGATTCATCCATCTCTTGATGTCTCAAGTGGGTCAGCAATAACCCAGTCCCGCTACCACGGCCATGTTTTCTTTCTGGGAACTTGTCTTCACCGCCAGCTTGTAACACACCGTTTCCAGATTCGTTTTCAAGTTTCTTGATTTGGACCCTCTGAGGACCCCAGGTACTCGCATTCAATTGACTGCTTCTCCCAATGTGTTCTACGTGATCTGCTTTCCAGCATGAGGAGGTACCTGGTGTGGAAGACACTAGCAGTATGCCTGATGTTGTAGCGTGTGAATGAAGAGAAGTGGGTGCAGTTACTATTACAAGGGAGAAGGTGCTCAAAAAGCTGAAAGACCTAAAGGTACATAAGTCACCCGGACCATATGAACTGCACCTTCGTGTTCTGAAGGAGGTAGCGGTAGAGATTATGGTGGCATTAGAAATTATCTTTCAAAAATCATTGGACTCTGGCATGGTGCCAGAGCACTGGAAAATTGCAAATGTCACTCCACCCTTTAAGAAAGGAGGAAGGCAGCAGAAAGGAAATTATAGACCGGTTAGTCTGACCTCAGTGGTTGGGAAGATGTTGGAGTCACTTGTTAAGGAAGAGGTGATGGAGTACTTGGTGACACAGGACAAGATAGTACAAAGTCAGCATGGTTTCCTACAGGGAAAATCTTGTCTGAGGAACCTATTGGAATTCTTTGAGGGAGTTACAAGGAGGATGGATAAAGGGGATGTAGTGGATATTGTATATTTGGACTTTGACAAGGTGCCACACATGAGGCTGCTTACCAAGTTAAAAGCCCACGGTATTACAGGAAAGTTACTAACATGGTTAGAGCATTGGCTGATTGGTAGGAGGCAGCGAGTGGGAATAAAAGGGTCCTTTCTGGTTGACCGCCAGTGACTAGTGGTGTTCCGCAGGAGTCTGCGTTGGGACCACTTCTTTTTATGCTGTATATCAATGATTCAGATGATGGAATAGATAGCTTTGTTGCCAAGTTTGCAGATGATACAAAGATTGGTGGATGTGCAGGTGGTGTTGAGAAAACAGGTAGGATGCAGAAGGACTTGGACAGATTCGGAGAATGGCCAAGAAAGTGGCAAATGAAATACAATGTAGCCTCAGGATAGAGGGGCGCCCTTTCAAAACAGATGTGGAGAAATTTCTTTAGCCAAAGGGTGGTGAATTTGTGGAATTTGTTGCCACATGCAACTGTGGCCAGGTCGTTGGGTGTATTTAAGGCAAAGATTGATAGGTTCTTGATTGGACATGGTATCAAAGGTTACGGGGAGAAGGCGGGGAACTGGGGTTGAGAAGGAAAAAAATCAGCCATGATTGAATGGTGGAGCAGACTCAATGGGCCAAATGGCCTAATTCTGCTCCTATGTCTTATGGACCCTATACCAGTGACTCCACAACTCCGGGTTTCTCTCTCCACCACCTGTAATGGACCGTACGCTTCTTTATCCTCCACCTAATCCATGGTTTTCTTTGACTTTCTCATCTCCTGCAAGAACAGGAAGGTCGCCTTTCTACAGACCACAGAACCTGCCATCACCAGCACTGGCAGGCCTCAATGTCTCCAGACCACGATGCCAACTGCTGACCTCAACAGCTCTAACAATCCAGAGCAGACTCGTAACCTGACTCCACCGCCCGCCATCAATGCAGGTTCCAATCACCTCAGACACCTCCAAAGAGCCGACTGCGCAACCTCCGACTCCAACTCCAACCGCAACCTCCAGGCAGGGTCTTCACACGCTGCCACTCTGCAATCCCATCTCTCTCAGGTCCCATCACCAGCTCTTGGACCCTCGAAGACTCCTTCTTCCTTTCACACCATCATCTCTGAACACCCCAAACCTCCTTTCCCCTCAGACACAAACAACACTCTTCCCCCTCCGATCCCAGCTCTCGTCCATGCCGGGTTTTCACCATTCCCTCTAACCTTCCCCTCTCTGAGGCAGAACGTTCTGTTCTCAGTAAGGGCCTCACCTTTGTCCCCTGCGACCACACCTCAGTGAGTTCTGTGCCCACCATGACACTGAGCTCTTCTTCCATGGCCTCCGAGCTTATTTCTTTGGCAAGGACCCTCCACCCCATACCAATGTCTTCTCCCGTCTTCAACCCTCCTCCTCTTCCTGGACATCCAACCTGATCTTCTGCCTGCCCTGGACCTTTTCACTGCCAACTGACTTCAACACTCCTCTCTTCTATTCCAACCTCACTCCTTCTAAACACTCAGCTCTCCACTCCCTCCACACCGATCCTAACCTCACTATCAAACCCACAGATAAGGAAGGTGCTAAAAGTAGTCTGGTGTACTGACCTCTACCTTGCTGAGGCCCAGCATCAGCTCTGACACCTCCTCTTACTTACCCCTCGAACAGGACCCCACTGAGGAACACCAGGCCAACTTTATTGACTCTGGGGATCTCCTATCCACCGCCACCAACCTCACAGCTCCCACACCCTGAACCTCCTATTTCTACCTCCTATCCAAGATCCACAAACCCGCTTGTCCAGGTAGACCCATTGTTTCAGCTTGTTCCTGCTCCGCCCACTGAATTCATATCGGCATACCTCGACTCTTGTTTTATCCCCCCTAATTCAGTCCCTTCCCACCTACATTCACAACACTTCACATGCTCTGGATCTTTTCAAGAATTTCAGGTTCCCTGACCCCCATTATCTTATTTTCACTATGTATGTCTGGTCCCTATACACCCCCATCCCCCACCAGGAAGGCCTCAAAGCTCTGTTTCTTTCTGAACACCAGCCCAACTAGTTCCCCTCCATCACCACTCTCCTCCATCGACTGGAACTGGTCCTCACTCTAAATAATTTCTCCTTTGGCTCCTTCCATTTCCTTCAACCAAAAGGGGTAGCCATGGGCACTCGCATGGGTCCCAGCTATGCCTGCCTGTTTGTTGGCTACGTGGAACAGTCTATGTTCCAAATCTACACCGGTGACCATCCCGCACTTTTCCTACGCTACATCGATGACTGCATTGGTGCTGCTTCCTGCAGCTGTACTGAACTCGTTAACTTCATCCACTTTGCCTCCAACTTCCACCCTGCCCTCAAATTTACTTCGTCCATTTTTGACAACTCCCACCCTTTCTCAATCTCATTGTCTCTATCTTCAGAGACAGCTTACCCACCGATGTCTATTATAAACCCACGAACTCTCACAGCTACCTGGACTATACCTTGTCCTACCCTGCTACTTGTAAAAATGCCATCCCCTTCTTTCAATTGTCCCCACCGGATCTGCTCTCAGGATGATGGTTTTCATTCTAGAATGAAGGAGATGTCCCTCTTTTTCAAAGAAAGGGGTTTCCCTTCACCGTCAACACTGTCCTCAACCGCATCTGATCCATTTCATGCATGTCTGCTCTTATCCCATCCTTCTGCCACCCTACCAGCGTTAGGGTTCCCCTTGTCCTCACCTACCACCCCACCAGCCTCTGTGTCCAGCACGTAATTCCCCGAAACTCCTGCCACCTCCAATGGGATCCCACCATCAAACACATCTTTCCCTCTCTCCCCCACTTTCTGCTTTCTGCAGGGATCGCTCCCTACATGACTCCCTTGTCCATTCATCTCTCCCCACTGATCTCCCTCCTGGCACTTATCCTTGCAAGCAGAATGAATGCTACACCTGCCCCTACAGCTCCTCCCTCACTACCATTCGGGGCCCTAAACAGTCCTTCCAGGTGAGGCAACGCTTCACCTGTGAGTCTGTTGGGGTCATATACAGTGTTTGGTGCTCCCAGTGTGGCCTCCTGTATATGGGTGAGACACAACGTCGATTGGGAGACAGCTTTGCCAAGCACCTACACTCTGTCTGCCAGAAAAAGCGGAATCTCACATGGCCATCATTTTAATTCCACTTCCCATTCCTATTCCAATATGTCCATCCCTTGATGTCAGAGTGTGTCTGCAATATTGTTGTCAGGGTTGTCAATTTCCTGACATCGGAGTGCATCAGCAAAATTGGAGCCGACCCAGCCATTTCCTGGCATCAGACTGGCTCAGCAATATCCATGACAAACTCGTTCATACCTTGAGGTCACAGTGGATCATAGAAACATAAAAAACCTATGGCACAGTACAGGCCCCTTGGCCCACAATGCTGTACTGAACACGTACTTATTTTAGAAATTACCATTTTTCTAAGCTCCATGTACTTATCCAGGAGCCTATCATATCTGCCTCCACCACTGTTGCTGACAGCCCATTCCAAACACGCACCACTCTCTGTTTAAAAAAAAACTTACCCGACATCTCCTCTGTACCTACTTCCAAGCACATTAAAACTGTCCTCTTGTGCTAGCCATTTCTGCCCTGGGAAAAAGCCTCTGACTATCCACACGATGAATGCCTCATTATCTTGTACATGTCAGTGTGGGTCAACAATATCTCGGTCAGACTCATCCGTCTCCATACATCAGAGTGCAGACTAGGCCTCCACCTGATATCAGAGTAAGTCAGCAACATCTCCATCAGAGTCATGTATCTCCTGATGTCAGAGAGAGTCAGTAATAATGTGTGTCAGACTTGTCCATCTCCTGGCATCAGAGTGGGACAGCAAAATCAGTGTTTGACTCGTGCATCTCCTGGTGTCAGAATTGTCCAGCAATATCTGTGTCTTTCCCCTCCCACTGCAAATTCTTCTGCAGGTCAGATAACATGTCCCAAACCATTTTTCTTTGGAGTGATGGAGGATGAGAGGTGATCTGATAGAGGTGTATTAGATGATGTGAGGCATTGATCATGTGGATAGTCAGAGGCATTTTCCCAGGGCGGAAATGGCTAGCATGAGAGGGCATAGTTTTAAGGTGCTTGGAAGTAGGTACAAAGGAGATGTCAGGGTAAGTTTTTTACGCAGAGAGTGGTGAGTGTTTGGAACGGGCTGCCAGCAACGGTGGTGGAGGTGGATATGATAGTGTCTTTTAACAGACTCCTGGATAGGTACATGGAGCTCAGAAAAATAGAGAGCTATGGGTAACTCTAGGTAATTTATCAGGTAAGGACATGTTCAGCAGCATTGTGGGCCTGTATTGTGCTGTAGATTTTCTATATTTCTAACCCAAGCATCAGACAGGTAACACAGCCTTTGGGACACTCTATCCTTGCGACAGAGAACTCTGTCTATTCCTCTGACTATACTGTCCCAAATTGCACTACATTTCTCTTCTCTCCCCTGCCCCCCCCCCCCCAAATGGCTCCCTGAACTACAGTTGCACAGTTAGGTTACTCATCCTTCCTACACACCCCACTCTCATCCACACAGGGAGCAAAAATCTCAGACCCGTTGGTAAGCTCCACAGCTGAGGGTTCTCCAGCGCTGTCTCAGATCCCACTACCCACCTCACTCGCAGTCACACCCTCTGTCCCTGACCATACTCACAGACTCTGTCAGACTCAACCATCTCCTGACATCAGAGTGGATCATAATATCTCTGTCAGACTCATCCCTATCTGGATATCACTGCGGATCACCAATATATCTGCCAATCTTGTCCATCTCCTGATGTCAGTATGGGTCAGCAATATTGGTGTCAGACTCATCCATCTCCTGATGTTAGAGTTGTTTAGCAATATCTCTATCAGACTTGGCCTTCTGACGTCATAGTGAGTCAACAATATCTGTGTCATACTCATCCATCTCGGGGTACTTGGAGAGCAATGATAAAATAAGTCAGCATGGTTTCTGTAAAGAGAAATCATGCCTGACAAATCTGTTTGAGTTATTCAAGGAAGTAACAAGCAGGGTGGACAAAGGAGAGACAGTAGATGTCATTTACTTGGATTTTCAGAAGGCATTTGATATGGTGCCACACATGAGGCTGCTTAACAAGATAAAATCCTATGGTGTTAGAGAAAAGGTACTGGCATGGATAGAGGAATGGCTGACAGGCAGGAGGCAGCAAATGGGAATAAAGAGGCCTTTTCTGGTTCACTGCCAGTGACTGGTGGTGTTCTGCAGGGGTCAGTATTTGGACCGCTACTTTTCACATTGTTTATCTGTGATTTGGATAATGGAATTGATAGCTTTGTGGCAAAGTTTGCAGATGATGTGAAGATAGCTGGAGGGGTAGGTAGTGCTGAGCAAACAATGCAATTGCAGGACTTAGACAAATTTGGAGAATGGACAAAAAAGTGGAGATGGAATAGAGTGTTGGGAAATGTATGATAATGCATTTTGGTAAAATGAACAATAGTGTAAATTATTATCTAAATGGTGAGAGGTTCAAACATCAGAGGTGCAGAGGGACTTAGGAATCCTCGAGCAAGACTCCCAAAAGTTAATTTACAGGTTGAGTCTGAGGTAAAAAAGTTGGTATTTACTTCAAGGGGAATAGAATATAAAAGCAAAAAGATGATGCTGAGCCTTCATAAGACACTAGTCAGACTTCACTTAGAGTATTGTCAACAGTTTTGAGCCCATATCTCAGAAAGGATGTATGCCATTAGAGAGAGTCCAGAGGAGGTTCACGAGGATCATTCCTGGAATGAAGGGATTAAAATATGAGGAGCATTTGGCAGCTTTGTGCCTGCACTCATTGGAATTTAGAAGAATATAGGGAGATATCACTGAAACCTAACGTTGAAAGGACGAGACAGGGTGGATGTGGAGAGGATGTTTCTTATGGTGGGCATATCCAGAACTAGGGGGCACAGCCTCAAATTTGAGGGGTGATCATTTAGAAGAGAGGTAAGGAGGAATTATTTTAGCCAGAGAGTAGTGAATCTGTGGGATTGTCAGGACACTGGAGCAAGGAACCAAACACAGACCCAGTACTGTGCACACAGTGATATTAATTGAGTAACAAATCCCAAGGTACAAAGTTCAGGCAGAGATCAAAACATCCAGAGAAATCCAAAATCCAGAATCAGGGAACAGGCAGAGTTGATGTTTGCACTGTTGTAACTATGTGGTTTTGTGCAGGTCTTGTAGCTTTAGTTTTTGGTCTTGTTTTGTCTGGTTGGATTGGAGCTCCTTTCCGGGGAACACGCTAAGATGATAGAGCGATATTAATACGCAGCAGCCTCTCCGGACTCTGGATTGGGGTTTGACAAACGTTATATGGATTTTCTGATGTAGTCTGTTTTGTCATGTTCTTTTGTGATATCATTCTGGAGGAACATTGTCTCATTTTTTAACTGCATTGCATTTGTGGTTTCTAAATGACAATAAACTGAATCTGATTCAGACAGACAAGAGTTCAGATACAAATACAAATGCTAGGAAAACTCACTGGCACAATCTGGCAACAATCAGGTGAAAACACAGGACTGAAATACACTGAGCAATAAACAGAGGCAGATGATTGGTGGAGCACAATGAGACACAGGTGGCAGCAATACAGGTAATGATGAGAAACAGATGAGAGAGACGGAGTACTCAGTAATACAGGGACAGGAGTAGAGCAGGAGTGGGGACAGGAGCACATGGCAATACAAAACCACAGACTGACAGCTAGAGGGAAACACACAGAAAGACAGAGTTCAACTGGAGATACTGACAAGAATGCTCTGCCACAGGCTGTGGTGGAGGCCATCCATGGATGCATTTAAAGCAAAAATTGATAATTTTCTGATCGGTCAGGGGGGTATTTAAGGCAGAGATAGATAGTTTCCTGATTAGCCAGGGCATCAAAGGGTATGGGGTGAAAACAGGGGAGTGGAGATGACTTGAAGTGGATCAGCCCATGACTGAATGGCAGACCAGACTCAATGGGGCGAATGGCCTACTTCTGCTCCTAAATCTATGGTCTTATGGTCTATGACATCAAAGGATATGGCAAGAAGGCAGGTATATGGAGTTGAGTGGGATCTGGGATCAGCCATGATGGAATGGCGGAGCAGACTTGATGGGCTGAATGGCCATATTCGGCTCCTATGTCTTAATGTCTAATGGTCTTATCTCTTGATGTCAGAGTGAGTCAGCAATATCTCCGACAGACTAGTCCATCTCCTGACATCAGAGTGGGTCAGCAATATTTGTGTCATATTCCACAATCTCCTGGTGTCAAAGAGGGTCAGCAATATCTCCATCAGAGTCGTCCATCACCTGGTGTCAGAGTGAGTCAGCAATATTGGTATCAGACTCGTCCATCTCCAGGCGTCAGAATGGGTCAGCAAACACTGTGTTTGACTTGTGCATCTCCTGATGTCCCAATATTCAGCAATATTGGTGTCAGACATGTCCATCTCCTGATTTCAGAATGGGTCAGCAATATCTCTGTCAGACTCATCTATCTGCTGATGTTCGAGAGGGTTAGTTGTATCTCTGTCAAAATCATCCATATCTTGACATTAATGTGGGCTAGCAATATTTGTGTCAGGCTCGTCCATCTCCTGATGTCAGACTGGGTCAGCAATATCTCTGTCTAAGAATTTACTACTGATCAAACACAAAGTAGGCAAGGACCTCGAAGTGATTTCCCATCTTTATTTTGTGAAGTCATAGGGTGCCGTTCCGCACAGCGTCTCCACCAGCTCAAGGTTACAATTCCAATTTACACAGTAAATCTAATCACTCTTGGTCAGCCAGTCTCCAGACACTGTTTCTGCAATTTACACAACATTAGCACCTATACAATCGTTCCTCTTTTATTAGCGTACTAAACAATTCATTAATCACGTTGCCTCTCAGACGATCTATTATTAACTAGTACAAGGCTGAAAGATGGCAGATGGAGTTTAATGCTGTTAAGTGTGAGGTGCTACATTTTGATAGGAATAATCCAAATAGGACAGACAGACAGTCAGACAGACATACTTTATTGATCCCGAGGGAAATTGGGTTTCGTTACAGTCGCAACAACCAAGAATAGTGTAGAAATATAGCAATACAGAACCATAAATAATTAAATAATGATAGGTAAATTATTCCAAGTGGAAATAAGTCCAGGACCAGCCTATTGGCTCAGGGTGTCTGACACTCCGAGGGAGGAGTTGTAAAGTTTAATGGCCACAGGCAGGAATGACTTCCTATGACGCTCAGTGTTACATCTCGGTGGAATGAGTCTCTGGTTGAATGTACTCCTGTGCCTAACCAGTACATTATGGAGTGGATGGGAGACAATGTCCAAGATGGCATGCAACTTGGACAGCATCCTCTTTTCAGACATCACCATCAGAGAGTCCATTTCCACATCCACAACATCACTGGCCTTACGAATGAGTTTGTTGATTCTGTTGGTGTCTGCTACCCTCAGCCTGCTGCCCCAGCACACAACAGCAAACATGATAGCACTGGCCACCACGGACTCGTAGAACATCCTCAGCATCATCCGGCAGATGTTAAAGGACCTCAGTCTCCTCAGGAAGTAGAGACGGCCCTGACCCTTCTTGTAGACAGCCTCAGTGTTCTTTGACCAGTCCAGTTTATTGTCAATTCGTATCCCCAGCTATTTGTAATCCTCCACCATGTCCACACTGACCCCTTGGAAACAGGGGTCACCAGTGCCTTAGCCCTTCTCAGGTCCACCACCAGCTCCTTAGTCTTTTTCACATTAAGCTGCAGATGATTCTGCTCACACCATATGACAAAGTTTCCCACCGTAGCCCTGTACTCCACCTCATCTCCCTTGATGATGCATCCAACTATGGCAGAGTCATCAGAAAACTTCTGAAGATGGCAAGACTCTGTGCAGTAGTTGAAGTCCGAGGTGTAGATGGTGAAGAGAAAGGGAGACAGGACAGTCCCCTGTGGAGCCCCAGTGCTGCTGACCACTCTGTCTGACACACAGTGTTGCAAGCGCATGTACTGTGGTCTGCCAGTCAGGTAATCAATAATCCGTGACACCAGGGAAGCATCCACCTGCATCACTGTCAGCTTCTCATCCAGCAGAGCAGGGCAGATGGTGTTGAAAGCACTGGAGAAGTCAAAAAACATGACCCTCAGAGTGCCGGCCGGCTTGTCCAGGTGGGTGTAGACACGGTTCAGCAGGTAGACGATGGCATCCTCAACTCCTAGTCGGGGCTGATAGGCGAACTGGAGGGGATCTAAGTGTGGCCTAACCATAGGCCGGAGCTGCTCTAGAACAAGTCTTCCAGGGTCTTCATGGTGCGGGAGGTCAATGCCACCGGTCTGTAGTCATTGGAGCCACTGGGGCGTGGCGTCTTCGGTACAGGAATGAGGCAGGACATCTTCCACAGCACAGGAACCCTCTGCAGACTCAGGCTCAGGTTGAAGACATGGTGAAGTTCTCCACATAGCTGGGGGGCACAGGCTTTGAGCACCCTGGGGCTGACACCATCCGGGCCTGCAGCCTTGCTTGGGTGGAGACGTTTCAGCTGTCTTCTCACCTGTTCAGCTGTGAAGCCCACCGTGGTGGTTTCAGGTGGGGGAGGGGTGTAGTCATGAGAGCAGGGTGGGGGGCTGTGAGGAGGGGTAGGAGGGGAGAGTGGATTGTGTGTTGGTTGGGGGCCGACAACAGATGGGGGATGGGCAGGGGCCACAGTGTCAAATCTGTTAAAGAACAGGTTAAGTTCGTTGGCCCTGTCCACACTGCCTTCAGCTCCTCTGTTGCTAGTTTGCCGGAACCCAGTGATGGTCCTCATCCCACACCAGGCCTCTCATGTTGTTCTGCTGCAGTTTCTACTCAAGCTTCCTCGTGTACCAGTCTTTAACCTCCCTGATCTTGGCTTTCAGGTCCCTCTGTATTGTCCTCAGCTCCTCCCTATTTCCAGCTCTAAACGCCCTCTTTTTAGCGTTCAGGATGTCCTTAATGTCCTTTATTACCCAGGGCTTGTTGTTTGAATAACAAAGGACAGTTCTTGCCGGAACATTGCAATCCACACAGAAGTTGATGTTACCAGTGATGTACTCTGTGAGCCCATCAATGTCCTCTCCATGTCCCAGTCTGTCACCTCAAAACAACACTGGTGTGCCTCATTGTGGTGAACTACATATACCTGTCTGGACTGCTCCGGTGGCTCCTCCCACAGACCCCTGTATAAAGGCGATTGAGGCCTGAGCCCGGCCTTATTCTCCCGGATGTAGTGTTGTTCATTCTTCCAGTCAATAAAAGCCGATATCTCGCTTCTTACGTCTCAGAGTGAGTTATTGATGGTGCATCACTCATAAGCCTCCCCTGACCATTTCCTCACTGTCCTCGAGGTTGCAGGTTTACTCTTCACCAGAGGCACGTAGCAGGGTTTATGCAACAGGTTGTGATCCAACCTTCCCAGTGGGGGGAGGGGAGAGGAGCTGTATGCATCCTTAACGTTAGCATACATGGTAAATGGTAGGGCATTGAGGAATGCAGTAGAACAGAGTGATCTAGGAATAATGGTGCATAGTTCCCTGAAGGTGGAATCTCATGTGGATAGGGTGGTGAAGAAAGCTTTTGGTATGCTGGCCTTTATAAATTCGAGCATTGAGTATAGGAGTTGGGATGTAATGTTAAAATTGTACAAGGCATTGGTAAGGCCAAATTTGGAGTATTGTGTACAGTTCTGGTCACCGAATTATAGGAAAGATTTCAACAAAATAGAGAGTACAGAGGAGATTTACTAGAATGTTACCTGGGTTTCAGCACCTAAGTTACAGAGAAAGGTTGAACAAGTTAGGTCTTTATTCTTTGGAGCGTAGAAGGTTGAAGAGGGACTTGATTGAGGTATTTAAAATTATGAGGGAGATGGATAGCGTTGACGTGGATAGGCTTTTTCCATTGAGAGTAGGGGAGATTCAAACAAGAGGACATGAGTTGAGAGTTAGGGGGCAAAAGTTTAGGGGTAACATGAGGGGGAATTTCTTTACTCAGAGTGGTAGCTGTGTAGAATGAGCTTCCAGTAGAAGTGGTAGATGCAGGTTTGATTTTGTCATTTAAAAAAAAAATTGGATAGGTATATGGACAGGAAAGGAATGGAGGGTTATGGGCTGAGTGCAGGTCGGTGGGACTAGGTGAGAGCAAGCGTACAGCATGGACTAGAAGGGCCGAGATGGCCTGTTTCTGTGCTGTAATTGTTATATGGTTAAGGAAAATAGATCTATTCTGTTTCTTTTACAGTGCTCTCCCCATGATTCTGCCAACCCACAGTCCTCAAGATTAACCCCTTTGCTCCACAGTCACCTCCTTTTTGATGCATAATCAACCCCACACCTCCTCATCTTCCAGATATAGGGCTTCATAATCTGGGGACAGAGGTCGCATATTTGAGTAAGCATCTTCATCATACTCAAATGATTCTGGTTTCATTTTAGGAAACATCCCCATGGGTCTGGGTTGGGACCTCAGTATCAAGATGCAGGTACATCAGATTACCAGTACCGCTTTTAACACCAATATCAGCCCAAAATCTATGATGGGTCCCAACCATCCTTCAAAAGATATTCTCTAGTGACTACTCTGGGGAATTGTAATCATGAAATTCCTTTCTTACTTTCCTTATCTTTTCCACTTTCTGCTTAATGTGGACTGCCAAATTGGTTATTCTTGGACTCACCAGGAATATACAGTGCCTATAAAAAGTATTCACCACTCCCCCGGAAGTGTTCATGTTTTATTGTTTTATAACATTGAATCGATGAGGATTTAATTTGGCTTTTTTGACATTGAAAAGACTTTCAGGTCAAAGTGAAAACAGATCTCTACAAAGTAATCTGAATTTTAAAACTTCCAAGTCACTTGGAGTACAGTTGTCAATCATCAAGAAATGGGAAGAATATGTCACAGCTGTAAATCCACCTAGAGAAGGCCATCAAAAACTGAGTGACCGTGCAAGAGGAGCACTGTGAGGGAGGTCACCAAGAGACACATGACAACTCTGGAGAGGTCACAAGCTTCAGTGACTGAGATGGGAGAGCCTGTGCATACAACAACCGTTGCCCGGGTGCTTCACCAGTTGCAGCTTTATGGGAGATGGCAAAGAGAAAGCTACTGTTGAAAAAACTTTCACAAAATCTCAGTTAAAGTTTACCAGAAGGCACGTGGGAGACTCTGAAGACAGCTGAAAGAAGATTCTATAGTCTGATGAAACCAAAATTGAGCTTCTTGACTATTAGACTAAATGCTATGTTTAGCACATCATTCCTACCGTGAAGCATGGTGGTGGCTGCATCATGCTGTGGGGATGCTTCACTGCAGCAGGCCCTGGAAGGCTTGTGAAGGTAGAGGGTAAAATGAATGCAGCAAAATACAGGGAAATCCTGGAGGAAAACCTGATGCAGTCTGCAAGAAGATTTGTTTTCCAGCAAGTCAATGACCCCAGCATAAAGCCAAAGCTACTCAGGAATGGCTTAAAAACAACTAAGTCAATGACCTGGAGTGGCCAAGTCAGAGTCCAGACTCAATCCAATTGAGAATTTGTGGCTGGACTTGGAAAAGGCTGATCACTCATGATCCCCACGAAATATGACAGAGTTTAAGTGGTTTTGTAAAGAAGAATGGGGGGAAAATTGCAGTGTCCAGATGTGCAAAGCTGATAGAGACCTAACCACACAGACACAAGGTTGTAATTACTGGCAAGGGTGTACCTACTAAATACTGACTTGAAGGGAGTGAATACATTTTATAGGCACTGTAAGTACTGCATTCCTCTCCTATGAAGTGCCTCCTCTCCCAGCTAACACAAAATCTGGGGCCATACGATTCTGGAAAGCCATCGTTCTGATAGGTATTGTCTCAGTAGTTAATTCTTTTATCTGCGGTTGTGTACCCTCCAGCGCTAAGGCAGCGTCATTAGCTAACTTGTCGAGGGCTGAAGCCATCCACACCAATTCTTAAGCTGCCCTGCCTGTCCCATACATAGGAAACATAAATCACCCAGAACCTTTCTGTATTCGTAATCACCCTCTCCTTTTCAGGGCTCCAGGTGAAGCAACACTTCACTTGTGAGTCTCTTGGGGTCATCTACTGTACTTGGGGCTCCCCGTGTGGCCTATATTTTGGTGAGACCCGACGTAGATTGGGAGACACTTCACCAAGCATCTGCACTCCAGCCACCAGAGAAAGCGGCATCTCCCTGTGGCCACCATTTTAATTTCAATTCCCATTTCTATTCCACCATGTCAGTCTCCTCTACTGTCGCAATGAGGCCACACTCAGGGTGGAGGAACAACACCTTATATTCCATCTGGGTAGCCTTCAACCTAACGGCATGAACATTGATTTCTCATACTTCCAGTTAATGCTCCTACCCCCACCCTTCACCATTCCCCATCCCCATTTCCCTCTCTCAGCTATCTCCTTACCTGCCCATCACCTCCCTCTGGTGCTCCTCCCCCTTTTCTTTCTTCCATGGCCTTCTACTCTCTCCTATCAGATTCCACCTTCTCCAGCCCTGTATCTCTTTCACCAATCAACTTACCAGCTCTTTACTTCACCCCTCCCGGTTTCACCTATCACCTCGTGTTTCTTCCTCCCCTCACCCCACATTCTTACTCTGACTTCTCATCTTTCTTTTCTCCAGTCCTGATGAAGGGTCTCGGCTCAAAACATTCAATTGTACTCTTTTCCATAGATGCTGTCTGACCTGCTGGGTTCCTCCAGCATTTTGTGTGTGTTGCTTGGGATTTCCAGCATCTGCAGATTTTCTCTTGTTTGTGATCGCCTTCTGCCTTGGTGGGTAAACAAAGAGGTACAAGTCCTGAGAGTGATGTACCGCCAATACTACAAATCCAGGGTAACAACATCCGGTCCAGTTAAGAGGTAACCAGGGATAAGCTTGATCCCGACTGGTCCAGTATGTGCCATTTAATCATCGTGGGGGACCTTTCAGAGATGCAGTGGTTACCCCGCCATAAATCAGTCTTTTCTCTGCACCTATTCCTTCCCATTAACTGACCCATCTTGTTTTCCTGGCACCAGCAGTTTTTAGTTGTTTGAGTAGCTACATGCAATCTAGGCACAATAATTTGTTAAATTATATCATCCCTCAAAACAATTTGAGGAGAATGGCTAATGTTATCCCACTTTTTAAGAAAGGAGGGAGGGAGAAAACAGAGAACTATCGACCTGTCAGCCTAACATCAGTAGTGGGGAAGATGCTAGAGTCCATTATTAAAGATGAAATAGTGGCATATCTAGATAGCAGTGATAGGATTGGGCCGAGCCAGCATGGATTTACCAAGAGTAAATCATGCTTGACTAATCTGTTGGAGTTTTTCGAGGATGTAACCAGGAAGTTAGACACGGGAGATCCAGTGGATGTAGTGTACCTCGATTTTCAGAAGACATTTGATAAGGTCCCACATAGGAGATTGGTGAGTAAAATCAGAGTTCATGGCATTGGGGGGAAGACATTGACATGGATAGAAAACTGGTTGGCAGATAGAAAGCAAAGGGTAGCGGTGAATGGGTGTTTCTCGGAATGGCAGGTGGTGACTAGTGGGGTGCCACAGGGCTCTGTATTGGGACCACAGCTGTTTATGATTTACATCAATGATTTAGATGAAGGCATTGAGAATAACATCAGCAAGTTTGCTGATGATCCTAAGCTGAGTGGCAGTGTGACATGTGATGAGGATGTTAGGAGAATTCAGGGTGACGGACAGGCTGAGTGAGTGGGCAGATACTTGGCAGATGATGTTTAATGTGAATAAGTGTGAGGTTATCCACTTTGGGAGTAAGAACAGGAAGGCAGATTATTATCTGAACGGTGTAAAGTTAGGTAAGGGAGAAATACAAAGAGATCTAGGAGTCCTTGTTCATCAGTCACTGAAGGTGAATGAGCAAGTGCAGCAGGCAGTGAAGAAGGCTAATGGAATGTTGGCCTTTATTACAAAGGGAATTGAGTACAAGAGCAAGGAAATCCTCTTGCATTTGTACAGGGCCCTGGTGAGACCACACCTGGAGTATTGTGTACAGTTTTGGTCTCCAGGGTTAAGGAAGGGCATCCTGGCTGTAGAAGAAGTGCAGCGTAGATTCACAAGGTTAATTCCTGGGATGTCCGGACTGTCTTACGCAGAGAGGTTAGAGAGACTGGGCTTGTACACGCTGGAATTAAGGAGATTGAGAGGGGATCTGATTGCAACATATAAGATTATTAAGGGATTGGACAAGATAGAGGCAGAAAATATGTTCCAGATGCTGGGAGAGTACAGTACCAGAGGGCATGGTTTGAGAAATAAGGGGTAGGTCATTTAGGACAGAGTTAAGGAAAAACTTCTTCTCCCAGAGAGTTGTGAGGGTCTGGAATGCACTGCCTTGGAAGGCAGTGGGGGCCAATTCTCTGGATGCTTTCAAGAAGGAGCTAGATAGTTATCTTATGGATAGGGGAATTAAGGGATATGGGGACAAGGCAGGAACCGGGTATTGATAGTAGATGATCAGCCATGATCTCAAAATGGCGGTGCAGGCTCAAAGGGCCGAATGGTCTACTTCTGCACCTATTGTCTATTGTCTAATTTCCCTTAAGGAATACTGATCCAATCGGCATCCATGTAGTCTTGTTCTTCTGTTGATTATCTATTCCCTCCTGTATCTTTGTCTGGCCAGTAATAGCTTTTAAAACTGCTGGTTATTTTAAGGAAGCATTCTTGCTTCTCATTGAAGGGAATTGGCCATAAGGGTGCACCTCCTGCTCCATGCATAGGAATCTCCGTACACACCCAACAACTAACTACATCAGTACACTTGGAATATTCATGAGCTAAGCCCAAGTAAGTATTATAGGTTTTCCCCAGCATGATAAACCTCAATAGTCCATACAACTAAAGTAATTTCTTCATAATCCAGTTTTCTGTGTTCCCTTCCTCAGGAGAAGATAACTTGCACTTGGTTCTGTGTATCCAATCAGGCATAAGATGAGATAAAACTTAATTTATCCCAAAGGAAATTATTGTTGCAAGGTTACTCAGTCAGAAATAGATACTTTAAAATACAAAATGTAAGCATTGAGGTATGAAAAAGAATACCAAATGTGCAGTAAAAAGTACTAGTGCAAGATACCGATATGCAATGAAACCATATACTTATATACGTAAGGAGGAGTGTTATAGACACAGGGAGAAGGGATCTCCTGTGGCGTTCAGCAGTGCACCTTGGTGGAATCAGTCTGTTACTAAAGGTGCTGCTCTGTTTGTCCAGGATGTCATGGAGGGGGTGAGAGGGATTGTCCATAATGCTCCGTAGCTTCTGCAACATCCTTCTTTCAGACACAACTCCCAGGGAATCCAGTTCCACCTCCAGAATAGAACAACCCTTCCTGACGAGCTTATCGATCTTCCTGGCGTCAGCTGCTCTCACCCTGCTGCCCCAGCACACCACAGTGTAGAATAGGATGTTGGTCACTAGGGAGTTGTAGAATATTTGTAGCATAGTACTGCAGACGTTGAATGACTGGAGCCTCCTCAGGAAGTACAGTTGATTCTGTTCCTTGTACAGAGCCCCTATATTTTAAGTCCAGTCCAGTTTATTGTCCAGGGGAGTTCCCAGATATCTGTAGTCCCAGATGACTTTCACATCTGTTCCCCCGATGGAGATGGGAATGCAGGGTGTCTTCACCTTCCGGAAGTCCACCAGCAACTCCTTTGTCTTAGTGATGTTGTACTACAGATGATTCAGCTCACACCACTCAACAAAATTGCCAGCACTCTTCTGTACTCAGCCCCTTGACCCTGGTTGATACAACCCTCAACTGTGGAATTGTCCGAAGGGTTCTACAGGTGCCAGGACTGAGTTGTATCTGAAGTCGGAGGTGTAGACAGTGAACAGGAAGGGGGACAGGACAGTCCCCTGAAGTACCGCTGTGCTGCTAACCACAGTATCTGATACACAGCTCTTCCATCTCACATACTGTGGCCGTCTGGACAGGTAGTCTGTAATCCTGGACACTAGTGGAACCTGCATCTCCATGAGCTTACTTCCTAGTAAAGCAGGTCCTATGTTGTTAAAAGCACTGGAGAAATCAAAGAATATGATTCTCACAGTGCTGTCTGGCTTATCCAGATGGGTATAAGCCCGTTGAAGCAGGAAGATAATGGTGTCCTTGACTCCAATATGTGGTTAGTAAGCAAACTGCAAGGGGGTCCAGTGATAGATTCATACTGGGCATATTAGGTCATGGGTACTGGAACTAGGCAGGATGTTTTCCCCTAGACTTTCACAGCAGTTCTTCTCACCAGGAACACCTGATAGGGCATTTCTACTTGGAGAAAGAATCTTTCTTCCAGGTTCAAAGGGGTGAGTGATTTCTTCCCTCAGCTGAGGTAAGGCAGCAGCTACATGTCCTTGATTTGCTCTTATTGCTTCACCTAGGCCTTTAACAATTTCTATGGTTTTCTCATTGGTCCAGACCAAGGACTTTTGTACAGAAGTCAAAGGGGACCGAGACCCCATCGGCCTAGGGAGTTGGTTTAGTTGTCGGCTCACCTGATTTCCTAGTGTATAATGCTATGGGAAGAGCCACTGGCCATTTCAATCCCATTTCCTGACATACCTTAGCCAATGTATCTTTTAATACTCCATTCATTCTTGACTGGGGCTGAATCAGAAGGTGATATTCCCAACTAATTCCTAATGCCGGACTCAATTCCTTAATTAATTTACCTGTAAAATGTGTCCCCTGATCACTGTTAAATGTGCATGGAACCCCAAACCTGGGAAAAAAATTCCTCATTAATGTCTTAACCGCAGTTCAAGTATCATCTTTTTTCATGGGCAACGCCTCCACCCATTTGGAGGGCGTGCCTACTATTACTAATCAGTATTTATAACCCCCAGTGGCAGGCATGTCATGTTCCCTTCTGGCATCCCTCACCTGGCTATTTTCCTCAGGAATTGGGCCTCAAACACCTCGTTTAGTTTCCAATCATTCCCAGGTTCCACTTACTACACACCTGCTTTCCATAAGAAAATACAGGATAAAGACCCTGTGATCACAACAAGGAGCTGCCAGTTCATTGGTCGACTCTGGTGTGAGTAACCTCGTTTCAAGTTCTAAGTCTAGCATCACTCCTGGATACCGATTCCACACTCAATACGTCAATTGTCAATAACGCCTCTCGACTCTGCCTCCGTGCCCGTGTTCTGCACTTGGGTTCATCCACCACCACATTGTGTAACAGAATGATCCAGCCATAATGAACCCAGTGGACACAGATCCCGTACAACAGGCCCTCGCCAGTCAGGGCTACCTACTGGGTGCCCATGACCTACTACTTAGGGAGGTCACGGAAAACCTTCGGACGCTGTCCACGAATGTACAGAAGGTCAGTGAGTAGGCTCCCTTTCTCCGTCCCCTCCAAGAATCCCAACTACCCAAACTGCACCGCTCGGAATGGCGTCTCCCCTGGGATCAGCAACACAGTCCCCTCGAGACCCATACGTACCCCAGCCCGAATCCTACGCTGGGAACCTAGGGAGGTGCCAGGCCTTCCTGTTACAATGCTCTCTGGTCTTTGAGCTACAGTCATGTACCTACACTTCAGATAAATCCAAGACTGCGTATATCATGGGGCTGTTACGAGAGGGTGCCTTGGCTTGGGCAACCGCGATATGGGATAACTGACCAGAGGTTTGTTCCTCCTTCCCCTCCTTTGTTGTTCAAATGAGGAAGGTCTTCGAACAACCCATTCACGGTAAGGATGCCACTAAACGCTTGCTGACTCTTTGTCAGGGTTTGCGAAGCCTAGCAAATTATTCCATTGAGTTCTGGACCTTAGCTGCAGACTCAGGGTGGAATGATGAGGCCCTGCGGGGGGTGATTCGACAGGGCCTCTCGGACAAGATAAAGGATAAACTGGCCACGAGGGATGACACGGATTGTCTGAACTCTCTGATCTCGCTAGCCACTAGATTCAATAATTGACTTCAAGAGCAGCTGAGAGAAAAAACCAGTCACTCTGCTCCTCGGGGAAGCCCATGGTCCATCTTATCAGTCCCAGCCAGCCTCCCTTCCCCAGCCGCTCCAAGTGTAGCTCCTCCTGCTCCGACCGTCCCCACCACCCTGGGGGAGGAACCGATGCAGCTGGGATGGAACCGGTTCTCCCCGGCCGAACAATTTTGGAGGTGGAGAGCCGGGGATTGTTTCTATTGTGGCCAGCCAGGACATTTCCAGGATACCTGCCCCCAGTGGTCAAAAGGGAGGGCACCAGTGAAAAAGGGGGGTCCTGGTGAGCCAGATGATACTCCCTTCAGCCCCCCCCCCCCCCCCCCCCAAGACTCGGATGCAGATCCCGGCTACTGTGAATTACCAACGACAGTCTCTGTCCCTATCTGCTTTGGTGGATTCCGGTGACAAGGGCAACCTGCTGGATGAAGACATGGCCTCCCAGGCTGGAATACCTCGCGAGCTGCTAACTACACCCCTGGAGGCCCGGGCCCTGGACGGAAAATTGCTGGCTTGTGTTAGGGTTAATGTTAGGGTTAATTCAAGACCGCCATTACAGGTCAGGAGTGGCTCACGTAATAGTAGGAGGCCGGAATGCGAGGGAGGGGGGAGCGAAACTGGGGACCCCGCTACACCGAAACTACTAGTGTCACGCGATTCAGTAAACAAAAGAAACAGGTTACTCGTGAACATATGGCTGCGGGCCAATAAGATGGACACAAGTGCCCGATATTACCTAATGTGTAGCGGGGGGTTGTGCTGGGGGGAAAAAGGGATATAAATAAGAGAAGATTGTAAGGGAAAGTCGGAAAGCGCGCCTTCTCCAGCGACTCCGTCGATTCGCTGTGCCAGTTACGATTCTGCCAATAAAGCCACGTTTTGCTATATTCCGATGTCGGTTGTCTCTCTTCCAAACGAACACAGGGCATAACTTGAGCCCAACACTCGGGTGACCCACTGTATGCCGCCCTGACCTTGATCCTATCCAGCAACCATCGGGAGGAGGTACGATTCAGTCTTATTCATTCACCTCAAGCTCCAGTAGTTCTAGGGTATCCATGGCTTACCCAACACAATCACCATATTGACTGGTCTACCGGAAGGATAGCCAAATGGAGCCAGTCTTGCCACGCCAACTGTCTGCGGTCAGTCCCATCTCCCAGGGAAGCTACCGCAACTCCGCCTGTCCCAGAATCTCTTGATTTGTCCTGAGTCCCCACAGAATACTATGACCCAGGACCGGTATTCAGTAAACAATGGGCCCTTTCCCTGCCTCCGCACCGCCCATATAATTGTGCCATCAACCTTCACCCCAGGGCCTTGCTACCCACCAGTCGTCTTCTAAACTTATCCCGACCCGAAAGAGAGGCCATGGAGAAGTACATCAGCGAGTCCCTCAATGGGCGGGCATTATCAGACCTCCATCTTCCCCGGTAGGCGCCGGCTTCTTCTTTGTAGAAAAGAAGGATATAGTATAACAGTTAAGAATAAGTACCCTTTACCCCTCATTAGTTTGGATTTTGAACCACTGCATGGAGCCACCATTTTCTCAAAGCTTGACCTTTGTAACACCTACCATCTAGGCAGGGTGAGGGACGGGGACGAGTGGAAGATGGCCTTTAATACACCTCTGGACCACTTTGAATATTTGGTCATGCCGTTTAGTCTCACCAATGCTCCTGCCATTTTTCAAGACCTCATTAATGATGTACTGACAGACTTTATTAATCAGTTCGTATCCGTTTACCTTGATGATATCCTGATATTTTCTAGCACCCCCCCCCCCCCACCAAGAACACATTTACCATGTCCATCAAGTCCTCCAGAGACTGTGGGAAAACTAATTATCTGTGAAAGCGGAGAAATGTGAGTTCCACGTTCCTTCGGTCAGCTTCCTGGGTTATATCATCGAGAGCGGGCAGGTGAGAACAGACCCCGAGAAGATCCGGACAGTGGAAGAATGGCCTAGGCCCATGACCCACAAACAACTTCAACAATTCCTGGGGTTTGCAAACTTCGACCACTGATTTATCAGAGACTACAGTTGAGTGGCAGCCCCCCTTACCCGGCTTACCTTGCCTACTACCCCTTCTGTTGGGACTCCGAAGCTGACTCGGCATTCACTGACCTGAAGAGGCGTTTCATCACCACTGCTCCCATCCTGGTCCATCCGGACCCAGCCCGTCAAATCATTGTCAAGGTGGACACCTCTGACTCCGGGATAGGAGCAGTCCTGTTGCAACGATCAAATTCGGACAACAAACTTCACCCCTGCGCCTTCTATTCTTGCCAACTGTCTCCCACCAGGTGGAATTATGACGTGGGGAATCAGGAACTCCTGGCAGTCAAACTAGCATTGGAAGAATGGAGACCCTGGCTGGAGGGGTCGAAACAACCGTTTGTGGTATGGACTGATCATAAAAACCTGGGGTATATGCAACACGTACAACAAGCTGGAGGAACTCAGCAGGTCGGGCAGCATCCGTGGAAACTGTTCCATCTGTGCCCAGGGAAAAACCTCTCATCGGCCACCTGCGGGTTTACTTCATCCCCTACCTGTCCCTGGTCACACATTGCCCTAGACTTTGTCACTGGTCTACCCCTTCACATGAGAACACCACTGTATTCACCGTGGTAGACCGGTTCTCCAAGGCAGTGCACTTCGTAGCCCTCCCTAAACTCTCTTTGTCTCAAGAAACCGCAGATCTTCTCGTCCGCCCTGTCTTCCACCTCCAGGGAATCCCCACAGACATCGTCTCTGATCAAGGTCCCCAGTTCGTCTCACAAGTATGGAAGGCCTTATGTCAAGCCTCAGGTGCATCGGTCAGCCTGTCATCCAGTTTCCACCCCCAGACGAACGGGTAGACGGAACGGGTTAAACACGACCTGGAGGCAACACTACGTTATTAAATGGCAAACAACCCGTCGACCTGGAGTGACCATCTCCCGTGGGTTGAGTACACCCACAACTCTGTAGTGAGCTCTACCATTGGGAGGACTCCATTCGAGTGTTCCATGGGGTGCTAACCCCCGCTGTTCCTCGCACAAGAAGACGAGATTGCGGTACCATCAGTTCAGGACCATATCGATCGGTGCCTTAAGGTTTGGGAGGATCTCACACGGCCCTACTCAGATCAGCAAAACGCAATAAGAAGATGACCGACCAACACCAGACTCCGGCGCCTGAGTACCAACCGGGGCAGATGGTGTGGCTTTCATCCAAGGACATCACGCTCAAGAACGAGCATAGGAAACTCACCCCTCGCTTCCTGGGACCATTCAAAGTCGAAAGTGTTATCAATTCCACAGCAATCCGCCTAAAAGTGCCAAGATCTATGCGCATCCACCCGACTTTTTATGTTTCCCAGTTAAGGCCAGTTTCTGTCAGCCCCTTGTGTCCTCCGGCTGAGACTTCCCCCCCCCCGCCCCCACCTGCCTGTATTATCGACAACAATCCGGCATACACCGTCCGAAGACTACTGGATGTGCGCTGTAGGGGCAGGGGTTTCCAATACCTGGTAGATTGGGAAGGGTACGGTCCAGAAGAGCATTCCTGGGTCCGCCACTCCTTCATCCTAGACCCTTCCCTCATCCAGGATTTTCATCGGGACCATCCAAACAGGCCTGGAGGATCACCTGGAGGCTCCCGTTGAGGGAGGGGTACTGTCACGGTCCCTTCTGGCAATCCCCCACCTTGCTATTTACCTCAGGAATTGGGCCTCAATTCCTTCATTTAGTTTCCAATCATTCCCAGGTTCCACTAACTACAAACCTGCTTTCCATCAGAAAATGCAGTACAGTATAAAAACACTGTGATCACAACAAGGAGTTGCCAGTTCGTTGGTCAACTCCGGTGTGAGTAACCTCGTTTCATGGTTCTTAGGACTGCCAGTTCAAGTCTAGCATCGCTCCTGGATACAGATTCCACGCTCGCTACGTCAATAACGCCTCCCGACTCTGCCTCCGCGCCTGTGTTCTGCACTTGGGTTCATCCACCGCCACGCTCTGTAACAAGGCATGTGCACAAATCTATCTGTACATTGGCAAATGGTGCCTCCGCAGGTGGCAAATGGCCAAATTTAGTAGATGACTTACCCCTATTTCTCTGACAGATCTCAGTTTAGCACAGCCTGTCCTGCAATGACTGTAAACCTTAGTGCAAACCATTGCTGTTGTGTTTGATGTGTAATACCCCCTTACCTACATGTCCTTTCCCAGGTAGTAGTCGAACAAGGGGATGCAGGAGATTCCTGGGGCAAAGGGCAATTATCCAGATGTCTCCAGACTCCCTCAGAGTCCATAAAGCACTGTTTTTCCTTCATACTCCCTTCTCCTTTTCCGGGGTCCTGTTTTGGGTGGAAATTAAATCTTGTGGGTTTGGGGTAGGGGGTTACAGAGGTACCTGGTACTAGCATAGTTTTCCTGCACCAGCGGCTTTTCTAACAGCCGTGTCAGCAGCAGCAATTTCCTTTAGTTACGGGGTCTATGGCATTACTGTCAGCTTTGCATGTAATGACAGCAATTTGTTTTGGCAACTGCACTGCTGGTAGCAGATTCTTAATGAGATATATATGCTGGATGGGGTTGCCCGCGGACACAATGAACCCCCGATGTTGCCAAAGTGACCCAAAATCATGTAGCACCCTGAAGGCGTACCTAAGTCTGTACAGATGTTTACATTCTTTGGCTAGAATGTAAGCTCGTGTTAGGAGCAAAAAGCTCAGCTGAGCCGACCTCTGAAGTACTAAAAGGAGTCACTATTACATAGGCTGCCAGTAGGTCTGGTCATTAGGCTTGCCAAAGGAGCCATCAGTAAAGAGCATTAAATCTGGGTTATCAAGGGGTCGGATTGTGGTGACGTGACGGTCTCTGCTTCTTTTACAGTCATGGGGTTCTGAGGACTCCGTAGCCATGTTGAATGCGGGTGCTCTTTTAAAGGTTAAATTTGACTTGCTGAGTAAGATGACCTTGTATCCCGCGCGACGGGCAGTGGTGAAATGTAGCGACACAGCTGGGTTGAGGAGCACCATTGCAGCATGAGGTGTCAGTACCGGACAGGCATGGTCTAGTATTAATGGCACAGCCTTCTCGACAATTCCCCGGTCGCTGCCACCGCCCTTAAATACAGCACTTGGAAACCCTCCTTTTCATTCACATACAGCTGGAATGACTTGCTGTAATCTCAAAGCGAGGCCTGAATTAGGGCATCTTTCAGCCTGCTCCATACCCTCAGTCCATTGGATAAGGTGCAGCCTGAGTTACTGCGACCCGTAGGTGTCCAATGTCGGCAATAATTCGTCATTCCTGGGAAAGTCGTCATCGATTTTGTTTGGTAGCAGATCTGGAAGCCTCCACAACGGTAATCACACGTTCTCTGGCCCCATTCAGCAGGTTCCCTTGTTCAGTACATACCCCAGATATGTTACTGTAAGTTGGCAGAGTTGTAATTTTGACAGGGAGGCTCTATGTCCTCTGGGGGGCAAATGATTCAGCAATGGCACAGTCTTCTCTACAACCAGTCAGTGTCTGTGATGCCAACAATAACTCATCCTGTATATTGTAATATCATGCTGCCTCCGGGCAGAAGTAAATTTGCTAGATCATCCCGGGCAGTGGCTGTATAGACAGCTGGGCTTTCTGTATAGCCCTGCGGTTATCTTGTCTATGTATATTGCTGTCTGTTATATGTAAACATAAACAGATGCTGACTGTCCTCATGCAGTGATATAGAGAAAAAGGCAGAGCACCGTATACCAACAGGAGTCTGAAGGGATGCATGGTTCCGACTGAACCGCCCGTTCCCTCGGCTGTTACTGCTGCTGCTGTGGGCGGTCACGATGCCGGGACACCCCAACAGCCATTTCTATTATTTCCATATCACCTGGAAGTTCCAGATAAGGGGGTCCTATTCGAGGATAGAGTCCGGTGCCTGAGACCATCAGAGCTGAGGGTGTTGATGGGAGCACCTCGGCCTTTTGTGTAATGTGTTCTTCCTCTTTTTTTAGGTTTAACCTTTGGAGGCTGGTGTCACTTAGCCAACTCTCCCCATTTGTTAGAATACAACATCATATACTCTAAATCCCAATTAGGATCTCCGTACCCAGCTTTTGTTTCATTTCGCCAATACTGAATCTTTTTTTAGATCAAATGATCTGCCGTAAAGCCAATCCCCACAATGCCACCCACAGAAATTCCGTGAAAACGTTGCAGAGTACCCGGTATCTCCCGTTTCCAACCAAATCTTGTCCGTCGGCGACCCAAGGGAACCAACGGGTCCCCGAAGAGTTTTTTCTCTTTGTATATTTTTCTATCTTCTTTCAGATGTCATTGTTCATGGTCATTGTTGTCGTTAGAGGTTCAGCAGGCCGAGTCCTGGCCTGCGCTGTTGATCCGGAATTACTTTTCCGATTCTATTTCTGAGGTTTACAGTTCCAGTTACCCATTTTACCTACCTGTTAATTGTTCTTTACAAAGGAACTAAACACATACAAAGACGTACCCTCAAAAACGTACAACCTTATACTCTATACAATCCCTGTATCCTTTTCCCTTGGTCAATATCTAATCTCGAGGTTTTATTGCATTCGTTTTAATACCATGTTTTCATCAGAGCTTCCAACCCCCATCTTGTTCTGTGTCTGAACTCAGGGTGGCAGGCTGGTGGGGCAGCTCTGCTCCCTACTTGGTCTTGACTTCCATCTTTCAAGCAAGTCTGATGGGTGGGTACTGTGGTCTGATCTCGAAGATAAGCAAGTTTCACGGATGGGTTTGTTGTGATCCTGTTTCATAAGGATCCCATCTTGGTCACCAGACTCTAAAGTAGGCAAAGACCTAGTTACTGCCTTTATTTCGTGAATTGACAGGGAGCCATTCCGCACGTCTCCGCTAATGCAAGGTTACAATTCCAACTTATACAGTAAATCTCATCACACGACGTCAGGTGGTCTCTGGACATTGTTTCCATCTTTCACACATTAGCGCCTAGACAATTGTTTCCTCATTGATCAGAGTACCAAATACTGCCTTTAGACGATTAGCACTGACACAATCGATTCCTCATTGCTGACATGACCTAGTGAGAGCTAGTACAAGGAAGATAGACCCATTCCATTTTTTTTATATAATGCTCTCCCCATGATTCTGTGAATTCAAGCTTAACCCCATTCCTACACATAGGTTCGACCATTTCCTGACGTTAGAGTGGGTCAGCTATATCTCCGTCAGACTCACCCATCTCCTGGTGTCAGAGCAGGTCAAGAATATCAGTGTCATATTCATCCATCTCCCTTACAACAGGGTGGTCAGCAAAATCTCAGACAGACCTGACTTCCGAGTGGTTCAGCAATATCTCTTTCAGACTCATCCATATCGTGACGTCAGTAGGGGTCTGCAATATTTACATCAGACTCATCCAACTCCTGATGTCAGAGTGAGTCCGCATTATCTCTGTCAGACTCATCCATTTCCTGGCATCAAAGTGCTCAGCAATACCTCCGGTTAGGCTTGTCCATCTCCTGACGTCAGAGTAAATCATAGAGCATAGAAATCTACAGCACTTACAGGCCCTTTGGCCCACAATGTTGTGCCAACCATGTAACCTACTCTTGAGACTGCCTAGAATTTCCCTGCTGCATAGACCTCTATTTGTCTAAGCGCCATGTACCTATCTAAGAGTCTCTTAAAAGATCCTAGTGTGTACGCCTCTAACACCTTCGCCGGCAGTGCATTCCACGCACCCACCTCTCTCTCTGTGAAAATCTTACCTCTGACATCCCCCTTGTAACTACTTCCAAACACCTTAAAATTATGCACCTTCGTGTTAGCCATTTCAACCCTGGGGAAAAGTCTCTGGGTGTCCACAAGATCAATACCTCTTATTATCTTATACACCTCTATCAGGTCATCTTTCATCCTCCATTGCTCCAAGGTGAAAAGGTCAAGTTCACTCAACCTATTCTCATAAAGCATACTCTCCAATCCAGGCAACAGCCTTGTAAATCTCCTCTGCACTCTCTCTATAGCATCCACGTCCTTCCTGTAGTAAGGTGACCAGAACTGAACACAGTATTCCAAGTGGGGTCTAACCAAGGTCTTATATAGCTGTAACATTACCTCTTGAACTTATTTCCACGGTTGATGAATGCCAACACACCATACACCTTCTTAACAATACTGTCAACCTGTGCAGCAGCTTTGAGTGTCCTATGGACATGGACCCCAAGATCTCATTGATCCTCCACACTGCCAAGGGTCTTACCATTAATATTAATTTCTGTCTTCAAATTTGACATACCAAAATGAACCACTTCATACTTATCTGAGTTAAACTCCATCTGACACTTCTCAGCCCAGTTCTGCATCCTATCGATGTTGTGCTGTAACCTCTGACAATCCTCCAGACTATCCACAACACCCCCCCAACCTTTGTGTCATCAGCAAACTTACTAATCCACCCATCTACTTCTTCATCCAGGTCATTTATTAAAAAAAAACAAAGAGGAGGGGTTCCAGAACAGATCCCTGCGGAACACCACTGGTCACCGATCTCCATGCAGAATACGAACCATTTACAACCACCCTTTGCCTTTTGTGGGCAAGCCAATTCTGGATCCACAAACACAAAATACTCTGCAAATGCTGGGGTCAAAGCAACACAAGCAACACGCTGGAGGAACGCAATAGGTCGGGCAGCATCCATGGAAATGAACAGTCGAAATTTTGGGCCAAGATCCACAAAGCAAAGTCTCCTTGGATCCCATGCCTCCTCACTTTCTGATTGAGCCTCGCATAGGGAACCCTATCAAATGCCTTACTGAAATCCATATACACTACATCCACTGCTCTACCTTTATCAATGTGTTTAGTTCACTCTCAAAGAACTCAATCATGCTCGTAAGGCATGACCTGCCTTTGACAAAGCCATGCTGACTATCCCTAATCATATTATGTCTCTCTAAATGCTCATAAATCCTGCCTCTCAGGATCTTCTCCAACAGCTTGTCCACCACTGAAGTAGGACTCATTGGTCTATATTATCCTAGGTTATCTCTACTCCTTTTCTTGAGCAAGGGAACAACATTTGCAACCTTCCAATCCTCTGGTACTTCTCCCATCCCTATGGATAATGCAAAGATCATTGTCAGAGGCTCAGCAATTTCCTCCCTCATTTCCCACAGCAGCCTGGGGTATATCTCATCCAGTCTTGGCAACCTATCTAACTTAATACTTTCAAAAGCTGCAGCACATCCTCTTTCTTAATGTCTATACACTCAAGCATTTCAGTCCACTGTAAGTCATCCCCATAATTGCCAATGTCCTTTTCACTGTTGAATACTGTGGCAAAGTATCCATTAAGTACCTCCGCTACCTCCTCCAGCTCTATGCACATATCTCCACTATTGCACCTGATCAGTCCTGTTCTCCACGGCTCATCCTCTTGCTCTTCACGTACTTGTCGAATGCCTTGGGGTTTCCTTAATCCTGCTCACCAAGGCCTTCTCATGGCCCCTTCTAGCTCTCCTAATTTCATTAAGCTCCTTCCTGGCACCCTTGTAATTTTCTAGAGCTTTAACAGTACCGGGTTTCTTGAACCTTTCATAAGCTTTTCTTTTCTTCTTAACTAGATTTTCTACAGCCTTTGTACACCGTGCTTCTTTTACCCTACCACCCTTTCCCTGCCTCAATGGAACATACCTATGCAGAACACCATGCAAATGTTCCCTGAACATATGCCACATTTCTGTCATGCATTTCCCTGAGAACATCTGCTCCCAATTTATATTACCAGCAATATCTCTGTCAGAATTGTCTATCTCCTGATGTCAGATGTGTTAGCAAATTCTCTGTCAGACTCGTCCATGATGTCAGAGTGGGTCAACAATATTTGTCTATTAGACTGGACCATTTCTGCACTTCCAAGTAGGTCAGCAACATCTCTGTCAGACTCATTGATCTGGTGACATCAGAGTAGGTCAACAATACCCATGTCAGACCTGTCCTTCTCCTGATGTCAGAGCAAGTCATGACTATCTTCGTCAGGTATGTCCACCTCCTGACATCAGATTGGGTCAGCAGTAGTAAAATCATAATCGTCCATCTCCTGATGTCAGAGTAGGTCAACAATATCAGTATCAGGTATGTCCACCTACTGATGTCAGAGTGAGTCAGCAATATCTCCATAAGACTCATCTATCTCCTGACCTGAGAATGGGTCAGCTATATCTGCGACAGACTTGTTCATCTGCTGACATTGGAGTGGGTCAGCAATATTTCTGTCAGACTCGTCCATCTCCTGATGTCAGAGTGTGTCAGCAATATCCATTTCTGATTTGTCCAACTCCTGATCAGCAATATCAGTATCAGATGCATCCACCTCCCGACATCAGACTGATTCAGCAATATCCTCATCAGATTTGCCATCTCCTGATGTCAGATGTGTCAGCAAAATCTCCGTCAGAATTGTCCATCTCATGATGTCAGATTAGGTCAACGCTATCCGTGTCAAACTCAGCCATTTGCTGACGTTAGAGTTCATTAGCAGCATCTTTGTCAAGCTCATCCATATCTTGAAGGTAGTGTAGGTTAGTAATATGCATGTCTGATGCATGCATCTCCTGATGTCAGAGTAGGTCAACAATATCTCCATCAAACTCATCGATTTCCAGACATCAATGTGGGTCAGCAATATATCCGTCAGACGCCTACATCTCCTGTCATTAGTGTTCAGCTATTTCTTCATCAGACTCGTCCATCTCCTGCCGTCACAGTGAGTTAGCAATATACGTGTTGGACATGGCCATCTCCTGATGTCAGAGTAAGTCAGCAATATCCCTGTCAGACTTGTTCACCTGCTGACATTGGAATGGGTTCACTTTCACCTTCAGACTCAGCCATATCCATACGTCATTGTGGGCCAGTCATATCAATGTCAGACTCATCCATCTCCTGACATCAGCGTGTATCAGCAATATCTCTGTCAGACTCATCCATCTCCTGACATCAGACTGGGTCAGCAATACCCGTGCCTGACTTGCACTTCTCCTGATGCCAAAGTCTATCAGTAGTATCCCTGTCAGACCTGTCCAACTCATACCATCAAAGTGGGTAAACAATATCTGTTTCAGACTTGATAAGTTGATATGTGTGACCTGGTATATCCTCTCCATGAAAGCGTACATTGTCTGAAGAACATTAACTGTATGTTGTTTGGGGTTTCAGTGAAGGTATTGGTCTTATAGGGCATGGCATTTTCTATCTCCAGGGATGCTGTCCAGAGGACTGGAGGCCAAAGAACCTCCACCATTGTTTAGTTTAATCTTTCACCTGGAAAACCCTAATTTCCTGACCCTGGCATGAGGGGTTCCAGTCCTATTTGGACAGAAGGTTCCAGAATGGTTTCTGCTGTGGAGCACTGGACCCCTGACCAAACTTGACTCTGTTTCTGATCTCAGGTGTGTGATGGGACAGTGTAGATGAGCTTCATACTGTGTCTGACCCCAGGAGTGTGTAGTAGGACAGGGCGGAGGGAACTTCACTATGTGTCTGGCCCCAGGAATGTGTGACAGGACGATGTGCAGGGAGCTTCACTCTGTGTTTGACCCCAGGACTGTGTGGAGGAGTTTCTCTCTGTGTCTGACCACAGGACTACGTGGTGGAAAGGTGTGGAGGGATCTTCACTGTGTCTGATCCCATGAGTGTGTGCTGGGACAGTGCAGAGGGAACTTTACTCTGCGTCTGGCCCTAGGCCTGTGTGTTGGGATGGTGTGGAGGGAGTTTCAATCTGTGTGACCCTGGGAGGGTGTGATCAGATGGTTTGGAGGGATCTTAACTTTGTGTCTGACCCCTGGAGTGTGTGGTAGGACAATGTGAATGGCGTTTCACACTGTGTCTGACCCCGGGACTGTGTGGACGGAGCTTCAATCTGTGTCTGACCACAGGACAGTGTGGTGGAATGATGTGGAAGGATCTTCAATCTGTGTCTGACTCCTTGAGTGTGTGGTGGAACAGTGCGGAGGAAGCTTTACTGTCTGACCCTAATGCTGTGTGATGGGATGGTGTGGAGGGAGCTTCACTCTGCCTGACCCCTGGAGTGTGTGATGGGACAATGTGAATGGAGTTTCACTCAGTGTCTGACCGCAGGAGTGTGTTGTGTGGGTCTCACTCTGTGCCTGACCGTGGGACTGTGTGGAGTGAGTCTCACTCTGTGCCTGACCGTGGGAATGTGTGGAGTGAGTCTCACTCTGTGCCTGACCGTGGGACTATGTGGGAGTGAGTCTCACTCTGTGCCTGAAAGTGGGAATGTGTGGAGTGAGTCTCACTCTGTGCCTGACCGTGGGAATGTGTGGAGTGAGTCTCACTCTGTATTTGACCATGGGACTGTGTGGAGTGAGTCTCACTCCATATAAGACCGTGGGACTGTGTGGAGTGAGTCTCACTCTGTGCCTTACCATGGGACTGTGTGGAGTGAGTCTCACTCTGTATTTGACTGTGGGACTGTGTGGAGTGAGTCTCACTCTGTATTTGACCATGGGAATGTGTGGAGTGAGTCTCACTCTGTATATGACCGTGGGACTGTGTGGAGTGAGTCTCACTCTGTATTTGACCGTGGGACTGTGTGGAGTGAGTCTCACTCTGTATTTGACCGTGGGACTGTGTGGAGTGAGTCTCACTCTGTATTTGACGTGGGATTGTGTGGAGTGAGTCTCACTCCATATAAGACCGTGGGACTGTGTGGAGTGAGTCTCACTCTGTATTTGACCGTGGGACTGTGTGCAGTGAGTCTCACTCCATATAAGACCGTGGGACTGTGTGGAGTGAGTCTCACTCTGTGTTTGACCGTGAGACTGTGTCGAGTGAGTGTCACTCTGTATCTGACCGTGGGACTGTGTGGAGTGAGTCTCGTTCTGTGCCCGACCGTGGGACTGTGTGGAGTGAGTCTCACTCTGTGTTTGACCGTGAGACTGTGTCGAGTGAGTGTCACTCTGTATCTGACCGTGGGACTGTGTGGAGTGAGTCTCGTTCTGTGCCCGACCGTGGGACTGTGTGGAGTGAGTCTCGTTCTGTGCCCGACCGTGGGACTGTGTGGAGTGAGTCTCGCTCTGTGCCCGACCGTGGGACTGTGTGGAGTGAGTCTCACTCTGTATTTAGCTAGTTTTCTCAAGGGAGTGTGTTTTTAAGGGTGTGGCAGGAATGACTCTCTTGCTGTTAAATTCATTGGTGTGTCACGAAGATGCTTTCTCTGGAAAAGATGAGATATACAGAATATGTTGGTCTCAGAAAAATAATTTTTAATTGTTTGGACCATCTTCTAATTGTATGGTTACCACACACGGCACAGTAATTCATGCAGAGCTCACAACGCAGGGTTCAGAGAAGTAACAGGAACACAACAAACCAAACATCAATGAGAGATCAGTCTTTAAACCTGACAGTGAAGAGGATGTCCCCATCTGCTGGGTGTTACTCTGCATTTCCAGTATCTGCAAAATCTCCTGTGTTTCCATGGAGTTTGTGAATGGCCCATGGCAGAGTTGTTTAATCCTGCTCCATATCTATCACTCTACTGACAATGTGATATTGGTACCTGGTGCCTTTCCTCTTGGGAAGAATTGTGTTTTTCTCAAAGGGTTTGTTCTGAAGCTTCAGTTCTGCCCATCCAAACTTCCTCCTCTGCAGTACTGGGACATTTGCTGCCTTGTACTTCTCCACGCTGTTTCCCCTTCCCAAACCTCAACAAACGCATCTGGCTAACATGGCTGTTCCCACACTGTGGAGTAGTCTTGCGGCAAGAGTAAATGTCATCCTTTCACTCAGACACTTGGCTCTGATCACGGTTACATAAACACAAGTTGTGTTGTCTGTTGTCTCCAAACATTCTTCACAAAATGACTTTGTCATTTGATCTCAAAGGGAATCCAACCACAATGCTAAATATCACATTCAAAGCAGAGAGAACCACAGTGGGGACACTTCTAAAACCCAAAACCCAAAACTTGGAGTTAAATTTGACTCATTTATTCCTGTCCCAGAAGAGTGTGATGGCATGGTGTGGACGAACATCACTCTGTGTCTGACCCTGGGAGTGTGTGATGAGATAGTGTGGAGGAAGCCTCACTCTGTGTCTGTCCAGCATTGTCCATACACCAGGAGAATTTGAAATTGATTTGAGTTATAACTGGCGGCTTGAACACGAGTTTTATTTCTGTTCACTCTCCTGTTATGTCTTACATGAATAAGATATTCAGCTTGGTGTCTCATAATCTATGTTTGGTTTCTCCAGGATTACAGAGGTGTATTGGGAGCAGGAAAGCCATTATAATAAATGGGAATCTTTGGTTCAAGTGGAATGAGCTTTTGGGACACTGTTTAGTGGAGGGGCTGGTGTTGTGTGTCCTGCTGTTTTGTAGGAAGGTTTCATGAGAAGAGTGCTGGTGGTGGAGGGGCATGCTGAGTGCAGTGTGGTGGAGGGGTATGCTGAGTGCTGGTGTGGTGGAGGGGCATGCTGAGTACAGTGTGGTGGAGGGGCATGCTGAGTACAGTGTGGTGGAGGGGCATGCTGAGTGCAGTGTGGTGGAGGGGTATGCTGAGTGCTGGTGTGGTGGAGGGGTATGCTGAGTGCTGGTGTGGTGGAGGGGCATGCTGAGTGCTGGTGTGGTGGAGGGGTATGCTGAGTGCTGGTGTGGTGGAGGGGCATGCTGAGTGCTGGTGTGGTGGAGGGGCATGCTGAGTGCAGTGTGGTGGAGGGGCATGCTGAGTACAGTGTGGTGGAGGGGCATGCTGAGTGCAGTGTGGTGGAGGGGCATGCTGAGTGCTGGTGTGGTGGAGGGGCATGCTGAGTGCTGGTGTGGTGGAGGGGCATGCTGAGTGCTGGTGTGGTGGGGGGGTATGCTGAGTGCTGGTGTGGTGGAGGGGCATGCTGAGTACAGTGTGGTGGAGGGGCATGCTGAGTACAGTGTGGTGGAGGGGCATGCTGAGTGCTGGTGTGGTGGAGGGGTATGCTGAGTGCTGGTGTGGTGGAGGGGCATGCTGAGTGCTGGTGTGGTGGAGGGGCATGCTGAGTGCAGTGTGGTGGAGGGGCATGCTGAGTGCTGGTGTGGTGGAGGGGCATGCTGAGTGCAGTGTGGTGGAGGGGTATGCTGAGTGCTGGTGTGGTGGAGGGGCATGCTGAGTGCAGTGTGGTGGAGGGGTATGCTGAGTGCTGGTGGTGGAGGGGCATGCTGAGTACAGTGTGGTGGAGGGGCATGCTGAGTGCAGTGTGGTGGAGGGGCATGCTGAGTGCTGGTGTGGTGGAGGGGCATGCTGAGTACAGTGTGGTGGAGGGGCATGCTGAGTGCAGTGTGGTGGAGGGGCATGCTGAGTGCAGTGTGGTGGAGGGGTATGCTGAGTGCTGGTGTGGCATGTTGGATGAAGTATTCCTCGAGAATCTGAGAGGAGAGGAGTGGCCTGGTGGTAATGTCACAGGGGATGATTTACTGCTGTAGAGTTCAGTGGGGTCAATACCGTTCAGGACCAGCAAAGCACCCAAGCTTCAGTTTAACTCCCTCTGCCACTCTCCCTTTGGCTGCACTTCCAACAAGCTAAAGACATAGCAGAACACGCTCGAGATGAAAGGAAGGGACCCTGTCCCAAAACATAAACTGGTTTCTTTCTCTACAGATGTTGCCTGACAGTGTTTCAGAGTCCAGAGCTTGTAATTTGATCTTATTAGCTCACTGCAAGAGTCTGAAGAGACAATCCTTTGAGATATTTCACTGTGATGTAATAGGACTCTGGATTGAGATGCAATGTCCTGTTAGGGGAGGGGCTCAGAGCCCCTTAGTGAAGTGTATCACACTCACTCTGCTGCTCCAGCCTGCATCTGTGCTCACCACACCACATCTTTCCCAAGACAACAGCCATGAAATACTGGAGGAACTCAGCAGGTCAGGCAGCATCTATGCTGACTGTTTAGTGAACTCCCCCTTCCCCATAAACTGGATGAGTTTCTCCAGCACTGTGTGCTTGCTGTGCTGGATTTCCCGCATTTGCAGAATCTCCTGTGATCATGCCGAGCCTGTCTCTGCTTTCTATTTTTTCTTCTTGGTTTGTTTGGATGCATTGAGTTTGTGGTCAGTTTTCTCCAGTCCGCCTTGTTCATAGATTCCCCAGTAGTGTAAGGGTAAACCACAGACCCTTCCACTTCCTCACTGCACCGAGGGGATGCCAGCAAGCCCACAAGCACATGTTCTGTTCCTGTGTACTCCAATATTGCTCCTGTCTCTCAGGCTGTCCAATAGTGACCTTCCCTTCCTAACAGTCCCATCCGCACAGATCTCAGATCCAGCTCTCCAGGTTTTACACTGCCAGCTCTCCCTCTCTCTCTCTCTCCTAACCAAATTACGCCTGGTACTTACTTCAGTTCCCTTTCACTGATTTCCCATCAGACATGGATTGCTGGCAAAGGGAGGATACGGCTCTGACTGAGCTCACTCAGGCACAAGGGGGAGAGGAGAGGGTGAGGAGAGAATGGTTCAGAGAGATGAAGTGCCTTGCTGATAGTGTGACTGAACTGATTAGTGCGGATGTGTAGCGAGCAATGATGTCAGAGGAAAAACAAGTACAGCTGTGATTTGAATAAAACCAGAGAGAGAGGGAGAGATGGGGGAGAGGGAGGGGGAGAAAGGGAGAGAGGAAGAGAGGAAAAGGGGGAGAAAGAGAGGGGGTAAAGAGAGATGGGGAGAGGGAAGAGAGGCAGAGAGAGAGGGAGGGAGAAAGGGAGAGAGAGGGACAGAGTGAGAGGGAGAGTGAAAAGGGTGTGAAAGATGGATGACAAAGGGAAGAGAGGAAGAGAGAGGGAGAGAAATGGGGAGAGAGAGGTAGAGAGAGCACAAGAGAGGGCTAAAAAGAGAGGTTAGCAAGAGTGAGAATGGGGGGAGAGAGAGAGAGAGAGGGTGAGGGAAAGGGGAGGGGGAAAGGTAGAAATGCCCCACAACCAGTGTTGAGAACTTGTGGAAAGTAATGATGCTCACACATACTGTACTGCATGCAGAATGTCTCGTATCTAGCTTCCACAATGTGTCCTGCACTGTGCTCTGACCCTACGCCGGCTCCTGCATTGGCTGCAGCTCCTATGCTGGATCTTGCACAGGCTCTTGGTCCTGCGCTTGGGCCCTGGTCTTACACTGGCTCCTGGTACTATGCCGGGTCCTACACTGGGCCCTGTTCCTGCACTGGCTCCTGGTCCTACACTGGGCTCTGGTTCTGCACTGGCTCCTGGTCCTACACTGGGCTCTGGTTCTGCACTGGCTCCTGGTCCTATGCTGGGCCCTGTTCCTGCACTGGCTCCTGGTCCTATGCTGGGCCCTGTTCCTGCACTGGCTCCTGGTCCTACACTGGGCTCTGGTTCTGCACTGGCTCCTGGTCCTACACTGGGCTCTGGTTCTGCACTGGCTCCTGGTCCTATACTGGGCCCTGTTCCTGCACTGGCTCCTGGTCCTACACTGGCTCCTGGTCCTACACTGGGCTCTGGTTCTGCACTGGCTCCTGGTCCTACACTGGGCCCTGTTCCTGCACTGGCTCCTGGTCCATATTGTCTCACGTTCTGCAAGCTGCTGTGGTGAACTACAAACAGTTGGAAAAGCCCAGATCCCACTAGGGCTATGACTGAGACCTTGAACAAACACACAAAGTGAACCCTAGTGAAGGGCAGGGAACTGTGGAGGAATGGTCTCCTTGCTGCTCTCAGGCCCTGGTGACAGTGGTGGGGTCTGTGGACTGCCCCCTACAACTGTGCAAAAGGACTCCCAGTCAGGGAGTGTATATAGACATGGGGAAGTGGAGCTGGCTGCTGGGATGTGCATCAGTGCATCAGTGTTTGAGTGTGTTATCCCCAGTGTCTCTGACATGTGTGTGCAGACAATGAGTATCAATTGCCTGACAGATTGTGGAAACTGTCTGGTGATGAGGTGAGCAGTTGTAACTGCTGGCCTTTCCCTCCCCATCAGGGTACTGAGGTTAAGTCCAATCTGGGGAGATTGCCCACCGAGTGGATGGCTGAAGTCACATAGAACCTTGACGTGCATCACTGCTCTCCTGACCCACAGTGCTGGCTTATGGGGGAATCTGTGCATGGCTCCTCCAGGGACCAGGGGCCAGTACAAAAGTTGAGGGAACCTGACTTCCTCGTCGTTCAGCCGCGGATTCTCCCGCTTGCTGAATGAGAGACTTTGCTCTGGATTCCTGTTTCATTCCCATCGGACAGCTTTCTAAAGGATGTGTGATAATGTACAGACAATGCAACCTCAGAAGTTCAGACCACAACAGCACAACATCATTGTCACATTTCAGGGAGCAAAGCATCACTAACAACCTTCAACAACATATTCCTGAATTGAAGGGAATGTTACTGGCCCAGGCAGGAGATGTCACAGGTACAATGGTGAGTTAAAGCAGGGAGCCTTCTGGTCAGATCCATCAACTAAACCTTCACTAACACATCAGCACAAGAGGTTCTGCAGATGCTAGAAATACAAAGTCACACACACAAAACTAAGCAGGTCAGGCAGCATCTATGGAGGGGAATAAACAGTTGACATTTTGGGCCAGGACCCTTCATCGGGACTTGAAAGGAATGGGGAAGAAGCCGGAATAAGAAGGTGAGGCAGAGAAAGGAGTACAAGCTGGTAGGTGACAGGTAAGACCAGGTGAGGAGGTAGGTGGCTAGGGGAGGGAGGGGGGGGGGGATGAAGTGAGAAGCTGGGTGATAAGTGGATGAGATAAAGGGCTGAAGAAGAGGAACCTGATAGGAGACTAGAGTGGATGATGGGAGAAAGGGAAGGAGGAGAGGAACATGAGAGAAGAGATGGGCAAGTGAGGAGAAAGGGGTGAGAGGAGAACCAGAATGGGGAATGGCTCCAGAGAGAAGGAGAGGGGAACTGTATTGCTGATTTTTGTGGGAGAGGAGCAGATGGCATAAACTAGAAAGCTCTCGCTCAGCCTGCCTCTACACCACATCCTGGGGCTCACTCATTCATGGGCCAACAACTAGCAAACATCTCGCACCCTTATCACGGAACACATTGTGAGGTGCCCTCTTGGGACTATTTCACTGTGTTGCTGAAGCCACTAGTGGAATGTGAGGACTGGTCGTGAAAACCAGTGTAGACAGTGAAAGCTGTCAGACTCACCGATTCCCATCTTGTACACATCGTACATGTTGCACATCCCAAAGAAACCGCTGCCTTTGTAGAAATCATGAATACCACACCGCAGAATAATGCTGCTCTGTATATGCATCAGTCCAGTGGAACAGTTGATTGTGCAGGTGAGATAAATACTGCTCTCCCTAAGTGCTGACTGGGCTTTGGCTGGACAGAGAACAGATGGGGTCCACAGTCATGGGCATGGCCCTCCACATCTCACACAGCTGTTGCTGTCCCTTGTGGAGTGAGCGATGGGGTACACCCTCTCATGCGGACACATAGCTGGCCTTTGGTCCAGGGGTTCTGCAGTGAGAGGGGTGAAACATCATCCTGTATCCACTTCTCTGTGTTGTCCATCAACAAGACCAGGCCGAAGTTTTCTAGTTGGTCTTCTCGGTACAGGTGGACTCCTGGCCTTCCTCTCATCCTCCTCACTGCCTCATTCGTTTCTCTTATAACCAATGTCACAATCTCCCGTGCAGATGTTCTGCTACTGATGCACAGCTGGAAGAGCAGAAACAAGATGGTTAGGGATGAGGCTGCAGAATGGAGCTGGGTAGTCTGCCACTTCAGGGACCCAGGCCAGAAAAGAACGGGCTGCCACAGCTGATGCTGGAGGCAAATACAAGAGAAACGTGTGTGAGAGGCTCTTAGATGGGTACAGGAGCAGAGGTTGGAGGGATATAGACATCGGGAAAGCAGCAGGGACTAGTTTAATTACTTTGCCACAACGCAGTAGACCGAAGGGCCTGTTCCTCTGCTCGACTGTATTGGGATCAGTCAACAGTCAGACCATGGTCACACAGAGCGATACCGCACAGAGAGAGAGCCTGCAGCCCAATAGGACGATACCAATCAAGCTGCCAAACTACTGCCGCAGTTATATGTGCTGTAACCACTTCTTATGGTAGACCACGGATAAGCGCAGGCTGAAGTGTTTGACTCATATCCCTCTAAACCCATATCAGCTATACTGGATTGGGTGTTATGTAATGAACTGGAGGTGACTAGGGAGCTTAAGTTAAAAGAACCCTTAGGAACCAGTGATCACAATATGGTTGAGTTCAACTTGAAATTTGATAGAGAGAAAGTAAAGTCTGATGTAGCAGTATTTCAGTGGAGTAAAATAAATTACAGTGGTGTGAGAGAGGAGTTGGCCAAAATAAATTGGAAGGAGGTGCTTTCAGGGATGTCAGCAGAGCAGCAATGGTGTGTGTTTCTGGGAAAAAATGAGAAAGGAGCAGGACATGTGTATTCCAAAAATGAAGAAATACTCAAATGGTAAAATAGTACAACCGTGGCTGACAAGGGAAGTCAAAGCTAATGTAAAAGCAAAAGAAAGGGCATAAGACAAAGCAAAAATTAGTGGGAAGATAGAGGATTGGGAAGTTTTCAAAAACCTACAGAGAGCAACTAAAAAAAATCATTAGAAGGGAAAAGATGAAATATGAAAGCAAGCTAGCAAATAATATCAAAATGGATAGTAAAAGTTTTTTCGAATAAATCATTGGACTCTGGCATGGTGCCAGAGGACTAGAGAATTGCAAATGTCTCTCCACTCTTTAAGAAAGGAGGAAGGCAGCAGAAAGGAAATTATAGACCAGTTAGCCTGACCTCAGTGGTTGGGAAGATGTTGCAGTCAATTGTTAAGGATGAGGTGATGGAGTACTTGGTGACACAGGACAAGATAGGACAAAGTCAGCATGGTTTCCTTCAGGGAAAATCCTGCCTGAGGAAGCTGTTGGAATTCTTTGAGGAGATTGCAAGTAGGATAGATAAAGGGGATGCAGTGGATGTTATTTGGACTTTCAGGCGGCCATTGACAAGGTGCCACATGAGGCTGCCTACCAAGTTAAGAGCCCATGGTATTACAGGAAAGTTACTTGCACTGTTAGAACATTGGCTGATTGGTAGGAGGCAGTGAGTGGGAATAAAAGGATCCTTTTCTGGTTGGCTGCCAGTGACTAGTGGTGTTCCACAGGGGTCGGTGTTGGGTCCACTTCTGTTTGTGCTGTATATAGGTTATTTAGATGATGGAATAGGTGGCTTTGTTGCCAAGTTTGCAGATGATATGAAGAGTGGTGGAGGGGCAGGTAGTGTTGAGGAAATAGGTAGGATGCAGAAAGACTTAGACAGATATGGAGAATGGGAAAGAAAGTGGCAAATGAAATACAATGTTGGAAAATGCATGTTCATGCACTTTGGTAGTAGAAATAAATGTGCAGACTATTTTCTAAATGGGGAGAAAATCCAGGAATCTGAGATGCAGAAGGTTTGCAAGCCCTTGTGCAGAACACCCTGAAGGTTAACTTGCAGGTTGAGACTCTGCTGAGGAAGACAAATGCCATGTTGGCATTCATTTCAAGAGGTCTAGAATACAAGAGCAAGTACGTGATGCTGAGGCTTTAATAAGGCACTGGCCTCACCTTGAGTATTGTGAACAGTTTAGGGCCCCTCATCTTAGAAAAGATGTGCTGGTATTGGAGAGGCTCCAGAGGAGGTGACAAGGATGATTCTGGGAATGAAAGGGTAATCATACGAGGAACATTTGATAGCTCAGGGTCTGTACTCACTGGAATTCAGAAGGATGAGGGGGGGATCTCATTGAAATCTTTCAAATGTTGAAAGGCCTAGACAGAGTAGATGTGGAAAGGATGTTTCCCATGGTGGGAGAGTCTAGGACAAGAGGGCACAGCCTCAGGATAGAGGGGCGCCCTTTCAAAACAGAGAAGCAGAGAAATTTCTTTAGCTAAAGACTGGTCTTGATGGGATGCATCCCAGGGTGCTGAGGTTATAGTAGATGCGTTGGTAATCATTTATCAAAACTCTCTAGACTCTGGGCAGGTCCTGGCAGATTGGAAGACAGCAAATATCATGCCACTTTTTTAAAAAGGATGTAGGCAAAAAACGGGCAACTATAGGCCATTTAGCTTAACATCTGTAGTTGGGAAAATGCTTGAAGCTGTCATTTAGGAAGCGTTTAGGAACTACTTCTTCCCCTTTGCCACATAATTCCTAAATGGATATTGAGCCCATAAATACTACCTCACTTTTTTTAAAATATATTTTATTTGTTTTTGCACTATTTATAATCTATTCAATATATATATTTACTTATATATACACACACACTTATTGTAATTGATTGATTGATCTATCTTTCTATGTTATCATGCATTGCATTGAACTGCTGCTGCTAAGTTAACAAATTTCTTGACACATGCCAGTGATAATAAACCTGATTCTGATTCTGAATTTATGCACCTCCATAAGATCACCCCTCGTTCTCCTAAGCAGCAACAAAAGAAGTCCCAACCTCAGTACCTCAAGTCCCAATAAAATTCTCATAAATCTCCTCCGCACTCTTTCCAGCCTCTTTAAACCCAAACATACCCTATCTGCAGATTTCCCTGCAGCATTCACATCCTTAAACTCCAGGAGATCAGTCAAAGCAGAAACAAAACTTCTAGCTATTCTACTAAATATACTCTTTCTGGAACATAATCACTGCAATTCACAGCCTGTAATTTCTCTTTGGGAGGTGTGCTTTTGAACCATCTGAATGATCTGGCATTTTGGCAGAAGCCTGAAGGATTTGGAAAACTGTATTCTGAAGAATACAGGTACGGCCATAATGGCCATTGCTGGAGCAGACCAGGCAAGTTTGGAATTTTGGGACCCAGAATTTAAAAACAAATTCATTGTTCAAAGTTCAAAGTAAATTTATTATCAAAGTACATATATATCACCATATACTACTTGGAGTACTGATCTCAGTTCTGGTCACCTCACTACAGGAAGGATGTGGAAACCACAGAAAGGGTGCAGAGGAGATTTACAAGGATGTTGTCTGTATTGGGGAGCATGTCCTATGAAAACAGGTTGAGTGAACTCAGCCTTTTCTCCTTGGAGCGATGGAGGATGAGAGGTGACCTGATAGAGGTGTATATGATGATGAGAGGCATTGATCATGTGGATAGTCAGAGGCTTTTTCCCGGGGCTGAAATGGCTATCTCGGGGGCATAGTTTTAAGATGCTTGGAAACAGGTACTGAGGGGATGTCAGGGGTAAGTTTATCACACAGAGAGTGGTGAGTGCATGGAATGCACTGCCAGTGGCAGCGGTGGTGGTGGATACAACAGGGTCTTTTAAGAGCCTCTTAGATAGGTACATGGAGCTTAGAAAAATAGAGGCTTATGCGCTAGGGAGATTTTAGGCAGTTTCTAGAGATGACATGGTTGGCACAACATTGTGGACTGAAGGGCCTGTAATATTTTGTAAATTTCTATGTTCTATACAACTCTCAGGTTCATTTTCTTTCGGCCATATTCAATAAATCCATATTACAATAATAACCATAACAGAATCAATGCAAGACCACATCAACAGGGTGGACAACAAGAGTGCAAAAGACAACAAAATGTGCAAATGCACAAAAAAGAATAAAGAAATAATAATAATAAAATAATAATACTAATAAATAAGCAAGCAATAAATATCAAGAAGATGAGATGAAAAGTTCTTAAAAGTGACTCCATAGGTTGTGGGAACAGTTCAGTGTTGGGGTGAGTGAAGTTGAGTGAAGTTACCCCCTCTGGTTTCAGAAATGATTTAAGTGCTGACACAGATTAAGTAGACGAAGACCTCAAGGCTAAGGACGATCCAATGTTTAGCTCACTACTCCATGAGGCTTCACTCACCTCAGTGCTGAACTGGCTCCATGGCTGTGGATTCACTTTCAGAGTCTTTGTGGTTCATGTTCTGTGGATTGTTTGTTTACTTTTTCATTGTTTGCACAATTTGTTCTGTTTTTGCATGTTGAATGTTTGACAGCCTTTGTGGTGTGGGGTTTTTAACAAATTCTATTATGTTTCTTTGTTTTATGGCTGTCTGCAAGAAGACATAATTTGATAATAAATGTACTTTGAATCAGAATCAGAATCAGGTTTATTATCACCAGCATGTGACGTGAAATTTGTTAACTTCGCAGCAGCAGTTCAATGAAATACATAATATAGCACGCAAAGAGAAAAAAATAATAAATAAGACATAATAATAATAAATAAATAAATAAATTATGTGTATTGGATAGATTTAAACGAATGTGCAAAAACAGAAATAATGTATATTAAAAAAAGTGAGGTAGTGTCCAAAGCTTCAATGTCCATTTAGGAATCAGATGGCAGAAGGGAAGAAGCTGTTCCTGAATCACTGAGTGTGTGCCTTCAGGCTTCTGTCTCTCCTATCTGATGGTAACAGTGAGAAAAGGGCACGCCCTGGGTGCTGGAGGTCCTGAATAATGGACGCTGCCTTTTTGAGACACCGCTCCCTAAAGATGTCCTGGGTACTTTGTAGGCTAGTACCCAAGATGGAGCTGACTAGATTTACAACCCTCTGCAGCTTCTTTCGGTCCTGTGCAGTAGCCCCTCCATACCAGACAGTGATGGAGCCTGTCAGAATGCTCTCCACAGTACAACTATAGAAGTTTTTGAGTGTATTTGTTGACATACCAAATCTCTTCAAACTCCTAATAAAGTATAGCCACTGTCTTGCTTTCTTTATGACTGCATCAATATGTTAGGACCAGGTTAGGTCCTCAGAGATCTTGACACTCAGGAACTTGAAGCTGCTCTCTCTCCACTTCTGATTCCTCTACGACGATTGGTATGTGTTCCTTCATCTTACCCTTCCTGAAGTCCACAATCAGCTCTTTTGTCTTACTGACGTTGAGGAACATTGAGATCCTTGCTGACTCTGCACAGTCCTATCATTAATCCTTCGTTATTGATTCCAGCACTTCCCCACCATGGACATTGGGCTGTCCAGTCAGTATTCCTGATTCCCTTGAACAGTGGGGTCATGTGTTCTTGTCTGATCCCTCAGAATACTTCCAGAATCTCCAGAGTATGGACAACGAGAAACAAAGTGTCCAACATCTTTGAAGACAAAACAGAAAGTGCTGGACGAACTCAGCAGGTCAGACAACATCAGTGGAAAATTATGACGAAGTGTGGCAGTCTCGAATCATTTCACTTTTCACATATGGTGCCTGACCTGCTGAGTGTTGCAAGCATTTTCTGATTTGCCTTCAGATTTCTTGCATCTGTTGTTTTTCATCTTTTGTCTGTGAAGTCACCTCCTTTAAAGGTCTGTGGTGTAGATAACATACTAATCTTCAAACTAAGTAATGTCTGCGTTATTAGCAACATTCAATTTCAATAATGTCTGCGTTAATACCAACCCTCAATCTCAGTAATATCTGCTCTATTACATGATTTGAGCTCAATAGTGACTGCCTTGTTACCAGCCCTCAAGCTTGTTAATGTCAATGTGATTACTGGCCTTTGAGCTTAGTAATGTCTTCATTATTACCAACCCTTGAGCTCAGTAACATCTATGCTATTACCAATACTCAGGCTCAATAACGTCTGCAAAATTACCTGCTCTCCGCTATTACTGAACCTTGAGCTCAGTAATATCTACGCTATTACCACCTTTGAGCTCAGTAATGTCTGTGCGATTACCAGCCCAGCTCAGTAATGTCTCTGCTATTATTAAACCTTGATCTCAGTAATGCCTCTGCTATTACCAATCCTTGAGCTCAGTAATGTTTCTGCTATTACAACTTTTGAGCTCAGTAATGTCTGCACAATTACCAGCCCTCAAGCTCAGTATTGTCTCCACAATTACTAAACCTCAATTTCAGTAATGCCTCACCTACTACCAATCCTTGAGCTCAGCAATGTCTGCGCTATTATCAGCCCTTGAGCTCAGTAATGTCTGCAATATTACCTGCCCTCATATTCAGTCACGTCTGAACCTTTACCAACCCCTGAGCTCAGCGAAATCTGTGCTATTACTTGCCAACAAGTTCAGGAATGTCTACCCTGTTGCAGACCTCAAGCTCAATAATGTCTGCACTACTACCAAGCCTTAAGGTCAGTAACAGCTGTGCTATTACCAACCATTGACCTCAGTAATGTTTGCAGCATTACTAAGCCTTGAGCTTAGTAAAGTCTGGCTACTGCCGGACTTCGAGCTCAGTAACATTTGCCCTGTTACCAAGTCAAGTCAAGTCAAGTCAAGTCACTTTTATTGTCATTTCGACCATAACTGCTATGTACAATACATAGTAAAAATGAGACAACGTTTTTCAGGACCATGGTGTTACATGACACAGTACAAAAACTAGACTGAACTAAGTAAAAAACAACACAGAGAGAAAGAAAAACAACTACACTAGACTACAGACCTACCCAGGACTGCATAAAGTGCACAAAACAGTGCAGGCATTACAATAAATGATAAACAGGACAATAGGGCAGTAAGGTGTCAGTCCAGGCTCTGATAGTTCGAGGAGTCTGATAGCTTGGGGGAAGAAACTGTTACATAGTCTGGTCGTGAGAGCCCGAATGCTTCCGTACCTTTTCCCAGATGGCAGGAGGGAGAAGAGTTTGTATGAGGGGGGCGCGGGGTCCTTCATGATGCTGTTTGCTTTGCGGATGCAGCGTGTAGTGGAAATGTCCGTGATGGCAGGAAGAGAGACCCCAATGATCTTCTCAGCTGACCTCACTATCCTCTGCAGGGTCTTGCGATCCGAGATGGTGCAATTTCCGAACCAGGCAGTGATGCAGCTGCTCAGGATGCTCTCAATACAACCCCTGTAGAATGTGATGAGGATGGGGGTGGGAGATGGACTTTCCTCAGCCTTCGCAGAAAGTAGAGACACTGCTGGGCTTTCTTTGCTATGGAGCTGGTGTTGAGGGACCAGGTGAGATTCTCTGCCAGGTGAACACCAAGAAATTTGGTGCTCTTAACGATCTCTACCGAGGAGCCGTCGATATTCAGCGGGGAGTAGTCACTCCATGCCCTCCTGAAGTCAACAACCATCTCTTTTATTTTGTTCACATTCAGAGACAGGTTGTTGGCTCTGCACCGGTCCATTAGCTACTGCACCTCCTCTCTGTAAGCTGACTCGTTGTTCTTGCTGATCACCACGGTCGTGTCATCGGCGAACTTGATGATGTGGTTCGAGCTGTGTGTTGCAGCACAGTCATGGGTCAGCAGAGTGAACAGCAGTGGACTGAGCACACAGCCCTGGGGAGCCCCCGTGCTCAGTGTGATGGTGTTGGAGATGCTGCTCCTGATCCGGACTGACTGAGATCTCCCAGTCAGGAAGTCTAGGATCCAGTTGCAGAGGGAGGTGTTCAGGCCCAGTAGGCTCAGCTTTCCAATCAGTTTCTGAGGGATGATTGTGTTGAATGCTGAACTGAAGTCTATGAACAGCATTCGAACGTACGTGTCTTTTTTGTCCAGGTGGGTTAGGACCAGGTGGAGGGTGGTGGCAATGGCGTCATCTGTTGAGCGGTTGGGATGGTACACAAACTGCAGGGGGTCGGTCCAGTGAGGGGGGCAGCAGGGTCTTGATATGCCTCATGATGAGCCTCTCGAAACACTTCATGATGATGGATGTAAGTGCAACGGGACGGTAGTCATTTAGGCAGGACACTGAAGACTTCTTCGGCACGGGGATGATGGTGGTGGTCTCGAAGCATGTTGGAACGGTGGTGCTGCTCAGGGAGATGTTGAAGATGTCAGTGAGAACATCTGCTAGCTGGTCTGCACATCCTCTGAGCACTCTACCAGGGATGTTGTCTGGTTCAGCAGCCTTCCGTGGGTTGACCCTGCACAGGGTTCTCCTCACATCGGCCACGGTGAGACACAGCACCTGGTCATTTGTAGGAAGGGTGAACTTCCTCACCGCCACGTCATTTTCCACTTCAAACCGGGCGTAGAAGTTATTCAGCACATCTGGGAGGGAGGCATCACCTGCACAGACAGGTGATGTTGTCCTGTAATTGGTGATGTCCTGGATGCCCTTCCACATGTGCTGCGTGTCGCCACTGTCCTGGAAGTGGCTGTGGATTCGCTGGGCGTGTGCACACTTTGCCCCTCTGATGGCCTGGGACAGTTTGGCCCTCGCTGTTGTTAGAGCTGCCTTGTCACCTGCTCTGAAGGCGGAGTCACGGGTCCTCAGCAGCGCACGCACCTCCACGGTCATCCATGGCTACTGGTTAGCACATATAGTGATGGTCTTGGACAGAGTAACATCATCAATGCACTTACTGATGTAGCTGGTCACTGATGCTGTGTACTCCTGTAAGTTGGTAGAGTCACCATTGGTTGCAGTTTCCCTGAACATGTGCCAGTTAGTGTGCTCAAAGCAGTCTTGAAGAGCAGATGGCTCCTGCTGGCCAGGTTTTCACCTGCTTCTGAACTGGTCTGGAGCGTCTGACCAGCGGTCTGTATGCTGGGATTAGCATAACAGAGATGTGGTCTGAGTAACTGAGGTGGGGGTGGGGCTCTGCCCGGTACACGTCTGGGATGTTTGTGTAAACCAGGTTCAACACGTTCTCCCCCCTCGTTGCAAAGTCCACATACTGATGGAATTTGGGGAGCACTGACTTGAGGTTCGCATGGTTAAAATCACCGGCGACAATAAACAGACCATCAGGGTGTGTGTTCTGCAGTTCGCTAACAGCCCCGTACAGTTCATGGAGCGTCTCCTTAGCATTAGTGCTGGGGGAACATAGACGCTGACTATGAGGACAGAGGTGAATTCCTGTGGCAAATAAAATGGTCTGCATCTAACAGCCACAAACTCCACTAGCGATGAGCAGTGTCTGGAAACCAGCACAGAGTTCTTGCACCATTCCGTATTGATGTAAACACACAGCCCCCACCACGATTCTTACCGGAGAGAGCTGCGTCCCTGTCCACTCGAAACAAGGCGAGCCCGTCCAGCTGAATGGCAGCGTCCGAAATTCCATCAGTGAGCCACAGTCTTGGTGAAAACGTACACACAGCAGACTCTGTAGTCCCGTCGAGTATTTCGTTGGAGTCGAATGTAATCCATTTTATTGTCTAGGGAGCGGACAGTGGAGAGCAGAATGGATGGGAGAGCCGGCCGGCTAGGGTTTGCTTTTTGCCTGGCACGGACCCCTGCCCGTTTACCTCGCTTCCGCTTCCTCTTACATCACTTACGACATCTCCATCTCCGGCCACCAACATCAGGCAACTCCGAGGATTGTAGGCCCGTTCCCCTCAGCAAGCTGAGGTCACATAATTTGACCAGCAGATCTTTGTGAAGGTTTGTTTTTGGGCGATCTCTGTATTGTAGTAGTATCTCGTGACGGTAGATATTTGCTCTGTTATCTATGTGCCCTAATCAAAAACTGTGTATCAAACTTAAATTAGAAAATTAAGTTAACGTAACACCAGGTCTGAAAGGCCGCACTGCCTCGTGGGAAAAACCTTGAGCTCAGTAAAGTGTACGCTATTACGAACTCCTGAGCTCAGTAATGTCTGTGCAATTACCAGCATTTGAGCTCAATAGTGTCTGCCCTGATACGGGCCCTTGAGCTCAATAACATCAGTATGATTACTGACCCTCGAGCTCAGTAATGTCTCCACTATTACTATCCCTCAGTCTCAGTAATGCCTGCACTATTACCAACCCTTGAGATCAGTAATGTCTACACTATTATCAACCCTCAAGCTCAGTAATATTTGCATTATTACCAACCTTAGAGCTCCATAATGTCTGAGCTGTTACCAACTCTCGGGCTCAGTATTGTCTATACTATTACCAACCCTTGAGCTCAGTAATGTCTGTGCTAATACCCTTGAGCTCAGTAGTGTTTGCTCTATTACCAGCCCTGAAGCTCAGTAATGTCTGCTTGATTACCAGTGTTTGAGCTCTGTCTGTCCTGTTACCGGACTTCAAGTTCATTAATGTCAGTGCTATTGCCAACCCTTGAGCTCAGAAGTGTCAGCACTGTTACCAATCCTCAAGATCAGTAATGTCTGTGCTATTTTCAACCACTGAGCTCAGAAATGTCTCTATTATTATCAACTCTCGACTTCATTAATGTCTGCGCCATTAGCAGTCCTCAAGCTCAAGAATTTCTGAATATTACCTGCCCTCCTGCTCATCCTCAGTAATGTCTCCAATATTACAAACCCTCAACCTTAATAATGTCTGCATTATTGCCAACCCTCAAGATCAGAAATTTCTGTGCTATTACTGGCCATCGAGCTCCATAATGACTGCCCTATTACTAGTCATCAAGCTCAGTAATGTCTCCCACTATTATGAACCCTTGAGCTTAGTATTATCTGCTCTATAACCAATCCTCAGGCTCAGTAATGTCTCCCCCTATTATGAACCCTTGTGCTTAGTATTATCTGCTCTATAACCAATCCTCAGGCTCAGTAATGTCTCCCCCTATTATGAACCCTTGTGCTTAGTATTATCTGTTCTAGAACCAATCCTCAGGCTCAGTAATGTCTCCCCCTATTATGAACCCTTGTGCTTAGTATTATCTGTTCTATAACCAATCCTCAGGCTCAGTAATGTCTCCCCCTATTATGAACCCTTGAGCTTAGTATTATCTGCTCTAGAACCAATCCTCAGGCTCAGTAATGTCTGCAAAATTACCGACCCTCGAACTCAGTAATTTCTTTACCATGACTGGCCCTTGAACTCAACAATGTTTGCACTATTGTTGGTACTCTATCTCAGTAATGTCTGTGCTATTATGAGTCATTGAGCTCAGTAGTGTCTCATCTATTACCAGCCCTGAAACTCAGTAATGTCTACTTTATTACCAGCGTTTGAGCTCCATATTGTCTGCCCTGTTACCACACCTTAATCTGATTAATGTCAGTGCTATTACCTGCCCTTGAGCTCAGTAATGTCTTGCACTAATATCAATCCTCAAGATTAGTAATATCTATGTAATTGCTAATCCTTAAACTCAAAAATTTCAGATCCTGGTGTTCAGTAGTTCTGCAAAATTACAGTTCCTTGAGCTCAGTAATGTCTCTGCTTTAACCAACCTTTGATCTCAGTAATGTCAGCGCTAATACTAACCCTCGATCTCAGTAATGTCTGCATGACTACCAATCCATGAGTTCAGTAATATCTGTGCTATTGCCTGCCTGCGAGCTCACTAATGTCTGCTCCGTAATCAGCCCTTGAGCTCAGTAATATCTGTGCTATTAGCAACTCTTGGGCTCAGTAATATCTACACTATTATAAACCCTTGAGCTAGTAATGGTTGCATTGTTACTAACCCTTGAGCTCAATAATGTCTGCACTATTACCAGCCCTCGAGCTCAGTCATTTTTAATCTCGCCCTCTCCCGGTGTAAAGTGACCTCCTGCTTCAAAACATCCACCATTGTTCCGGTACCTAAAAAGACCAAGGTAACATGTCTGAACAACTGGCATCCTGTCACACTCACTTTAATAATAGCAAATGCTTTGAGAGGCTGGTCAAGGACTACATCTGCAGCATGTTACCACCCACACTGGACCTCTACAATTCACCTCCTGACACAACCAATCGACAGATGACGCAATAGCCTCAGCTTTACATACCATCCATACACATCTGGAGAAGAGGGATGCTTATGTGAGAATGCTGTTCTTGGACTACATTTCAGCATTCAACACCATAATTCCAGGCTAGACAAGAAGCTTAGAGACCTCAGCCTTCACCCTGCCTCGTGTAGCTGAATCCTGGACTTCCTGTCAGATCACCAGCAGGTGGTAAGAGTGGGCTCCCTCACCTCCGCCCCTCTGACTCTCAACACAGGAGCCCCTCAGTGCTGTGTAATAAGCCCCCTCCTTTACTCTCTATATACTGTGTCACCACCCACAGCTCCAATCTGCTAATTAAATTTGTTGACAATACTATATTGATTGGCCCAATCTCAAATAATAATGAGGCAGTCTTCAGAGAAGTCATAACCCTGACACAGTGTTGTCAAGAAAATAATCTCTCCCTCAATGTCGCAAAAACAAAGGAGCTGGTTGTGGACTACAGGAGGAATGGAGACAGGCTAACCCCTATTGACATCAATGGATCTAGGGTTCAGAGGGTGAACAGCTTTAAATTCTTCAGCATAAACATCACTGAGGATCTCACGTGGTCTGTACATATCAGCTGTGTGGTGAAAAAGGCACAACAGCATCTCTTTCACCTCAGATGGTTGAAGAAGTTTAGTATGGACCCCCAAATTCTAAGAACTTTCTATAGGGGCACAATTGAGAGCATCCTGACTGACTGTATCACTGCCTGGTATGGGAACTGTACCTCCCTCAATCACAAGACTCTGTAGAGAGTGGTGCAAACAGCCCAGCGCATCTGTAGATGTGAACTTCCCACTATTCAGGCCATTTACAAAGTCAGGTGTATAAAAAGGGCCCAAAGGATCATTGGGGACCTGAGTCATCCCAACCACAAACTGATCCAGCTGTTATCATCCCAGAAATGGTACCATATCATGGAAATGGCCAACAGACTCTGGGACAGCTTCTTCCATCAGACTGATTAATTCATGCTGATATAATTGTATTTCTATGTAATATTGACTGTCCTGTTGTACATACTATTTACAACTTTGTATTATAAATTACTATAAATTACACATTGCACATTTAGATGGAGACGTAACATAAAGATTTTTACTCCTCATGAAGGATGTAAGTAATAAATTCAATTCAATGTCTGTGCTATTACCAACCCACAAGGTCAGTAATATCTATGCTATTACCAGCCATTGAGCTCACTAGTGTCCACGCTATTTCCTGTCCTCAAGATCAGTAGTGTCTGAGTTATTACCAAACTTCGTGCTTAGTAATGTCTGTGCTATCAACAGCACTTGAGCTCAGTAATGTCTGTGATATTACCTGCCTTCGAGCTCAGTAATGTCTGTGCTAATACCAACTCTCAAGCTCAGTAATGTCTGGCCTATTACCAGCCCTCCAGCTCAGTAATGCCTGCTCTAATACCAACCCTCAAGCTTAGTAATGTCTTCTCTACTACCAGGGTTTGAGCTCAATAGTACCGGGCCTCGAGCTCACTAATGTCTATACTATTACCACCCCTCAACCTCAGTAATGTCTATGCTATTATTCACCATCAAGCTCAGGAATGTCTAACCTGTTACAAACCTTGAGCTCAGTAATGTCTGCACTATTAACAAGCCTCAAGCTCAATAATCTCTGTGCTATTACCGGCCATTGAGCTAAATTAGGGGAATGGGCAAAGTGGCAAATGAAATACAATGTCGGAAAGTGTATGGCCATGCACTTTGGTGGAAGAAATAAACGGGCAGACTATTATTTAGATGGGGAGAGAATTCAAAATGCAGAGATGCAAAGGGACTTGGGAGACCTTCAGGCTGATTCGGTTGTGAAGAAGGCAAATGCAATGTTGGCATTCATTTCTAGAGGTATAGAATATAAGAGCAGAGATGTGATGTTGAGGCTCTATAAGGCACTCGTGAAACCACACTTGGAGTATTGTGTGAAGTTTTGGTCTGAACGGCCTACTTCTGCTCCTATATCTTATGGTCTTAATAAACATCTACGCTATTACTAGCCCTGAAGTTCACTAATGTCTGCATTACTACCAGCCCTTGAGGTCAGTAACTTCTGTGCTATTACCAACCACTAAGCTTCGTAAAGTCTGTGTTAAAACCAACACTTGAGCTCAGTAGTATTTGCTCTTTTACCAGCCCTGAAGCTCAATAACGTCTGCTTTGTTACCGGTATTTAAGCTCCATAGTGTCTGCCCTGTTACTGGCCCTCAAATTTATTAATGCCAATGCTATTACTAGCTCTCAAGCTTAGTAATGTCTATACTATTACCAACCCTCCAGATCTGTAATATCTACATGATTACCAACCCATGAGCTCAGAAATGTTTGCACTATTACCAACCCTCAAGCTCAGTAATGTCTGCAAAATTACCTGCTTTCCTGTTCAGTAATGTCTGTACTATTACCAATCCTTGAGTTCATTAATGTCTGTGCTATTACTGGATATCGAGCTCAGTAATATCTGGCCTATTACCAGCCCTCGAGTTCATTAATGCCTGCTCTATTACCTGCTCACTAATGTCTATACTATTACCAACTCTCCAGCTCAGTAATGTCTGCAATATTACCTGCCCTTGTGCTCAGTAATGTCTGCAATATTACCTGCCCTTGTGCTCAGTAATGTCTGCAGTATGACCAACCCCTGAGGTCAGTATTGTCTGTGCTATTACCAGCCCTCGACCTTCGTGATGACTGCACCATGACCAACCTGCAAGGTCAGTAATGTCTACACTATTACCAGCCCTCGAGCTCACTAATGTCTGTGCTATTATTGGCCTTGGAGTTCGGTCATATCTGCACTATTACCAACCCTCAAGCTTAGTAAAGTCTGTGCTATTACTGGCCGTCAAGCTCAGCAATGTTAGCCCTATTACCAGTCCTCGAGCTCAGTAATGTTTGCACTATAACCATGCCTCGAGTTCAGAAATGTCTGTGATATTATCAACCCTTGAGCTCAGTAATATTAGTAATATTACCTGCCCATGAGCTCAGTAAAGTCTGTGCTATTACTCACCATTGAACTTAGTAATGTCAGCCCTATCACCAGTGCTCTAGCACTGTAAAATCTGCCCTATTACCAACCACGAGGTCAGTAGGTTCTGCCCTATTACCGAACCTTGGGCTCAGTAATGGCTGTTCTATTATCAGCCCTTACACTCAGTGTTGTCTGCCGTATTATCAACCCTCGAGCTCAGTAATGTCTGTGCTATTGCCAACTGTCGACCTCAGAAATGTCTACGATATTACCAACTCTCGAGTTCAGTAATGTCTGCTCTATTACCAACCCTCAACCTCAATAATATCTACACTATTACCGACTCTCAAACTGTCATGATCCCATCTGGCTATCCCCCATCTCGCTCCTATCTCCTTGATTGTGCCTTAATTCCCGTTGTCTGATTCCCAATTGCTGCTAGGTCAATTAAATACAACATACCTGGTACCCATCAGAGAAGGCAGGATAAGAACTCTGGCATCACAGCCATGGGTTACCAGCTCGTTGGTCAATTCCAGTGAGTGTTAATCTCCTTTCCTGATCCCTTAGGACTGTTAGTTCTAAGCTTCACTCCATTCTCTAGATATTCTACGAAAACCTTCTCTTTGAGTCAAGACGCCCTTGGTTATCTGTTTCACGTTCACGACTGTGCTAGCACTTCTCGACCCTGTCTCCGTGCCTGTGTGCTGCACTTGGGTTCATCCCCAGTCACTCCCTTGCAACACAAACTCAGTAATGTCTGTGCTATTACCAGCCCTGGAGCTCAGTATACCTGTGCTATTATTAGCCCGGAAGTACAGTAATTTCAGTGTAATCTCCAGTTCTTGAACTCCATATTGTCTGTACTAGTACCAGTTATCAAACACAATAATGTTTGCCCACAGGATGCTCAGTAATATGTGTGCTATTACCAGCCCTTGAACTCATAATGACTGCTCTATTACCAGCCCACAAGCTCAGTAATGTCTGCCCTATTAGACCATAAGACATAGGAGCAGAATTAGGCCATTCAGCCCATCAAGTCTGCTCCACCATTCCATCATGGCTGATCCCGGATCCCACTCAACCCCATACACCTGCCTTCTCACCAGTTCCTTTGATGCCCTGACTGATTAGGAGAGGATTAACTTCTGCTTTAGATAAATCCATCAGACTTAGCCGCCATCACAGTCTGTGACAGAGCATTCCACAGATTCACTACTCTGGCTAAAAAAAAAATTCCTCCTTACTTCTATTCTAAAAGGTCACCCCTCAATTTTGAGGCCGTGCCCTGTAGCTCTGGATACCCCCAGCATAGGACAATAGGAAACATCCTCTCTACATCTACCTTAGCTCCTGGGCTGAATTCCCTGGATTTCAGGAGAAGGAGCATGTTCTCAAAGAAACATTACAAATGTTAAAAGGCCTGAACAGATTAGATATGGCAAAGTTATTTCCCATGGTAGGGGAGTCTAGGACAAGGTGGCACAACTTCAGGATTGAAGGTTGTCCATTTATAACAGAGATACAGAGAAATTACTTTAGTCAGAGGGTGGTAAAGCTGTGGAATTTGTTGCCACAAGCAGCTGTGGAGGCCAAGTCATTGGGTGCATTTAAGGCAGAGATAGATAGGTTCTTGATTAGCTAGGGCATCAAAGGGTATGGGGAGAAGGAAAGAGTATTGGCATAACTGAAAGAATTGGATCAGCCATGATTGAATGGCAGAGCAGACTCAATGGGCCAAATGGCCTGCTTCTGCTCCTATATCTTATAGTCTTCTGGCCTTATTGTTCCTTTTACCAAAATATATTATCATACATTTCTCAACACTGTATTCCATCTGCCACTTTTATGCCTATTCTTCCAATTTGTCTAAGTCCTGTTGCAATCACATTGCTTCCTCAGCACAAACTACCTTTGTATCATCCACAAACTTTGCCACAAAACCATAAATTCCATTATCTAAATCATCGACAAATAATGTGAAAAGTAGAGGTCCCAATTCTGACTCCTGAGGAACAGCACTAGCCACTGGCACCCAACTGGAAAAGGCCTCCTTTATTCCCACTTGCTGCCTCCTACCTGTCAGCCATTCCGTTATCCATGCCAGTAACCTTTCTGTAATGCCATAGGAATTTGTCTTGTTAAGCAGCCTCATGTGTGGCACCTTATCAAACATCTTCTGAAAACCCAAGTAAATGACATCCACTACCTTTCCTTTGTCCAAGCTGCTTGTTACTTCCTTGGAGAACTCTAACTGATTTATCAAGCAAAATCTCCCTTCTCAGAAACCATGCTGAGTTTGACTTTGAAACCACATAAGGCATTCCCCAGCCTTCTCCCATAACCTGTGATGCCATGGCCAATCAGGAACCTATCAATCCTTGTCTTAAATACACCAAATGACCTGGCCTCCACAGCTGCCTGGGGTAACAAATTCCACAAGTTTACCACTATCTGGCTGAAAAAAATGTCTCCACATCTCTGTTTTAAATAGACACCCCTCTATCCTAAGGCTGTGCCCTCTTGTCCTAGATTCCTCCACCATGGGAAACATCCTTTCCACATCTACTCTATCTAGGCCTTTCAACATTTGAAAGGTTTCAACGAGATCCCCCTTCATTCTTCTAAATTCCAGTGAGTACAGATGCAGAGCTATAAAAATGTTCCTCACATGATAACCTTTTCATTCCCAGAATCATTCTTGTGAACTTCCTCTGAACTCTCTCCAATGCCAGCACATCTTTTCTTGGATAAGGAGCCCAAAACTGTTTACGGTACTCAAGGAAAGGTCTCACCAGTATCTTATAAAGCCTCAGCAATAAAGCCCTGTTCTTATATTCTAGATTTCCTGAAATGAATGCTAACATTGCATTTGCCTTCCTCACCAATGACTCAACCTGCAAGTTAACCTTTAGGGTGTTCTACACAAGGACTCCCAAGTCCCTTTGCATCTCAGATTTCTGGATTTTCTCCCCAGTTAGAAAATAGTCTGCATATTCATTTCTTCTACCAAAGTGTATGACCATGCACTTTCTAACATTGTATTTCATTGCCCACTTTCTTGCCCATTCTCCTAATCTGTCTAAGTCCTTCCGCAGCCTTCCTGTTTCTTCAACACTACCTGCCCCTCCACCAATCTTCATATCATTTGCAAACTTGGTTACAAAGCCCTCTATTCCATTATCTAAATCATCCATATACAGCGTAAAAAGAGTGGTCCCAACACCAACCCCTGCGGAACACCACTAGTCACTGGAAGCCAACCAGAAAAGGATCCTTTTCTTCCCACTTGCTGCTTCCTACCAATCAGCCAATGCTCTGACCATGCCAGTTAAGAAAGGAGGGATGTAATAGATTCTTTACATCCATAGGCTTTTAACTCGGTAAGCAGCCTCATGTGTGGCACCTTGTCAAAGGCCTTTTTTAAAATCCAAATATACAACATCCTCTGCATCCACTTTAGCTATCCTACTTGTAATTGCCTCAAAGAATTCCAACAGGTTTGTCAGGCAAGATTTTCCCTTAAGGAAACCATGCTGACTTTGTCCCATCTTGTCCTGTGTCGCCAAGTACTCCAAAACCTCATCCTTAACAATTTATTCCAAAACCTTCCCAACCACTGAGCTCAGGCGAACTGGTCAATAATTTCCTTTCTGCTGTCTCCCTCCTTTCTTAAAAAGTGAAATGACATTTGTAATTTTCTTGCTGTCCGGAACCATGCCAGAATCCAAAGATTCTTGAAAGATCATTCCTAATGCCTCCACAATCTCTACTGCTATCTCTTTCAAAACCCTAGGCACAGTTCATCCAGTCTGGGTGACTTATGTGCTCTTAGGTCTTTCAGCTTTTTGAGCACCTTGTCTCTTGTAATAGTAACTGCACCCACTTATCTTCCCTCACACCCTTCAACGCCTGGCACACTGCTAGTGTCTTCCACAGTGAAGACTGATGCAAAATACTCATTTAGTTCATCTGCCAGCTCCTTGGCCCCTGTTAGTATTTCTCCAGCCTCATTTTCTAGCAGTACTATATCCACTCTAAACTCTCTTTTATTTTTATATACTTGAAAAAGCTTTTTCTATCCACTTTGATATTCTTTGCTAACTTGCTTTGATATTTCATATTTTCCTTCCTAATGATTCTTTTAGTTGCTTTCTGTAGGTTTTAAGAAGCTTCCCAATCCCCTATCCTCTATTTTTGCTTGTTGTATGCTCTCTCTTTTGCTTTTACATTAGCTTTGACTTCCTATGTCAGCCATGGTTGTGCTATTTTGCCATTTGAGTAATTTTTTTTTTGTTTTTGGAATTCTTCTATCCGGCACCTTCCTCACTTTTTCCAGAAACTCACACCATTGCTGCTCTGTTGCCATCCCTGCCAGCATCTCCTTCCAATTTACTTTAGTCAACTCCTCTCCCATACCACTGTACAGTAATTTCCCTTAACTCCACTGAAATACTGCTACATCAGACTTTACTTTCTCCCTATATTATTTTAACTTGAATTCAATCATATTGTGATTACTGACTCCTAAGGGTTCCTTTACCTTAAGCTCCCTAATTTTGGTTCATTACATAACACCCAATCCAGTGTATCTGATCCCCTGGTAGACCCAAAGGCAAACTTTTCATTGCCCTTTTGATATGCCTTTTCTATTTCCTGTTGTAATCTGTAGTCCACATCCCAGCTACTGTTTGGAGGCCTGGATATAACTGCCACCAGTGTTCTTTTACCCTTGCAGTTTCTTGACTCAGCCCAGAAGGAGTCAACATTTTCCAATCCTGTGTCATATATTTCTAAAGATCTGATGCCTGTCTGTACCAACAGAGCTATGCCACCTCTTCTGCCTGGCTTCCTATCTCTCTGACATAAATGTGTAACCTTGGACATTCAGCTCTCAACTGCAACCATCCTTCAGCCACGGTTCAGTGATGGCCACAATATCATACCTGAAAATCTGTAGAAGTGCAACAAGATCATTCACCTTAATTTTTACACTCTGTGCATTGATATAACACTTTGAATACTGTATTTGCTACCTTTTCAATTCTACATGTCTAATACACCGATACTCACCCTGCTGCCTGAAATTTTGTCTTATCATCTGCCTGCCCTTTCTGAGAGTCTGACTGCACGCTATCTTTGCTTTTTCACTATCTAACCTATCATGAGTCCTTTCACTCCAGTTCCCATTCTCCTGCCAAATAAGTTTAAACCCTCCCCAACAGCTCTAACAAACCTGCCCACAAGAATTTTGGTCCTCCTTGGGTTCAGGTACAACTAGTCCCTTTTGAACAGGTCATACTTCCCCCAGAAGAGACCCCAATGATCCAAGAACCTGAAGCCCTGCACCCTGCACCAACTTCTCAGCCACACATCTGTCAAATCATCCTGTTTCTACCCTCACTGGCATGTGGCACAGGTAGCAAACAGAAATTACTACCCGGCAGGTCCTGTGTAATGAACAGGATTTGATAAGCGATCTTGAAGTAAAGGAGCCATTAGGAGGTAGAGACCATAATATGATAAAGTTTTTATCTGCAATTTGAGAAGGATAAGGGCAGATTGGAGGTGTCAGTGTTGCTTTTGAACAGGGGAAACTAAGGAGCCATGAGGGAGGAGCTGGCCAAAGTTAACTGGACGGATATCCTAGCAGAAAAGACAGTGGAACAGCAATGGCAGGTATTCTTGGGAATAATGCACAAGGTGCAAAATCAGTTCATCCCCCGGAGAAGGAAGGATTCAAAGGGGGGAAAGGGGCCACAGTGGTTGACAAAGGAAGTCAGAGATTGCATAGCATTAAAAAAATGGAAGTATGACAGAGCTAAGGTGAGTGGGAGGACAGATGATTGGGAAATTTTTAAGGAACAACAGAACTTAACTAAAAAGGCAATACGGGGAGAAAAAATGAGGTACGAACGCAAGCTAGCCAGGAATATAAAGGAGGATAGCAAAAGCTTTTTTAGGTATGTGAAGAGAAAGAAGATAGTTAAGAACAATGTTGGGCCCTTGAAGAATGAATTGGGTGAAATTGTTATGGGAAACAGAGAAATGGCAGAAGAATTTAATAAGTACTTTAGATTTGTTTTCACTAGGGAAGACACAAGCAATCTCCCAGATGTACGGATGGGCCAAGGACATAGGGTAACAGAGGAAATGAAACAGATTGGCATTAGGAAGGAAACGGTGATGAGTAGACTGATGGGACTGAAGGCTGACAAATCCCCAGGTCCAGATGGTCTGCATCCTAGGGTACTAAAGGAGGTGGCCCTGGAAATTGCGGATGCATTGGTAATCATTTTCCAATGTTCCTTAGATTCAGGATCAGTTCCTGAGGATTGGAGAATGGCTAATGTTATCCCACTTTTTAAGGAAGGAGGGAGGGAGAAAACAGAGAACTATCGTCCTGTCAGCCTAACATCAGTAGTGGGGAAGATGCTAGAGTCCATTATTAAAGATGAAATAGTGGCATATCTAGATAGCAGTGATAGGATTGGGCCGAGCCAGCATGGATTTACCAAGGGCAAATCATGCTTGACTAATCTATTGGAGTTTTTCGAGGATGTAACCAGGAAGTTAGACAAGGGAGATCCAGTGGATGTAGTGTACCTCGATTTTCAGAAGGCATTTGATAAGGTCCCACATAGGAGATTGGTGGGTAAAATCAGAGCTCATGGCATTGGGGGGAAGATATTGACATGGATAGAAAACTGGTTGGCAGATAGAAAGCAAAGGGTAACGGTGAATGGGTGTTTCTCGGAATGGCAGGTGGTGACTAGTGGGGTGCCACAGGGCTCGGTATTGGGACCACAGCTGTTTACAATTTACATCAATGATTTAGATGAAGGCATTGAGAATAACATCAGCAAGTTTGCTGATGATACTAAGCTGGGTGGCAGTGTGACATGTGATGAGGATGTTAGGAGAATTCAGGATGACTTGGATAGGCTGAGTGAGTGGGCAGATACTTGGCAGATGACGTTTAATGTGAATAAGTGTGAGGTTATCCACCTTGGGAGTAAGAACAGGAAGGCAGATTATTATATGAGCGGTGTAGAGTTAGGTAAGGGAGAAATACAAAGAGATCTAGGAGTCCTTGTTCATCAGTCACTGAAGGTGAATGAGCAAGTGCAGCAGGCAGTGAAGAAGGCTAATGGAATGTTGGCCTTTATTACAAAGGGAATTGAGTACAAGAGCAAGGAAATCCTTTTGCATTTGTACGGGGCCCTGGTGAGACCACACCTGGAGTATTGTGTACAGTTTTGGTCTCCAGGGTTAGGGAAGGACATCCTGGCTATAGAGGAAGTGCAGCGTAGATTCACGAGGTTAATTCCTGGGATGTCCGGACTGTCTTACGCAGAGAGGTTAGAGAGACTGGGCTTGTACACACTGGAATTAAGGAGATTGAGAGGGGATCTGATTGAAACATAAGATTATTAAGGGATTGGACAAGATAGAGGCAGGAAATATGTTCCAGATGCTGGGAGAGTCCAGTACCAGAGGGCATGGTTTGAGAATAAGGGGTAGGTCATTTAGGACAGAGTTAAGGAAAAACTTCTTCTCCCAGAGAGTTGTGGGGGTATGGAATGCACTCCTTCGGAAGGCAGTGGAGGCCAATTCTCTGGATGCTTTCAAGAAGGAGCTAGATAGTTATTTTATTGATAGGGGAATCAAGGGATATGGGGACAAGGCAGGAACCAGGTATTGATAGTAGATGATCAGCCATGATCTCAGAATGGAGGTGCGGGCTCGAAGGGCCGAATGGTCTACTTCTGCACCTATTGTCTATTGTTTCTTAGCTTTCAGCCTAGTTCTCGAAATCCTCTCTTCAGGACCTCATTGCTTTTCCTTTCTCTGTCATTGGTACCAATATATACCAAGACATTCTCATTCTCTCTCTCTCTCTCTCTCTCTCTCTCTGTCTCTCTCTCCCCCCCCCTCCCTCTCCCTCTCCCTCTCCCTCTCTCTCTCTCTCTCTCTCTCTCTCTCTCTCTCGCTGTAGACGCAATCCAAGACGTCCCTGACCCTGGCACTTGGGAGGCACCATACCATCAAGTTGTACTGTTCACATCCACAGATCTCCTTGGACTATTCACTATCACTACCACTCCCTTCTTCACCTTTTTTTCCTTCTGCACCATGGACCCATGCTATTACCAACACTCAAGCTCTGCTATAGAACCATAGAACATTACAGCACAGAAACAGGCCTTTTGGTCCTTCTTGGCTGTGCTGAACCATTTTTCTGCCTAGTCCCACTGACCTGCACCTGGACCATATCCCTCCATACACCTCTCATCCATGTACCGGTCCAAGTTTTTCTAAAATGTCTCTGCTATTGCCAGTCATTCAGCTGATTAATGTCTCTGCTATTACCTACCTTCATGCTTAGTTACATCGGCATGATTACAGACCCTCCAAATGAGTAATGTCTGAGTTATTACCAATTCTCAAGCACAGTAATGTCTAAACTATTACAAAACTTAGAGCTCAGTATGTCTACGATATTACCAACTTTTGAGCTCAGTAATATCTGCACCATTACTGGCTCTTGAACTCAATAATGTTTGTGCTATTATGAGCCCTCAAGCTAAGTTATGTTTGCGCTATTATCAACCCTCAAACTCATTAATACCTGTGCTATTACCAGCCCTCAAGCTCAGAAACATCTGTGCTATTTCCAATCGTCAAACTCAGTAATATTTGCGTTATTACCAGCTTTCAAGTGCAGTTTTGTCTGCTCTATTACCAACCCTCAAGCTTAGTAATATCTGCGCTATTATTGGCCATCAAGCTCAGTGATGCCTGCACTACCACCGGCCCTCAAGGTCAGTAATGTCTGTGCTATTAATAACCCTCGAGTTCAGTATATCTGCACTATTACTAGCCCTTGAGCTCAGTATATCTGCACTATAACCTGCCTGTGTGCTCAGTAATGTCTGTACTATTACCAATTCTCAAGCTCAGTAACATCTGTCTGTCTGTATTACATCTCGGCTCCTAAATTCAGTTCTACGATTGATAAAGGCCAATACAACATATGCCTTCTTAACCATAGAGTTAACCTGCGCAGCTGCTTTGAGCATCCTATGGACTTGGACACCAAGATCCCTCTGACAGACAGACATACTTTATTGATCCCAAGGGAAATTGGGTTTCATTACAGCTGCACCAAGAATAGTGAAGAAATATAGCAATATAAAACCATAAATAATTAAATAATAATAAGTCAATCATGCCAAGTGGAAATAAGTCCAAGACCAGCCTATTGGCTCAGGTTTCTGACACTCTGAGGGAGGAGTTGTAAAGTTTGATGGCCACAGGTAGGAATGATTTCCTATGACGCTCAGTGTTGCATCTTGGTGGAATGAGTCTCTGGCTGAATGTACTCCTGTGCCTAACCAGTACATTATGGAGTGGATGGGAGTCATTGTCCAAGATGGCATGCAACTTGGACAGCATCCTCTTTTCAGACACCACCGTCAGAGAGTCCAGTTCCATCCCCACAACATCACTGGCCTTATGAATGAGTTTCACACTGCCCTGATCCTCCACACTGCCAAGAGTCTTACCATCAATACTATATTCTGCCATCATATTTGACCTACCAAAATGAACCACTTCATACTTATCTGGGTTGAATTCCATCTGCCACTTCTCAGCCCAGTTTTACATCCTATCAATGTCCTGCTGTAACCTCTGGCAGCCCTCCACACTATCTACAACACCTACAACCTTTGTGTCATCAGCAAACTTACTAACCCATCCCTCCACTTCCTCATCCAGGTCATTTTTAAAAATCACAAAGAATAAGAGTCCCAGAACAGATCCCTGAAGTGCACCACTAGTCACCGACCTCCATGCAGAATATGACCTGTCTACAACCACTCTTTGCCTTCTGTGGGCAAGCCAGTTCTGGATCCACAAAGCAATGTCCCCTTGGATTCCATGCCTCCTTACTTTCTCAATAAGCCTTGCATGGGGTGCCTTATCAAATGCCTTGCTGAAATCCATATACACTACATCTACTGCTCTTCCTTCCTTCATCAATATGTTTCGTCACATCTTCAAAAAATTCAATCAGACTCGTAAGGCACGACCTGCCTTTGACAAAGCCATGCTGACTACTCCTAATCATATTATACCTCTCCAAATGTTCATAAATCCTTCCTCTCAGGATCTTCTCCATCAACTTACCAAACACTGAAGGAAGACTCACTGGTCTATAATTTCCTGGGCTGTCTCTACTCCATTTCTTGAATAAAGGAACAACATCCACAACCCTCCAATCCTCTGGAACCTCTCCCGTTGCCATTGATGATTCAAAGATCATCAGAGGCTCAGCAATCTCCTCCCTCGCCTCCCACAGTAGACTGGGGTATATCTCGTTCAGTCCCAGCAACTTATCCAACTAGATGCTTTCCAAAAGCTATAACACATCCTCTTTCTTAATATCTACATGCTTGAGTTTTTCAGTCTGCTGCAAGTCAGACTATAATCACCAAAATCCTTTTCCATAGTGAATACTGAAGTAAAGTATTCATTAATTACCTACTCTATTTCTTCCAGTTCCATACACACTTTCCCACTGTCACATTTGATAGGTCCTATTCTTTCACATCTTATCCTCTTGCTCTTCACATACTTGTAGAATGCCTTGGGGTTTCCTTAATCCTGCCCGCCAAGGCCTTCTCATGGACACTTCTGGCTCTCTTAATTTCCTTTTTAAGCTCCTTCTTGTTAGCCTTATAATCTTCTAGATCTCTAACATTACCTAACTCTCTGAATATTTTGTAAGCTTTTCTTTTCTTCTTGACGAGATTTATCACAGCCTTTGTACACTACGGTTCATGTATCCTACCATAACTTCCGTGCCTCATTGGAACGTACCTATGCAGAACTCCACACAAATATCTCCTGAACATTTGCCACATTTCTTCCATACTTTTCCCTGAGAACATCTGTTCCCAATTTAAGCTTCCAATTTCCTGCCAGATAGCCTCATAATTCCCCTTACTCTAATTAAACACTTTTCTAACTTGTCTGTTCCTGTCTCTCTCCAATGCTATTGTAAAAGAGACAGAATTATGATCACTATCTCCAAAATGCTCTCCCACTGAGAGATCTGACACCTGACCAGGTTCATTTCCCAATACCAAATCAAGTACAGTCTCTCCTCTTGTGGCTTATCTATATATTGTGTCAAGAAACCTTCCTGAACACACCTAACAAACTCCACCCCATCTAAACCCTTTGCTCTATGAGATGCCAATCGATATTTGGGAAATGAAAATCTCCCATCATGACAACTCTGTTATTATTACACCTTTCCAGGATCTGTTTCCCTATCTGCTCCTCGAAATCCCTGTTGCTATTGGGCGGCCTATAAAAAACACCCAGTAAAGTTATTGACCACTTTCTGTTCCTAACCTCTTACTATCTCTTCTTTCAGTTAGTCCTGACAAAGGGTCTCGGCCCAAAATATCGACAGTGCTTCTTCCTATAGATGCTGCCTGGCCTGCTGTGTTCCACCAGCATTTTGTGTGTGTTGCATTATTTCATGAACCTCCTTTGAACCCTCTCCAGTTCCAGAACATCCTTTCTAAGACAAGGGGCATAAAACTGTTCAAATACTGCAAGTGAGGACTCACCAGTGGTTTATAGAACTTCAACATTACATCCTTGTTTTTATATTCTAGTCCTCTTCAAATGAATGCTAACATCACAGTTGCCTTTCTCACCATAGACTCAACCTGTAAATTAACTTTCGGGGTTCCTTAACCCCTTTCCTTTCCAGACTGTCACCCAGCTTCTTGTGTCCTGCATCTAGGGTGTAATTACCTCTCTATATGTCCTGTCTATCATGCCTTCATCCTCCGGAATGATCCAGAGTTCATCCTGTTCCGGCTCCAACTCCTTAACACAGTTTGTACCATTGTGGCCATCCACCTTAACAATGCTGTTGGTGGGGGTTTGACCTCATAGAGGAAAGTCAGAATGGTCGGGTCTCTGCCACTGTGACTCAGAGGGGAAGGGGACAGATAAGGCATGCTTTGCTGATCGGGATTCATTAGTTAGGGGACAGACAGGAAGTTCTGTGGGCGAGACCGAGATTCCCGGATGGTATGTTGCATTCCGGTGCCAGGGTCTGTGAGATCTCGGATTGAGTCCTCAGCATCCCAAAGTGGGAGGGTGAACAGCTAGAAGTCGAAGTCCATGACAGTACAAATAACAAGGGTAGGACAAGTGATGAAATTCTGCAGAGGGAGTTCAGGGAGTTAGGACCTCCAGGGTTATTATTTCAGGATTGTTAGCTGTGCCGTGTACTAGTGAGGCTAGAACTAGGAATATTATACAGTTTAAAAGGTGGCTAAGGAGTTGGCGCAGGAGGGAGGGCATAAGATTTTTGGATCATTGGGCTCTCTTTCACAGAAGGTGGGACCTCTATAGAAGGGTTGGTTTGCACCTGAACTGCATGGGGACTAATATTCCAGTGGGAAGGTTTGTTAATGCTGCATAGTGGGGTTTAAACTAGAGCTGCAGGGGGATGGGAACCAGAGTGCCAGAACAGTCAGTGGAGAGTTTGTGGAGGCAGATGTTGGTAAGACCTCAGACAAAGTTAGGAATCAAAAGGTTGAGCATGGTGTGACTAGTGTTATTTCAAAGAATTCCAACAGATCTGTCAGGCAAGATTTTCCCTTGAGGAAACCATGTTGACTACGGCCTATTTTATCACGTGCCTCCAAGTACCCTGAGGCCTCATCTTTAATAATCGACTCCAACATCTTCCCAATCATTGCAATTAGACTAACTGGCCCATAGTTTCCTTTCTTCTGCCTCTCTCCCTTCTTGAAGAGTAGAATAACATTTGCAATTTTCCAGTCATTTGGAACCATTTCAAAATCTAGTGATTCCTGAAAGATCATTATCAATGCCTCCATGATCTCCTCAGCTACCTCTTTCAGAACTCTGAGTGTACACCATCTGGTCTAGCAGACCTATCTACCTTCAGACCTTTCAGTTTCCCAAGAAAACTCTCTAGTTATGGTAACTTCACACACTTCATGCCCCTGACACCTGGAACTTCCACCGTACTGCTAGTGTCTTCCACAGTGAAGACAGATGCAAAATACTTTTTAAGTTCATCAACTATTTCATTGTCCCTCATTACTACCACTCTGACATCACTTTCCAGTGGCCTGATACCCACTTTAGCCTCTCTTTTACAGTTTATGTTTCTGAAAATACTTAGTATCCTCTTTAATATTATTGGCTAGCTTACTTTTGTATTTCATCTTTATCTTGTTAATGACTTTTTAGTTGCCTTCTGTTGGTATTTGAGAGCTTCCCAATCTTCTAACTTCCAACTAGTCTTTGCTCTATTATATGTCCTCTCTTTGGCTTTTATTCTGGCTTTGATTTCTCTTGTTAGCCACGGTTGTGTCGTCTTTTCTTTAGAATACTTCTTCCTCTTTGGGATGTAAATATCCTGTGTCGTCTTAATTGCTTCTAGAAATTCTAGCCATTGCTGCTCTGCCATCATCCCTGCCAGTGTTCTTTTCCAATCAATTCTGTCCAACTCCTTTCTCATGTCTCTGTAATTCCCTTTACTCCACATTATACTGATACATCTGATTATAGTTTCTCCTCAAATTTCAGGGTGAATTCTATCATATTATGATCACTTTTACCCTGAGGGTTCTTTTACCTTAAACTCTCTAATCAATTCTGAGTCATTGCACAACACCCAATCCAGAATAGCTGGTCCCCTAGTGGGCTCAACCACAAGCTGATCTAAAAAGCCATCTCATAGGCACTCTAGAAATTTCTCTTCCTGTAATCCAGCACCAACCTGATTTTCCCAATCTACCTGCATATTGAAGTCCCCCATAACTATCATAACATTGCCCTTTTGACACTCATTTTCTATCTCCCATTGTAATTTGTGGGCCACATTCTTACTTCTGGTTGAGGATCTGTATATACTGTAACTCCCATCAGGGTCTTTTTACCCTTGCAGTTCCTTAGTTCTATCCAGATCAGTCTTGATTGCCCTGTTACCAACCCTCGAGATCAGTCATATCTGCCCTGTTACCAACCCTCGAGATCAGTCATATCTGCCCTGTTACCAACCCTCAAGGTCAGTAATGTTTGCCCTATTACCAACCCTCGAGCTCAGCCATATCTGCCCTGTTACCAACCCTCGAGATCAGTCATATCTGCCCTGTAACTAATCCTCAAGATCAGCCATATCTGCCCTGTTACCAACCCTCGAGGTCAGTAATGTCTGCCCTATTATCAAACCTTCAGTAAGTGATTCTCACGAAATTCTTTGACATGTTACGGATTTTCTGTGTCAGCCGTTGAACTCCTTTGCCAGATCCATCTTGGCCATTATAACTTGCCTGTCTCTGTGAGAGGCCCTGATGTTTACAACATTGTCTACAGTCCTTTTAAATCTTTCTTGGGCATCTAATCTCATTTCTAGGGGACATAGCCTCAAGATTCGGGGCAGTAGATTTAGGATGGAGATGAGGAGGAACTGCTTTTCCCAGAAAGTGATGAATCTGTGGAATTCTCTGCCCATTGAAGCAGTGGAGGCTACATCAGTAAATATATTTAAGACAAGGTTGGAAAGATTCTTGCACAGTAGGGGAATTAAGAGTTATGGGGAAAAGGCTAGCAGGTGGAGATGAGTTCATTGCCAGATCAGCCACGATCTTCTTGAATGGTGGAGCAGGCTCAATGGGCCAGATGGCTTACTCCTGCTATTATTTCTTATGTTCTTATTTCCATTCTGGATTTCTTCATCAGTGTCTCAGTTCTCCTTTACTGAATTCAAAGCTGTCCCAGTCATGAGCCCCACTGCTCCTTCTAGTTAAATTAGAAGCTTTATCATTGGATTCAATGGCATCATTAATTTATCTTGTCGGCTGTGAATGGTCATTGTATTGTGGTTGAGGAGTATACTTACACAGAACACGACACAGGAAAGGTCCTGCAGCCCACAAGGTCTATGATAAACACAATATCAAATTAAACTGAAGCCTTTCTGCTTGCACATGATCCAACTCCCTCCATTCACATTCATGTATCAATCTTACAGCCTGTTAAACATTATGTAAAAAGGTACATTATTCCTCTTAACTATCAACCATTGCCCGTGGATCAGCACACCTTACTTCCGATGTGCTCTGCCTACTACACCCTCCCAATTCTTCTCTCACACCTTCATAGTTCCCTTCATTCAGCTCTAAGACCTTGGTGTCACATTGATACAAAATATAAGATGCATTCTTCCTTAATGACTCCTTGTCAACAAGATCATCTACTGAACTATTCTCATCTTACAAAACACAAACCACAACATATAGTATGAAGGTGCTCATGGTGTGTGAGTAGAGCAACGAGGGAAGGAGTATCATTGGAACGTGTCTTGGGGAAAGGAGCTAGTCAGGTTGAGGGAGTGTCAGTGGGGAGTAGTTTAGAGAGAGTAATCAGAATCAGGTTTATTGTCAATGACATATGCTGTGAATTTTGCTGTTTAGTGGCAACAGTAGTGTAAGACATTAAAAAAACTAAGTTACAATAGAAATAAATTGATAAATAGATAGATTTACAAATAAACAAATAAATTGTGTCAAAGAGGAATTACAAAGTAGTGTTCATGGGCTCATGGACAGTTCAGAAATCTGATGGTGGAGGGGAAGAAGCTGTTCCTAAAACTTTGAATGTGTGTCTTCAAGCTTCTGTACCTCTTTGATGGTAGCAATGAGAAGACCTCAGATAGTGAGGTCTTTAATGATGGATGCCACCTTCTTATATAGAAAAAGTTAGGATAAGAATAAAGATCTTAAACTGGGAGAAGGACCTGAGAAAAGAGGCACAGCAGCACCAATTTGTGGTAAGTCTACATCTGCAGAGGGGAAACCATTCCAATCCTTCAAGCTCATCATAAGGCCATACGGTGGTCTTGTATGGATGTTCCTGTATGGATGAAGAGCACAGGTAACAAGTACACCGCACCCCCCACCCCAGTACAAACACTATTCTAGTCAAGGATGAAGACAAGGGTAACAAGTACAGGGTACAGTGGATGTCGAGAGAAAGCAAGGGCTGGAGAAAGAGGAATATGGCAGCAAATGGCAGGGAGAGAGTGTCCCACTAAGAGTATAAACGAGTAGGTGACACTACCAAAGATAAAGAGGAGCCAGGAGCCACTGGCAGAGAACATTTGGTCAATATAGAGGTGGTTTAAAGTACAGCTGATCTCCATATTTGGACAGTTTGGTTAATGGAAATTCACCCTTAAGAGTATTTATGTGGAAAAAGTAAATTATCTCTAGATTTATTATTTTTTAAATTACATTTCTTGACTCATGTGCAGATGACATGGCTTCATGTTATGAAAAATTATGATATGGAACATTTTCTAGGAATGCAACTCACCCCTCCATTACAGAGTGTGGGGGGCATCTAGTACTGTAAAACTAGGGTAAAAGCAGGTTTAATCCAAGAGGGGTGGGGCCCTTTAGGGTTGATAGGGGCATCCATACTGGTATCAGCAGGTATGAGTGAAGTCCCAAATGAATACTTTTCACTGGTATTCATAATAATTCATTGATAACACTAAGATGGGTGAAATTGTGGGCAGTGTGTGGGAGTTTTGTTTTGTGTCATTGGGTGGAATGGCAAATGGAGTTCAGGCCAAACTGATGTGAGCTGATGCACTGTGGGATACCAATGGATGGGGACCAAAACCGTGAATGACAGGGTTCCTGCCAGTACAGGCGAACAGAGTGACCTTGGTGTCCAATTCTCAGATCGTGCTTTGCTGTTTATTTCACTTATTACTTTTCCAAATTGCTCTTCCCACATTGTTCCCATATCTACCTGGGTCAGCCAGGTAGAACAACGAGAAGAATTTAAAAGAAGACAGCTTTATAAAGCGGGCATTGTATTAGAGGGAGACAGAGCAGGAAGGCTTTGGCTCTATGGGGCTTCAGTGTTAAAGGGTCGAAGTGAGGTCGGTTGCCTGTGTAGAATACAGACACGGAATATGTGTGTTAGGCTGGTGTTCTGTGCTCAGTGTCAGATGTGGGATGTCCAGGAGACTCCCAGCCTCCCAGACAGCGACATCTGTGTCAGGTGCGTCGAGCTGCAGCTCCTTAGGGACCATGTTAGGGAACTGGAGTTGCAGCTCGATGACGTTCGTCTGGTCAGGGAAAATGAGGAGGTGATAGAGAGGAGTTATAGGCAAGTAGTCACACTGGGGCCTGGGGAGACAGATAGGTGGGTAACAGTCAGGAGAGAGAAGGGCAAGAGTCACATATGGGAGAGTACCCCTGTGGCTGTACCCCTTAACAATAAGTACTCCTGTTTGAGTACTGTTGGGGGGGACAGCCTACTTGGGGGAAGCAACAGTGGCCATGCCTCTGGCACAGAGTCTGGCCCTGTGACTCAGAAGGGTAGGGAAGGGAAGAGGAAGGCAGTAGTGATAGGGGACTCTATAGTTAGGGGGTCAGACAGCTGATTCTGTGGATGAAGGAAAGAAACACAGATGGTAGTTTGCCTCCTAGGTGCCAGAGTCTGGGATGTTTCTGATCGTGTCCATGATATCCTGCGTGGGAAGGAGAACAGCCAGAGGTTGTGGGACATATTAATACCAATGACATAGGCAGGAAAAGGGAGGAGGTCCTGTAAGCAGACTACCGGGAGTTAGGAAGGAAGTTGAGAAACAGGACCACAAAGGTAGTTATCTCGGGATTATTGCCTATGCCACGTGACAGTGAGTATAGGAATAGAATGAGGTGGAGGATAAATACATGGCTGAGGGATTGGAGCAGGGGACGAGGATTCAGATTTCTGGATCATTGGGACTTCTTTTGGGGCAGGTGTGACCTGTACAAAAAAGGACAGGTTGCACTTGAATCCCAGGGGGACCAATATCCTGGTGGGAAGGTTTGCTACGGCTATTGGGGAGAGTTTAAATTAGGATTGCTGGGGGGTGGGAACCAAACTGAAGAGACTGGGGAAGGGGCGATTGGCTCACGAATAGAGAAAGCTTGGAGACAGTGCAAGAGGGAGGATAGGCAGGTGATAGAGAAGGGACACGCTCAGACCGATTGTTTGAGATGTGTCTATTTTATTGCGAGGAGTATTATGAACAAAGCGGATGAGCTTAGAGCATGGATCAGTACTTGGAGCTATGATGTTGTGGCCATTAAAGAGGACTTGGATGGCTCAAGGGCAGGAATGGTTACTCTGAGTGCCAGGCTTTAGATGTTTGAGAAAGGACAGGGAGGGAGGCAAAATAGGTGGGGTGTGGCACTCTTGATCAGAGATAGTGTCATAGCTGAAAAAGAGGAAGTCATGGAGAGATTGTCTACAGAGTCTCTGTGGGTGGAAGTTAGGAACGGAAAGGGGTCAATAACTCTACTGAGTGTTTTTTATAGGTCACCCAATAGTAACAGGGACATCGAGGAGCAGATAGGGAAACAGATTCTGGAAAGGTGTAATAATAACAGAGTGGTCATGCTGGGAGATTTTAATTTCCCAAATATCGATTGGCATCTCCCTAGATGGGGTTTAGATGGGGTGGAGTTTATTAGGTGTGTTCAGGAAGGTATCTTGACACAATATGTAGATAAGCCTACAAGGGGAGTGGCTGTACTTGATCTGGTATTGGGAAATGAACCTGGTCATGTTTCAGGTCTCTCAGTGGGAGAGCATTTTGGAGATAATGATCATAACTCTATCTCCTTTATCATAGATTTGGAGAGGAATAGGAACAGACAAGTTAGGAAAGCATTTAATTGGAGTAAGGGGAAATATGAAGCTATCAGGCAGGAATTTGGAAGCATAAATCGGGAACAGATATTCTCAGGTAAATGTATGGAAGAAATGTGACAAATGTTTAGGCGATATTTGCGTGGAGTTCTGCAAAGGTACGTTCCAATCAGACAGGGAAAGGATGGTAGGGTACAGGAACCATGGTGTACAAAGGCTGTTGTAAATCTAGTCAAGAAGAAAAGAAGAGCTTACGACTGGTTCAAAAAACAGGGAATGATAGAGATTTAGAAGATTATAAGGCAAGCATGAAGGAGCTTAAGAAAGAAATTAGGAGAGCCAGAAGGGGCCATGAGAAGGCCTTGGCGGGCAAGATTAAGGGAAACCCCAAGGCATTCTACAAGTATGTGAAGAGCAAAAGGATAAGATGTGAGAGAACAGGATTAATCAAGTGTGACAGTGGAAAAGTGTGCATGGAACTAGAGGAGATAACAGAGGTACTTAAAGAGTACTTTGCTTCAGTATTCACTATGGAAAAGGATCTTGGCGATTGTAGGAATGGCTTACAGCAGACTGAAAAGCTTGAGCATGTAGATATTAAGAAAGAGGATGTGCTGAAGCTTTTGGAAAACATCAAGTTGGATAAGACACCGGGACCAGACAAAATGTACCCAGGCTACTGTGGGTGGTGAGGGAGGAGATTGCTGAGCCTCTGACAATGATCTTTGCATCATCAATGGGGAAGAAAGAGGTTCCGGAGGATTGAAGAGTTGAGGACGTTGTTCCCTTATACAAGAAAGGTAGTAGAGATAGCCCAGGAAATTATAGACCAGTGAGTCTTACTTCAGTGGTTGATAAGTTAATGGAGAAGATCCTGAGAGGCAGAATTTATGAACATTTAGCGAGGTATAATATGATTAGGAGTAGTCAGCATGGCTTTGTCAATGGTAGGTCGTGCCTTACGAGCCTGATTGAATTTTTTGAGGATGTAACTAAACACATTGATGAAGGTAGAGCAGTAGATGTAGTGTATATGGATTTCAGCAAGGCATTTGGCAAGCTACCCCATGCAAGGTTATTGAGAAAGGTAAGGAGGCATGGGATCCAACAGGACTTTGCTTTGTGGATACAGAATTGGCTTGCCCACAGAAGGCAGAGTGGTTGTAGATGGGTCATATTCTGTATGGAGGTTGGTGAATAGTGGTGTGCCTCAGGGATCTGCTCTGGGACCCCTTCTCTTCGTGATTTTTATAAATGACCTGGATGAAGAAGTGGAGAGATGGGTTAGTAAATTTGCTGATGACACAAAGATTGGAGGTGTTGTGGATAGTGTGGAGGGCTATCAGAGGTTACAGCAGGACATTGATAGGATGCAAAACTGGGCTAAGAAGTGGCAGATGGAGTTCAACCCAGGTAAGTGTGAAGTGGTTCACTTTGGTAGGTCAAATATGATGGTAGAATATAGTATTAATAGTAAGAGTCTTGGCAGTGTGGAGGATCAGAGGGATATTGGGGTCCGAGTCCATAGGACACTCAAAGCTGCTGCGCAGGTTGACTCTGTGGTTAAGAAAGCAACCAGTGCATTGGCTTTCATCAATCATGGGATTGAGTTTCAGAGCCGAGATGTAATGTTGCAGCTATATAGGACCCTGATCAGACCCCACTTGGAGTACTGTGCTTAGTTCTGGCCACCTCACTACAGGAAGGATATGGAAACCATAGAAAGGGTGCAGAGGAGACTTACAAGGATGTTGCCTGGATTGAGGAGCATGATTTATGAGAACAGGTTGTGAGAACTCGGCCTTTTTTCCTCGGAACAATGGAGGATGAGAGGTGACCTGATAGAGGTGTATAAGATGATGAGAGGCATTGATCATGTGGATTGTCAGAGGCTTTTTCCCAGGGCTAAAATGGCTGGCATGAGAGGGCACAGTTTTAAACTGCTTGGAAGTAGGTACAGAGGAGATGTCAGGGGTTAGTTTTTTTTAATGCAGAGAGTGGTGAGTGCGTGGAATGGGCTGCCAGTAATGGTGGTGGAGGGGATATGATAGGGTCTTTTAAGAGACTCCTGGACAGGTACATGGAGCTTCGAAAAATAGAGGGCTATGGGTAACTCTAGGTAATTTTTAAGGTAAGGACATGTTCAGCACAACTTTGTGGGCCGAAGGGCCTGTATTGTGCTGCAGGTTTTCTATGTTTCTCCCGTGACTGAATTTGATTGGGATTCAAATTCCCTGCCTAAACTGGTTTGAAGGGAGTTTTGGAGACAAGGGCTCTCATCCGCATGCGTGGGTAAGGCTTAGATCTTGGTGGGTAGAAGAAATGGCCCCATTGTGTTTGGGTTAAGGCCCAAAGCTCGGTGGGTAGAGGGAATAGAGGGAACGGCCCTACTGTGTTGGGGTTGTTTCGAGCTTGATGGGTAGTGGGAACGGTCCTAGTGTGTTGCGGTTAAGGCCCAGATCTCAGCGGGTAGGAGAAATGGCCCTGGTGTGTTGGGGTTGCTTGGAACTCGGTGGGTAGAGGAAAGAGCACCTGTGTGTTGGGGTTAAGGCCCAGAGCTCGGTAGGTAGCGGGAACGGTCCTAGTGTGTTGGGGTTAAGGCCCAGATCTCAGTGAGTAGAAGGAATGGTCCTTGTGTGTTGGGGTTAAGGCCCAGAGCTCGATTGGTAGAGGAAATGGCCCCAGTGTATTTGGGTTAAGGCCCAGAGCTCGGTCGGTAGAGGAAATGGCCCCTGTGTGTTGAGGTTAAGGCCCAGAGCTCGGTGGGTAGAGAAAATGGCCCCTGTGTGTTGGGGTTAAGGCCCAGAGCTCGATTGGTAGAGGAAATGGCCCCAGAGTATTCGGGTTAAGGCCCAGAGCTCGGTCGGTAGAGGAAATGGCCTCTGTGTGTTGAGGTTAAGGCCCAGAGCTCGGTGGGTAGAGGAAATGGCCCCTGTGTGTTGAGGTTAAGGCCCAGAGCTCGGTGGGTAGAGAAAATGGCCCCTGTGTGTTGGGGTTAAGGCCCAGAGCTCGGTGGGTAGAGAAAATGGCCCCTGTGTGTTGAGGTTAAGGCCCAGAGCTCGGTGGGTAGAGGAAATGGCCCCTGTGTATTGAGGTTAAGGCCCAGAGCTCGGTGGGTAGAGGAAATGGCCCCTGTGTGTTGGGGTTAAGGCCCAGAGCTCGGTAGGTAGCGGGAACGGTCCTAGTGTGTTGCGGTTAAGGCCCAGATCTCAGTGAGTAGAAGGAATGGTCCTTGTGTGTTGAGGTTAAGGCCCAGAGCTCGGTCGGTAGAGGAAATGGCCCCAGTGTATTCGGGTTAAGGCCCAGAGCTCGGTCGGTAGAGGAAATGGCCCCTGTGTGTTGAGGTTAAGGCCCAGAGCTCGGTGGGTAGAGAAAATGGCCCCTGTGTGTTGGGGTTAAGGCCCAGAGCTCGGTGGGTAGAGAAAATGGCCCCTGTGTGTTGAGGTTAAGGCCCAGAGCTCGGTGGGTAGAGGAAATGGCCCCTGTGTATTGAGGTTAAGGCCCAGAGCTCGGTGGGTAGAGGAAATGGCCCCTGTGTGTTGGGGTTAAGGCCCAGAGCTCGGTAGGTAGCGGGAACGGTCCTAGTGTGTTGCGGTTAAGGCCCAGATCTCAGTGAGTAGAAGGAATGGTCCTTGTGTGTTGAGGTTAAGGCCCAGAGCTCGGTCGGTAGAGGAAATGGCCCCAGTGTATTCGGGTTAAGGCCCAGAGCTCGGTCGGTAGAGGAAATGGCCCCTGTGTGTTGGGGTTAAGGCCCAGAGCTCGGTGGGTAGAGGAAATGGCCCCTGTGTATTCGGGTTAAGGCCCAGAGCTCGGTGGGTAGAGTGAACGGTCCCAGTGTGTTGGCATTAGGGCCCAGAATTCAGTGAGAGTAGAGGGAATGGCCCAGTAGTGTGGGTTGTCCAGATCTCGGTGGGTAGAGAAAAGGGCACCAGGGTATTGGGGTTAAGGCCAACAGAGGAGGGGGTAAATCAGCAGGGATCATTCTGGGGCCACACCTGTGCTTGTTCTGTTTGCAGTAGGTGGTCAGTAACATCTACCCAGAACTGCTGAAACCTGCCTAATTTAGCAACGTGTTATCCATGGACATACACACCTTGACACTCATCTCCTTGGCCAATCCTGTTTGGTACTGGGGATAAACACTTAAACTCACAGAGTTCAGCTGTTGGCTCCCTGGTGGTGCCTGCTTCTCCAGAGAACTCTGTGTAAGGGCAATCCGCTCTGTGGGACCCTTTGATTCTGGAGTATTCTCGGGGCACAGGGTGTGGACCTGATTGAGCCGATATCCTTTTGTCCCTGAGCCATTGGTATTGTGTTCTACTGGAGATTCCGGCAGAGACTCAGCTCGAGACCAGCAGTTTCTCTGAATGTGAAAAGGCTGAGCAGGGACATCAAGACTGCTGGTTCGGACACAATAGGCTTGCCTTTTCTCTGTAATATGCAAGAGCTCGATCTGCCTGCTTGGGGGGACAAAGTCACTGTCATAGAAGAGCAGATCTTTCTGAGACTGGGGCCCGTGTGCTCTCAAGACATCAGGAGTGCCTTCTGCCTGGGTGAGGCTGATTCTCCTGCTGGAGGAGGATGGGATGAGATCCAGCTGTTTGGAGCTCTGAGCTCTGGAATCACGATCACTGGACATGGTCAAAAATACCTCCGATGAGCCTTCTTCATCAGCTGTGGTGGGTGAACCTGGAGAGGGGAGGAAATTCATTCAATACTGCCACCCTGGAGGGAAAGCTCTGGACAGAGACATACCATACATACACATTCATCAGTAAAGGAGTCTCAAGACCCACATCACCAAGTTCAGGAACAGTTATTTACACTTCTGTCAACAGGCTTTTGAACCAGAGTTGATAACTTCACTCAATTTCACTCACTGAACTGTTCCCACAACCTATGGACTCACTTTCAATGAGCTTTTTAATTATCTGCTGTGATGATTACACAATGTCTAGAGAATGGAGAAAGCAGGTTGGCCATTAATCACTCTGCTAAGAATGGATTCTGCTTTCCCGAGGTGGTCACTTTGGTCAAAATCCTGTCACGGTGCAGATACAATCCAGGGAACTGTCCAGCCAGGGACAAGTTAGCAGAGACTGTCCGAAACCAGAGATAAGGCAAAGATCTGAAAGAAACTGGGAATCTGAGGCTGATTTAAGCACAAAGGCCTCAGGGGAGAATCTGATACGGCACAAAACCAGGCCCTACGGCCCATTGAATCCATGCTGACCATCAACTACCCATGGACACCAATCCTACCCTAATCCAGTTTGATTCTCATCCAACACCTCTCAATTCTGCTCCTCAGCACACTCTGGAACAATTTTCACAGGCACCTCTGTGATGTGGAAGGGAACCGGAGCATCCGGAGGGGATTCACATGATCCTGGGAAAACATACCAACTCCATACAGACAGTGCCAGAGTTCGGGATAGCAATAGCTCTACCCACTGTACTATTGAGCTACACTACTCCCTCCCCTCCCAGGCATGAGCTGATGGGGCACATCATAAGGATGTGACAAATGGACCCACAGATGATGCAGTGTTGATGGCTAGTTGGATTGAATTTAGAGTCTGACTGATTTCCTTACCTCCTGCAGGGCTGAGATGCCGGTGCTTGGTCTCTGGAGAGGGACTGGGTGATGGCAGGTAGTCAGGGCTGGCTGGTGTAATTTGCGGCTGCTCCTTTCCTCGCTCTCTGGTAAAGTTGAGCAGCCAGCAGAGAGGAATGCCCCCTGGTGGCTGTTTGTATCTGGCATACTGCAACACGTCCATTATCCAGCGCACCTCCCGCCACACCTCCTCCATTTTCTGAGTGAAACAAAAGGCCATATAAGACTTAGAGGCAGATTTAGGTCATTCAACCCATCGAGTCTGCTCTGCCATTCCATCATGGCTGATTTATTGTCCCTCTCAATCCAATTCTCCTGCCTTCTCCCTGTAACCTTTGACACCCTGATTAATCAAGAATCTATCCATATCTGCTTTATCATTTTCTGTCAGTCGCCTTTTGTACAGATCCTCTTGTACCCAGCATTACTTTATGCACATACAATTAATCTATGTACATAATCTATTTTACGTATTTATACTTTTTGTGTTTTTTTGTGCTGCAATGGATCCAGAGTAACAATTTTTTGTTCTCCTTTACACTTGTATACTGGAAATGAAATTAAACATTCTTTAAGTGAATTTAAATATACTCAATAATTTGGCCTCCATAACTGTCCGTGGCAATGAAGTCCACAGATCCACTACTCTCTGGCTAAAGAAATTCCTCCTCATCTCTGTTCTAAATGGACATCCCTCTATTCTGAGACTGTGCCCTCTGGTGCCAGACACCCCCCTCTTTTAGGAAACATCCTCTCCATGTAGGCCTTTCCAAGAACAACTGTTAGCTAACGTATCATTTTCCAAACACTGAGCTGCCTATAACCCAGTCTGTGCATCCCCTCTCCATGGCTTCCAGCAGCAGTGTACAATAAGCTTCACTCCACACAACTGAGCTGGGGGCTGTGGTGCTGGAGGGCAACTCTTTGTGCTGAGACCTTGGTGTTTGCATGGGTGTACTTTTACAAATTTCTTCTTGGTAAATTTGTTTAGTTATTCAGATTCCTTCCACACAGTGTGGTTTGTGGAATTTCAGAAGGAATAAATACTATTGAACAAATGTAGTATGTCTCAACATAGTAAGGGTGGGGTTAAAAAGGAATGGGAATAATGGAAAACACGAAGGTGGCAGAAGAGTTAAACAGGCATTTTGCATCAGTCTTCACTGCAGTGAATATAAAGTTCATTCCAGAAAGAGCTGTTAATTGAGAATTGAGAAGTGGTACTAAGCAAATTGTTGATGCTGCAGAATGACAGGTCACTGGGCTCTAGTGGAATTCATCCCAAAAGTTAATGGGAATGTTAATACCTTACTTTCAATTTTCTGGATTCAGTGATAGTTTGATTAGATTGAAAAATAGCAAATATAATGTAATCAAAAATAGGATGATAGAAAGTAAGAAATTACAAACCAGTAGTTTGCAGTGGAGATATTGTTAAAGCATGTTATAATGGGATGTTTTATTTAACTAAAAGAAATCAAGTAAAGTTTATACTGATTTATAATTTATTAGTAATATTTGACAAATTTATTGGAGTTCTTTGAAGTAATATGCTTTTTTAAGGATGGTAAGACTATGGAGGGCTATAGTTCTGGTGCAGATTGATGGGAGCAAGCAGGTTAAATGGTTCAGCATGGACTGATGGGCCAAAGGGCCTGTTTATGTGTTGTACCCTTGATGACGATAACTGATCCCTGTTCAGGGTTAGGTGCTGAGATGGTCCTTCAGTGAATGCTTGTTTCAATCCCTGGAACAGGATTGCAGTGGGATTCCCTGTCAGGGGAAATGATGGACATTTCTTGGGCACTGAGACAATCAGGCCCCTGCTGATGACAGACTCTCCTGGGCAGTCCAGCCGTGTGGTTTGGCTCAGCTCCTGACCCTCATGGCTTCTGCCAGCACCAGGAACTCCAGCTGTTTACCTGGATCAGACCACAACCATCGGTCAGATCTAAGGAATTCTGCCCTGTCTTTCTAAATCGCTGCTTCAGGTAGCATCAGAATCCTGGGAAATAATTTTCCCATGGAATCCGCTGCCTTCAGAATGATAATAAACAATGTGTTTTAAAAGGTAAGCATGGATTTAAAGCATTTGTCATCTCACAAAGTTACCGGCTATGAACAAATTCCCCACTGTCGGTCAGGTTGGGGCAGCAGTCGTTGTGGTCAGCTGAAACCCTATACACCTCACTTTTAAATCTTGTAGTCAAGTCCCCATGTCTGAGACTCTCCCACTACTGACTCACTACCACCCCCTAGGTTATACTGCTTATTGTTTAACTTGTGATGTGTCAAACCACTCACTGTTAAACCCCTGCCTGTCAAACTACCCCATTAAACCCCTCAGTCAAACAACCCGTCAAACATGTCTCTGCCTAACACTTCCCCATTAAACAACTCCTGACAAACCCTTCCCTGTCAAAACCCTCCCCGAAGAACCAACCCCCAGTCAATCCCTACCCTGACAAACTCCCCCCGTCAAAGCCCTCCCTGGAAAACCCCTCCCTTTCAAACCTTACCCTGACAAATCCCTCCCTGTCAAACCCTTCCCTGTCAAACCTCTCCCTGTCAAACCCTTCCCTGTTAAACCCCTCTCTGTGAAACCGCTACCCTGACAAACCCCTCCCCATCAAACACGTCCCTGTTAAACCCTACCCTGTCAATCCCCTCCCTGTCAAACCCTTCAGTCAAACACCTCCTGTTAAACAAACCCCTGACAAATCCTTCCCTGTCAAAACCCTCCCCAACCAACCCACACTCAGTCAATCCCTACCCTGACAAACTCCTCCCTGTCAAACCCTCGTTGCCAAACATTTCTCCGTCACAATTTCCTGTCAAACCACTCCCCGTCAAATCCCTCCCAGTCAAACCCCTCCCTGTCAAATCCCTCTGAACATCCCTGATCAGAGATCAGAATGATCTCTGAACATCCCACCTGGATTAACGATTTCTGAACATCCCACCCAGATTAACGATTTCTGAACATCCCACCCAGATTAACGATCACTGAACGTCCCACCTGGATTAACGATCACTGAACGTCCCACCCGGATTAACGATCACTGAACGTCCCACACGGATTAACGATCTCTGAAAATCCCACCCTGATTAACGATCACTGAACGTCCCACCCGGATTAACGATCCCTGAACATCCCACCCGGATTAACGATCACTGAACATCCCACCTGGATTAACGATCACTGAACGTCCCACCCGGATTAATGATCACTGAACATCCCACCCGGATTAATGATCACTGAACATCCCACCCGGATTAATGATCGTTGAATATTCTACCCAGATTAACGATCACTGAAAATTCCACCCGGATTAACGATCACTGAACATCCCACCCAGATTAACTATCAGTGAACATCCCACCCGGATTAACGATCACTGAACATCCCACCCGGATTAATGATCACTGAACATTCCACCCGGATTAATGATCGTTGAATATTCTACCCAGATTAACGATCACTGAACATTCCACCCGGATTAACGATCACTGAACATCCCACCCAGATTAACTATCAGTGAACATCCCACCCGGATTAACGATCACTGAACATCCCACCCGGATTAATGATCTCTGAACATCTGATCACCCAGATTAACTATCACTGAACATCCCACCCGGATTAATGATCTCTGAACATCTGATCACCCGGATTAACGATCACTGAACATCTGATCACCCAGATTAACGATCACTGAACATCCCACCCGGTTTAATAATCTCTGATCATCCCACCCGGCTGAACGATCCCTGAACATCACACCCGGATTAACGATCACTGAACGTCCCACCTGGATTAACGATCACTGAACATCTGATCACCCAGATTAATGATCACTGAACATCCCACCCAGATTAACGATCACTGAACATCCCACCGGGATTAACCATCACTGAACATCCCACCCGAATTAATGATCACTGAACGTCCCACCTGGATTAACGATCACTGAACGTCCCACCCGGATTAAAAATCACTGAACATCCCACCCGGATTAACAATAACTGAACATCCCACCCGGATTAACGATCACTGAACATCCCACCCGGATTAACAATCACTGAACATCCCACGCGGATTAACCATCACTGAATATCCCACCCGGATTAATGATCACTGAACATACCACCCAGATTAACCATCCCTGAACATCCCACCCGGATTAACGATCACTAAACATGCCACACGGATTAACGATCACTGAACATCCCACCCGGATTAAGGATCACTGATCGTCCCACCTGGATTAACGATCATTGAACACCCCACCTGGATTAACGATCACTGAACATCCCACCCGGATTAACGATCACTGATCATCCCACCTGGATTAACGATCATTGAACACCCCACCCGGATTAACGATCACTGAACATCCCACCCGGATTAACGATCACTGAACATCCCACCCGGATTAACGATCACTGAACAAGCCACCCGGATTAACGATCACTGAACATCCCACCTGGATTAACGATCACTGAACGTCCCACCCAGATTAACGATCACTGAACGTCCCACACGGATTAACGATCTCTAAAAATCCCACCCGGATTAACGATCACTGAACGTCCCACCCGGATTAACGATCCCTGAACATCCCAACAGGATTAATGATCACTGAACATCCCACCGGGATCATCGATCCCTGAACATCCCACTCAGATTAACAATCACTGAACATCCCACCTGGATTAACGATCACTGAACATCCCACTCAGATTAATGATCACTGAACATCCCACCCGGATTAACGAACTCTGAACATCACACCAGGATTAACGATCTCTGAACATCCCACCCGGATTAATGATCTCTGAACATCTGATCACCCGGATTAACGATCACTGAATTTCTGATCACCTGGATTAACGATCACTGAACATCCCACCCGGTTTAATAATCTCTGATCATCCCACCCGGCTGAACGATCCCTGAACATCCCACTCGGATTAACGATCACTGAACGTCCCACCTGGTTTAACAATCACTGAACATCTGATCACCCAGATTAATGATCACTGAACATCCCACCCGGATTAACGATCACTGAACATCCCACCGGGAATAACGATCACTGAACGTCCCACCCGGATTAACCATCACTGAACATCCCACCCGGATTAACGATCACTGAACGTCCCACCGGGAATAATGATCACTGAACATCCCACCCAGATTAACCATCACTGAACATCCCACCCGGATTAACGATCACTGAACGTCCCACCTGGATTAACGATCACTGAACGTCCCACCCGGATTAATGATCACTGAACGTCCCACCTGGATTAACGATCACTGATCATCCCACCTGGATTAACCATCACTGAACATGCCACCCGGATTAACCATCCCTGAACATCCCACCCGGATTAACGATCACTGAACATGCCACACGGATTAACGATCACTGAACATCCCACCCGGATTAAGGATCACTGATCGTCCCACCTGGATTAACCATCCCTGAACATCCCACCCGGATTAACGATCACTGAACATCCCACCCGGATTAACGATCACTGAACATCCCACCGGGATTAACCATCACTGAACATCCCACCCGAATTAACGATCACTGAATGTCCCACCTGTATTATCGATCACTGAACGTCCCACCCGGATTAAAAATCACTGAAGATCCCACCCAGATTAACAATAACTGAACATCCCACCCGGATTAACGATCACTGAACATCCCACCCGGATTAACGATCACTGAACATCCCACGCGGATTAACCATCACTGAACATCCCACCCGGATTAACCATCACTGAACATCCCACCCGGATTAACGATCACTGAATTTTCCACCCGGATTAACGATCACTGAACATCCCACCCGGATTAACGATCACTGAACATCCCACGCGGATTAACCATCACTGAACATCCCACCCGGATTAACCATCACTGAACATCCCACCCGGATTAACCATCACTGAACATCCCACCGGGATTAACCATCACTGAACATCCCACCCGGATTAACGATCACTGAACATCCCACCGGGATTAACCATCACTGAACATCCCACCCGGATTAACGATCACTGAACTTTCCACCCGGATTAACGATCACTGAACTTTCCACCTGGATTAACGATCACTGAACATCCCACCCGGATTAACGATCACTGAACATCCCACCCAGATTAACGATCTCTGAACATCCCACCCGGCTGAACGATCCCTGAATATCCCACCCGGATTAACGATCACTGAACATCCCACCGGGATTAACCATCACTGAACATCCCACCCGGATTAACGATCACTGAACTTTCCACCCGGATTAACGATCACTGAACTTTCCACCTGGATTAACGATCACTGAACATCCCACCCGGATTAACGATCACTGAACATCCCACCCGGATTAACGATCTCTGAACATCCCACCCGGCTGAACGATCCCTGAATATCCCACCCGGATTAACGATCACTGAACATTCCACCCAGATTAACGATCTCTGAACACCCCACCCGGATTAACGATCACTGAAGTTCCCACCCGGATTAACGATCACTGAAGTTCCCACCCGGTTTAACGATCATTGAACGTCCCACCGGGATTAACCATCACTGAACATCCCACCTGGATTAACGATCACTGAACGTCCCACCCGGATTAAAAGTCACTGAACATCCCACCCGGATTAACAATAACTGAACATCCCACCCAGATTAACGATCACTGAACATCCCACCCGGATTAACAATCACTGAACATCCCACGCGGATTAACCATCACTGAACATCCCACCCGGATTAACGATCACTGAACGTCCCACCTGGTTTAACGATCACTGAACATCTGATCACCCAGATTAATGATCACTGAACATCCCACCTGGATTAACCATCACTGAACATGCCACCCGGATTAACCATCCCTGAACATCCCACCCGGATTAACGATCATTGAACATGCCACACGGATTAACGATCACTGAACATCACACCCGGATTAAGGATCACTGATCGTCCCACCTGGATTAACCATCCCTGAACATCCCACCCGGATTAACGATCACTGAACATCCCACCCGGATTAACGATCACTGAACATCCCACCGGGATTAACCATCACTGAACATCCCACCCGAATTAACGATCACTGAATGTCCCACCTGTATTAACGATCACTGAACGTCCCACCCGGATTAAAAATCACTGAAGATCCCACCCAGATTAACAATAACTGAACATCCCACCCGGAATAACGATCACTGAACATCCCACCCGGATTAACGATCACTGAACATCCCACGCGGATTAACCATCACTGAACATCCCACCCGGATTAACCATCACTGAACATCCCACCCGGATTAACGATCACTGAACATCCCACCGGGATTAACCATCACTGAACATCCCACCCGGATTAACGATCACTGAACATCCCACCGGGATTAACCATCACTGAACATCCCACCCGGATTACCGATCACTGAACTTTCCACCCGGATTAACGATCACTGAACATCCCACCCGGATTAACGTTCACTGAACATCCCACCCGGATTAACGATCTCTGAACATCCCACCCGGCTGAACGATCCCTGAATATCCCACCCGGATTAATGATCCCTGAACATCCCACCCGGATTAACGAAATCTGAACATCCCACCAGGATTAATGATAACTGAACATTCCACCCGGATTAACGATCTCTGAACATCCCACCCGGCTGAACGATCCCTGAATATCCCACCCGGATTAACGATCACTGAACATTCCACCCAGATTAACGATCACTGAACATCCCACCCGATTAACGATCACTGAACATGCCACCCGGATTAACGATCACTGAACGTCCCACCCGGATTAACGATCACTGAACGTCCCACCCGGATTAACGATCACTGAACGTCCCACCTGGATTAACGATCACTGAACATCCCACCTGGATTAATGATCGTTGAATATTCTACCCGGATTAACGATCACTGAACGTCCCACCCGGATTAACGATCACTGAACGTCCCACCCGGATTAATGATCACTGAACGTCCCACCCGGATTAATGATCTCTGAACATCCCACACGGATTAACGATCTCTGAACTTCCCACCCGGTTTAACGATCACTGAACGTCCCACCCGGATTAACGATCACTGAACGTTCCACACGGATTAACGATCATTGAACACCCCACCCGGATTAACGATCACTGAACATCCCACCCGGATTAATGATCACTGAACAAGCCATCCGGATTAACGATCACTGAACAAGCCACCCGGATTAACGAACTCTGAACATCCCACCAGGATTAATGATCTCTGAACATCCCACCCGGCTGAACGATCCCTGAATATCCCACCCGGATTAACGATAACCTGAACATCCCACCCGGATTAACGAACTCTGAACATCCCACCTGGATTAACGATCACTGAACATTCCACCCCGATTAACGATCACTGAACATTCCACCCGGATTAACGATCACTGAACATCCCACCCGGATTAACGATCACTGAACGTCCCACCTGGATTAACAATCCCTGAACATCCCACCTGGATTAACGATCACTGAACATCTCACCTGGATTAATGATCGTTGAATATTCTACCCGGATTAACGATCACTGAACGTCCCATCCGGATTAACGATCACTGAACGTCCCACCCGGATTAACGATCACTGAACATCCCACCCGGATTAACGATCACTGAACATTCCACACAGATTAACGATCTCTGAACACCCCACCCGGATTAACGATCACTGAAGTTCCCACCCGGTTTAACGATCACTGAATGTTCCACACAGATTAACGATCATTGAACAAGCCATCCGGATTAACGATCACTGAACAAGCCACCCGGATTAACGATCCCTGAACATCCCACCCGGATTAACGATCACTGAACATTCCACACAGATTAACGATCTCTGAACACCCCACCCGGATTAACGATCACTGAAGTTCCCACCCGGTTTAACGATCACTGAATGTTCCACACAGATTAACGATCATTGAACACCCCACCCGGATTAACGATCACTGAACATCCCACCCGGATTAACGATCACTGAACAAGCCATCCGGATTAACGATCACTGAACAAGCCACCCGGATTAACGATCCCTGAACATCCCACCCGGATTAATGAACTCTGAACATCCCACCAGGATTAATGATCTCTGAACATCCCACCCGGCTGAACGATCCCTGAATATCCCACCCGGATTAACGATAACCTGAACATCCCACCCGGATTAACGAACTCTGAACATCCCACCAGGATTAATGATCTCTGAACATCCCACCAGGATTAAGGATCACTGATCATCCCACCTGGATTAACCATCCCTGAACATCCCACCCGGATTAACGATCACTGAACATCCCACCCGGATTAACGATCACTGAACATCCCACCGGGATTAACCATCACTGAACATCCCACCCGAATTAACGATCACTGAATGTCCCACCTGTATTAACGATCACTGAACGTCCCACCCGGATTAAAAATCACTGAAGATCCCACCCAGATTAACAATAACTGAACATCCCACCCGGATTAACGATCACTGAACATCCCACCCGGATTAACGATCACTGAACATCCCACGCGGATTAACCATCACTGAACATCCCACCCGGATTAACCATCACTGAACATCCCACCCGGATTAACGATCACTGAACATCCCACCGGGATTAACCATCACTGAACATCCCACCCAGATTAACGATCACTGAACATCCCACCGGGATTAACCATCACTGAACATCCCACCTGTATTAACGATCACTGAACTTTCCACCCGGATTAACGATCACTGAACTTTCCACCTGGATTAACGATCACTGAACATCCCACCCAGATTAACGATCACTGAACATCCCTCCCGGATTACCGATCTCTGAACATCCCACCCGGCTGAACGATCCCTGAATATCCCACCCGGATTAATGATCCCTGAACATCCCACCCGGATTAACGAAATCTGAACATCCCACCAGGATTAATGATCACTGAACATCCCACCAGGATTAATGATCACTGAACATTCCACCCGGATTAACGATCTCTGAACATCCCACCCGGCTGAACGATCCCTGAATATCCCACCCGGATTAACGATCACTGAACATTCCACCCAGATTAACGATCACTGAACATCCCACCCGGATTAACGATCACTGAACGTCCCACCTGGATTAACGATCACTGAACATGCCACCCGGATTAACGATCACTGAACGTCCCACCCGGATTAACGATCACTGAACGTCCCACCTGGATTAACGATCACTGAACATCCCACCTGGATTAATGATCGTTGAATATTCTACCCGGATTAACGATCACTGAACGTCCCACCCGGATTAACGATCACTGAACGTCCCACCCGGATTAATGATCACTGAACGTCCCACCCGGATTAACGATCTCTGAACATCCCACACGGATTAACGATCTCTGAACATCCCACCCGGTTTAACGATCACTGAACGTCCCACCCGGATTAACGATCACTGAACGTTCCACACGGATTAACGATCATTGAACATCCCACCTGGATTAATGATCGTTGAATATTCTACCCGGATTAACGATCACTGAACATCCCACCCGGATTAACGATCACTGAACGTCCCACCTGGATTAACAATCCCTGAACATCCCACCTGGATTAACGATCACTGAACATCCCACCTGGATTAATGATCGTTGAATATTCTACCCGGATTAACGATCACTGAACGTCCCACCCGGATTAACGATCACTGAACATCCCACCTGGATTAACGATCACTGAACATCCCACCCGGATTAACGATCACTGAACATTCCACACGGATTAACGATCTCTGAACACCCCACCCGGATTAACGATCACTGAAGTTCCCACCCGGTTTAACAATCATTGAACGTCCCACCCGCATTAACGATCACTGAACATTCCACACGGATTAACGATCATTGAACACCCCACCTGGATTAACGATCACTGAACGTCCCACCCGGATTAATGATCACTGAACATCCCACCTGGATTAACGATCACTGATCGTCCCACCTGGATTAACCATCAATGATCGTCCCACCCGGATTAACGATCACTGAACATTCCACATGGATTAACGATCTCTGAACATTCCACATGGATTAACGATCTCTGAACATCCCACCCGGATTAATGATCACTGAACATCCCACCTGGATTAACGATCACTGATCGTCCCACCTGGATTAACGATCAATGATCGTCCCACCTGGATTAACCATCACTGAACATCCCACCCGGATTAACGATCACTGAACATTCCACATGGATTAACGATCTCTGAACATCCCACCCGGATTAACGATCACTGAAGTTCCCACTCGGTTTAACGAACACTGAACGTCCCACCCGGATTAACGATCACTGAACATCCCACCCGGATTAACGATCACTGAACATCCCACCGGGATTAACCATCACTGAACGTCCCACCTGGATTAACGATCACTGAACGTCCCACCCGGATTAACGATCACTGAACATCCCACCCGGATTAACAATAACTGAACATCCCACCCGGATTAACGATCACTGATCATCCCACCCGGATTAACGATCACTGAACATCCCACCTGGATTAACAATCACTGAACATCCCACTCGGATTAACGATCACTGAACATCCCACCTGGATTAACGATCACTGAACATCCCACCTGGATTAATGATCTCTGAACATCTGATCACCCGGATTAACGATCACTGAACATCCCACCCGGATTAACGATCTCTGAACATCCCACCCGGATTATCGATTTCTGAACATCTGGTCACCTGGATTAACCATCACTGAACATCTGATCAGACGGATTAACGATCACTGAACATCCCACCTGGATTAACGATTTCTGAACATCCCACCCAGATAAACAATCACTGAACATCTGATCACCCAGATTAATGATCTCTGATCATCTCACCTGGATTAAATCCTGGACTTGCTGATGCCTGTGTTTAGCTGCCACCACCTCTGAATCAGAGAAAGCTTCACGCAGTGCCTGCTGGGACAGGAGTAGGTCCAATTCCAGAAGAGCTGACACTTGGCAGTACTGCCTGATGAATGCCCTGTCATAGGTGAAGAAGTGAACTGAGGGAGAAAGTGGACACACTGTCACATATGGCCTGAACCAGTTTTGGTTTTAGCCCTCTTTACCAATACTTGCCACCAAACTGAACTTCAAATTCAAAGCCAATCTAAGTTTCACACCGTATCTGCATCTCATAGTATCAGAACCACAACCTGTCTGCCCTTCCCAATCTGAGATCCGTGACCTGTCTACCTTTCAAAGCCTCCTTGGATAATATCACAGGATACCAGCAAACATGGACCAAGTTTTGCTTCCTCATGATGAATTCAAAAATCAATAAGGTACGCTTACCAAAGTGAATGAAATCTAATGTTCTAAACTATAGCATGCTTCCATTTTCTTCACATAACAGCCCAGGACCATGCCTATTAAAAACCTCAGTAGAGAATTCAGTGTTAGTCAATAGCAGCCCCTAACAGAACAAGTGTAAAACATGAAGCAGTCCGTTTGGCCCAACACTGTCTCTGCTGAAAGAGCCTTCCAGCACATCAGCTCCCTTTAATCCACACCCCTGAACGGTTAAATGTGATGAAGGTTCTGCTTTCCTGCCTCAGTAGGCATGAGAATCTCCTCTCATCCATCTCCCCGTTACACTTAATCTATGCTCTTGGTCTTTGACCCTCTGTTCAGGGAAATTGGTTTTCCTATTTACTTGGTTAAACTTCTGGAATATTAACTAGGTCAGTCTCTTATATTCCAAAGAAAACAACTAAGATATTTGAAAACAAAGAAACAGACCATGAACGTGTCTGTGCAAAGGAAAAGTTCAAAAGTTACTGTGGGTCTGATACACAAGAAACTGTCAGAGAATAACAAAATGGCAGAGACGAGAAGATGATAAGACATAGGATCAGAATTAGGCCACTCAGCCCATCAAGTCTGTTCTGCCATTCCTCCATAACTGATTTATTATCCTACTCAACCCCATTCTCCTGCCTTCTCCCTATAACTTTTGATGCCTTATTAATTAAGAACCTTCTCTGGACCCTCCAATGCCAGCACATCTTATCTTAGATAAGGGGTCCAAAACTGCTCATAAAACTCCAAGTGTAGTCTAACCAATGCTTTATAAAGCCTCAGCCTTACATTCTTGCTTTTGCATACTACAAAATGAATGCTAGCATTGTATTTACATTTCTTAACACTGACTTAACCTGCAACTTAACCTTTAGGGTATCCTACACAAGGACTCCCAAGTCCCTCTGCATCTCTGATTTGTGAATATTCTCCATTTAGAAAAGAGTCTATACGTTTATTCCTTCTACCAAAGTGCAAGACCATACACTTCCCTACACTATATTCCATCTGCCACTTCTTTGCCCATTCTTCCAATCAATCTGTATAAGTCCTTCAGCAGACTCCCTACTTCCTCAACACTACCTGCCCTCCACAGAGCAAATATTTTGTTTCTGTCTTCACGAATTACACAAACACTAAAACATCCCGAAATTAATAAGGAAGAGTGGGGTGAATGCACAGCTGAAAAATGTTAGATTTGTTAAAGAAATGTATTTAAATTATTGGGACCAGTATCAAGCAACTCCCATGGACTGCTGATAAAGAAAATTGTGGGCATGGTGGATGCACAGGTTGATCCTCCAGATCACAGAGATTCAACGACAGTGCCCCGACATAACCCACTATTTACACATTAAGGGAGAGAGAAAACCATCATCCCCTTAGAGTGACATTGGTAACAGCAATATTGTCAGAATTCACTCCTGAGAAAGACTGAGAAGAAACTTAGAAGTTGGAGTTCAGGAGGGCAAGTCAGCTTTCAACCATCCATGTTGTTTTTGAAACTGTAGCTAGCAGGCAACTATGGAAGATGTGGTGTATATCCTCTTTTAGAATGCCTTTTATTAAATAGCACAGAAGTGGTTATGTATAGGCATACAAGGTGTCTAGGGAGGGGTAGCTCCTCTAGTGAGGGAGCTTATCATGTCCATTCTGGGGCAGCTCATCCCATTTGGTCCCCACTGAGCACTCAACTCTCACCTGTGGCTCCAAGCAGCTGTTTGCATACGACAGCGGCCACACCCCGGTACACCGCTTTGACACACGGGCGAAACCAGGCAGGGGTAGCCAGCGGGCCTCACGTCCCGCTAAGATAGGGACATGCCTGTGCCAGCATGTGAAATCAGCTCCAGCGAGCTGAGCAGATAAGGTCAACAGTGAGATCCAAGGGATGGGAAGGCTGTTTCGTGGAGAGCGAAGGCCATGATGAGGCACAGAAGTATTCATGGTCATCCACTGCAACTAAGGAAGACCCCTGTTGTGACACTTGTTCATGTCACTGGACCTGGACTTCTGAGGTCGGGGGAGTAGAACTGCACCAGTGCAAGCTTTTCTACTTTAAAAATTCTCCTACACAGGTTTGCAGCCATTGTCAGACATGAAGGACAACCACCGCTACCAAGATATGAAACTAAGTTATAGCACAAGGCACAGGGAACGGAGAGTGAGATGAATCCAAATCAGAATCAGGTTCATTATCACTGACACACAGTATGTTGTGAAATTTGCAACAGAACAGTGCAGGACTTTAAAAAAAGCTGTATGTTACAATGAATAGTGGAAAAGAAGAATAGTGAGGTAGTGTTGATGGGGTCATGGATTCTGGATGAGTAGGAAGGACAGGTCATATCCTGGAACCTGTGACCAGATATACAAAATGATGAGGGGTAGAGGCAGGCTTTTTGCTACTGAGGTTGGATGAGACTACAACTAGAGGCCATGAGTTAAAGGTAAAAGATGAAATATTTAATGGGATCACGATGGGGACCTTCTTCACTCAGTAAGTGATGAGAGTGTGGAACAAGATGCCAGCAAAAGTGGATGCAGGTTTGATTTCAACATTTAAGAGAAATTTGGATGAATGCATGAATGGACAGGTTCAGGGCTCATGGACATGCTCAGCAAATGAACAAGCGTAATGTGAACAAAAATGTCAGAGAAATTGAAAAATTGAATCTTCTTTAAAAGTACATATACCCCTTAAAGCAATGTCTAGCCGGGGGAAGTGATAGAAAGCTACTGCATGTTAGCTTTAGAAGGAAATCCAATTACAGAAGGAAGATTGAAGTTCAGGAGCAGAGGCACCTTCCACCACTCACAGTAAGCCCTGGTGAAACTGTAACTAGGATGTTGTATGCCACTCTACTCTCCTTATGAATAGAGAACATTTGGTGCCATGTTGATAATAAATTTATTTTGAACTTGAACTTTGAGAATATACTAGTGATAGAAGGAGTACAACAATGGTTCACTACATTAGCTCATGTAGAGACGGACTCAGAGACCAGACCTACCCTCATGAGTTTAGTAGAATGTAAGTGACTTCACTGAAACCACTAGTTTTCTTCTCTCTGCAGACACTGACTGATCTACAGGGCACTAATCATTTCCTTCTGGTTTCTGCTCCTGTAAAATCTTTGACCCGCAGTTTGCATTTTTCTATCTGTCCACTCTCGCTAACTGTCCTCATTAGCAACTAACAAGACAGGTAAACACAAAGTACACTGCAGATGTTGTGGTCAAATCAACACAAACAAGCTGGAGAAACTCAGCAGGTCGGGCAGCATCCGTGGAAACGAACAGCCAACGTTTCGGGCTGAGACCCTTCGTCAGGACTGAAGAGGGAGGGGCAGGGGCCCTATAAAGAAGGTGGGGGGAGGGTGGGAAGGAGAAGGCTGGTAGGTGCCAGGTGAAAAGCCAATCAAAGGAAAGGTCAAGGGGTGGGGGATGGGAAGCAGGGAGGGGATAGGCAGGAAAGGTGAAGAAGAAATGTAAGGGGAAAGCACTATGGGTAGTAGAAGAAGGCAGAATCATGAGAGAGGAGATAGGCAGCTGGAAGAGGAGGCAGAGTGAAAGTGGGATGGGGAAGGGAGGGGGAGGGAATTACCAGAAGTTGGACAATTTGATGTTCATGCCAAGGGGCTGGAGACTACCCAGACGGTATATGAGGTTTTCCTCCTCCATTCCGAGTTTGGCCTCATCATGGCAGTAGAGGAGGCCATGTATAGACATATCCGAATGGGAATGTGAAGCAGAGTTGAAGTGGGTGGTAACCGGGAGATCCTGTCTGTTGTGACGGGCGGAGCGGAGGTGCTCGATGAAGCGGTCCCCCAATCTGCGTCGGGTCTTGCCAATGTAGAGGAGGCCGCATCGGGAGCACCGGATGTAATAGATGACCCCAACAGACTTAGACACTTCTGTTATCCTTATACACTTCAATTCCCCATCAAGATGGCCTCAAAGCCCTTTGCTACCTTTTTGACAACAGACCTCACCAGTTCCCCAATACCACCACACTCCTCCGGTTGGCGGAACTGGTACTCACACCTAATAACTTCTCTTTTGGCTCTTCCAATATTTTTCAGACCAAGGGTGTAGCCATGGGCACTCGCATGGGCACCAGCTATGCCTGCCTCTTCGTGGGTTCTGTGAAACAGTCTATGCTCCAAATCTATACTGGTACAGCTCCCCAACTTTTCCTTCACTACATTGACAACTACATTGGTGCTGCTTCCTGCACCCATGCTAAGCTCGTCAACTTCATCGACTTTGCCTCTAACTTTCACCCAGCCCTCAAATTCACTTGGTCCATCTCGGACACTTCTCTCCCCTTTCTCGATCTCTCGGTCTCCATCTCTGGAGACAGACTGTCCACTGACATATTCTATAAACCCACGGACTCCCATAACTACCTTGATTATACCTCTTCCCACCCTGCCAAATGTAAAAATGCTATTCCCTAATCCCAGTACCTCCATCTCCGCTGCATCCGCTCCCAGGAAGAGGCTTTCTGTTCCAGGACATCTCAAATGTCCTTTTTCTTTAAGAATCGTGGTTTTCCTTCTGCCGTCATCAATGATGCCCTCACCCGCATCTCCTCCATTTCCCGCACTTTGGCCCTCACCCCATCCTCCCGTCACCACAACAGGGACCGTGTTCCCCTTGTCCTCACCTACCACCCCACCAGCCTCCGGATCCAGCATATTATCCTCCGCAACTTCTGCCACCTTCAACAGGACCCCACCACTAAGCACATCTTTCCCTCTCTACCCCTCTCTGCTTTTCGCAGGGATCGTTCCCTCCGCGACTGCTTGGTCCACACGTCCCTCCCCACAGATCTCCCACCTGGTACTTATCCCTGCAAGTGTAAGTGCTATACCTGTCCCTACACCTCCCCTTTTACCACCATTCAGGGCCCCAAACAGTCCTTCCAGGTGAGGCAACACTTCACTTGTGAGTCTGTTGGATCTGGTGCTCCCGATGCGGTCTCCTCTACATTGGCAAGACCCGACGCAGATAGGGGGACCACTTCATCGAGCACCTCCACTCCGTCCGCCACAACAGACAGGATCTCCCGATTACAACCCACTTCAACTCGGCTTCACATTCCCATTCAGATATGTCCATACATGGCCTCCTCTACTGTCATGATGAGGCCAAACTCAGGCTGGAGGAGCAACACCCATATACCGTCTGGGTGGTCTCCAGCCCCTTGGCATGAACATCAAATTCTCCAACTTCTGGTAATTCCCTCCTCCTCCTTTGCCCCATCCCACTTTCAATCTGCCTCCTCCTCCAGCTGCCTATCACCTCTCTCATGATTCTGCCCTCTTCTACTTTTATGCAGATGATACTAAGATAGGTGGTATTGTGGATAATGAAGTAGGTTTTCAAAGCTTGCAGAGAGATTTAGGCCAGTTAGAAGAGTGGGCTGAAAGATGGCAGATGGAGTTTAATGCTGATAAGTGTGAGGTGCTACATTTTGTTAGGAATAATCAAAATAGGACATACATGGTAAATGGTAGGGCACTGAGGAATACAGTAGAACAGAGTGATCTAGGAATAATGGTGCATAATTCCCTGAAGGTGGAATCTCATATAGATAGGGTGGTGAAGAAAGCTTTTGGTATGCTGGCCTTTATAAATCAGAGCATTGAGTATAGGAGTTGGGATGTAATGTTAAAATTGTACAAGGCATTGGTGAGGCCAAATTTGGAGTATTGTGTACAATTCTGGTCACCGAATTATAGGAAAGATGTCAACAAATTAGAGAGAGTACAGAGGAGATAGGTGGGACTAGGTGAGAGTAAGCTTTTGGCACGGACTAGAAGGGCCGAGATGGCCTGTTTCCGTGCTGTAATTGTTATATGGTTATATACTACCCATAGTGCTTTCACCTTACAATCCTCCTTCACCTTTCCTGTCTATCCCCTCCCTGCATCCCCCTCCCTCATCCCTTGATCTTTCCTCTGATTGGTTTTTCACCTGGCACCTACCAGCCTTCTCCTTCTCACCCTCCCCCCACCTTCTCTATAGGGCCCCTGCCCCCTCGCTCTTCAGTCTTGACGAAGGATCTCGGCCAGAAATGTTGACTGTTCATTTCCACGGATGCTGTCCGACCTGCTGAGTTCCTCCAGCTTGTTTGTACGTGTTAACAAGACAGGTAGCTGGGTGACTGTCAGGAGAGGGAAGGGGATTAGACAGAATGAGCAGAGCACCCCTGTGGCCGTTCCCATCAATAATAGGTATACCGTTTCGGATACCGTTGGTGGGGACGACCTACCAGGGACAAGTTGCAGTGGTTGTGCGTCTCTGGCACCGAGACTGGACCCTCAGCTCAGAAGGGAAGGAGGGAAAAGAGGAGAGAAGTAGTGAAGGGGATTCGATAGTTAGGGGGACAGATAGGAGGTTCTGTGGAAGAGATCAAGAATCCCGGATGGTCTTTTGCCTCCCTGGTGCCAGGGTCCGCGATATCTTGGATCGAGTTCTCAATATTCTCAAGAGGGAGGGTGAGCAGCCGGATGTCGTGGTCCATGTAGGGACCAATGACGTGGGTAGGAAGAGTGAGGAGGTCCTGAAAGGTGAGTTCAGGGAGTTAGGCGACAAGTTAAAGGATAGGACTTCCAGCACAGCAATCTCAGGATTGCTACCAGTGCTACGTGCAGGCTGGTTTAGAAATAGTAAGAGAGCGCTGAAGACATAGTGCAGGAGGGAGGGCTTCAGATTTATAGATAATTGGGCAGTTTTCCAGGGAAGGTGGGACCTGTTCCGGTGGGATGGTTTACATCTGAACTTGAGGGGGACAAGTATTCTTGCAGGTAGGTTTGCTAGAGAGGATCCAGTGGATTTAAACTAGATACAAGGGGGGAGGGGAATCAGAGTGTAGGAACAGATGTATGGGAGAAGGAAGAAAAAGAAGACAGTAAAGTTGTTTGCACCATTAGAGATAAACAGAGAGGAAGAGGTGGAGAATTTCTTAAATGCATTTATTTTAATGCTAGGAGCATTGTAAGAAAGGTGGATGAGCTTAGAGCATGGATTGATACCTGGAAATATGATGTTGTAGCTATTAGTGAAACATGGCTGCAGGACGGGTGTGATTGGCAACTAAATATTCCTGGATTTTGTTGCTTCAGATGTGATAGAATCGGAGGGACAAGAGGGGAAGGTGTTGCATTGCTTGTCAGAGAAAATATTACAGCAGTGCTTTGGCAGGATAGATTAGAGGGCTTGTCCAGGGAGACTATTTGGGTGGAATTGAGGAATGGGAAAGGTGTAGTAACGCTTACAGCGGTGTATTATAGACCACCTAATGGGGAGCAAGAATTGAAGAAGCAAATTTGCAAGGAGATAGCAGATATTTGTAGTAAGCACAGGGTTGTGATTGTGGGAGATTTTAATTTTCCACACATAGCCTGGGAAGCCCATACTGTAAAAGGGCTGGATGGTTTGGAGTTTTTAAAATGTGTGCAGGATAGTTTTTTGCAGAAACACATAGAGGTACCAACTAGAGAAGGGGCAGTGTTGGATCTCCTGTTAGGGAATAAGATAGGTCAGGTGGTGGAGGTATGTGTTGGAGAGCACTTCGGGTCCAGTGATCACAGTGCCATTAGTTTCAATATAGTTATGGAGAAGGATAGGACTGGACCCAGGGTTGAGATTTTTGATTGGAGAAAGGCTAACTTTGAGGAGATGTGAAAGGATTTAGAAGGAGTAGATTGGGACAACTTGTTTTATGGGAAGGATGTAATAGAGAAATGGAGGTCAGTTCAAGGTGAAATTTTGAGGGTACAGAATCTTTATGTTCCTGTTAGGTTGAAAGGAAAGGTTAAAAGTTTGAGAGAGCCATGGTTTTCAAGGGATATTGGAAACTTGGATCGGAAAAAGAGAGATATCTACAATAAATATAGGCAGCATGGTGTAAATGAGGTGCTCAAGGAATATAAAGAATGTAAAAAGAATCTTAAGAAAGAAATTAGAAAAGCTAAAAGAAGATACAAGGTTGCTTTGGCAAGTAAGGTGAAAATAAATCCGAAGGATTTCTACAGTTATATTAATAGCAAAAGGATAGTGAGGGATAAAATTGGTCCCTTAGAGAATCAGAGTGGACAGCTACGTGTGGAGCTGAAAGAGATGGGGGAGATTTTGAACAATTTCTTTTCTTCGGTATTCACTAAGAAGAAGGATATTGAATTGTGTAAGGTAAGGGAAACAAGTAGGGAAGTTATGGAAACTATGACAATTAAAGAGGAGGAAGTACCGGCGCTTTTAAGGAATATAAAAGTGGATAAGTCTCCAGGTCCTGACAGGATATTCCCTTGTACCTTGAGGAAAGTTAGTGTACAAATAGCAGAGTCTCTGACAGAAATATTTCAAATGTCATTAGAAACGGGGATGGTGCCGGAGGATTGGTGTATTGCTCATGTTGTTCCATTGTTTAAAAAGGGTCCTAAAAGTAAACCTAGCAATTGTCAGCCTGTAAGTTTGACGTCAGTGGTGGGTAAATTAATGGAAAGTATTCTTAGAGATGGTATATATAATTATCTGGATAGACAGGGTCTGATTAGGAACAGTCAACATGGATTTGTGCATGGAAGTCATGTTTGACAAATCTTACTGAATTTTTTGAAGAGGATACTAGGAAAGTTGACGAGGGTAAAGCAGGGGATGTTGTCTGTATGGACTTCAGCAAGGCCTTTGACAAGGTTCCGCACGGAAGGTTAGTTAGGAAGGTGCAATTGTTAGGTATTAATACTGAAGTAGTAAAATGGATTCAACAGTGGCTGGATGGGAGATGACAGAGAGTAGTGGTGGATAACTGTTTGTCAGGTTGGAGGCCGGTGTCTGGTGGTGTGCCTCAGGGATCTGTACTGGGTCCAATGTTGTTTGTCATATACATTAATAATCTGGATGATGGGGTGGTAAATTGGATTAGTAAGTATGCAGATGATACTAAGATAGGTGGCGTTGTGGATAATGAAGTAGGTTTTCAAAGCTTGCAGAGAGATTTAGGCCAGTTAAAAGAGTGGGCTGAAAGATGGCAGATGGAGTTTAATGCTGATAAGTGTGAGGTGCTACATTTTGGTAGGAATAATCAAAATAGGACATACATGGTAAATGGTAGGGCATTGAGGAATGCAGTAGAACAGATTGATCTAGGAATAATGGTGCATAGTTTCCTGAAGCTTTCTTCACCATGTGGATAGGGTGGTGAAGAAAGCTTTTGGTATGCTGGCCTTTATAAATCAGAGCATTGAGTATAGGAGTTGGGATGTAATGTTAAAGTTGTACAAGGCATTGGTAAGGCCGAATTTGGAGTATTGTGTCCAGTTCTGGTTACCAAATTACAGAAAAGATGTCAACAAAATAGGGAGTACAGAGAAGATTTACTAGAATGTTACCTGGGTTTCAGCACCTAAATTACAGAGAAAGGTTGAACAAGTTAGGTCTTTATTCTTTGGAGCATAGAAGGTTGAGGGGGGACTTGATAGAGGTATTTAAAATTATGAGGGGGATAGATAGAGTTGACGTGGATAGGCTTTTTCCATTGAGAGTAGGGGAGATTCAAACAAGAGGACATGAGTTGAGAGGTAGGGGGCAAATGTTTAGGGGTAACACGAGGGGGAATTTCTTTACTCAGAGAGTGGTAGCTGTGTGGAACGAGCTTCCAGTAGAAGTGGTAGAAGCAGGTTCGGTTTTGTCATTTGAAGTAAAATTGGATAGGTATATGGACAGGAAAGGAATGGAGATTAAGGGCTGAGTGCAGGTCGGTGGAACTAGGTGAGAGTAAGCGTCCAGCATGGACTAGAAGGGCCGAGATAGCCTGTTTCCGTGTTGCAATTGTTATATGGTTATATGGGATTGTAAGTGTTGGAATCTCCTGACCAAACCTGATCTTGCTCTTTTGAAGTTATTTCCTCAGGCCATTCACTCCTCCCCCATCCTCTCTGTAAATTAAAATCAACTTCTTTCCACACATGAAGCAGGATTGCTTGAAGAACACAATAGCCAGGCAGACTCAGCGGAGAGAGTTAACATTCCACAGCACAATGGCGGGTCCTTCTGCACTGAGGCCATACTGTCCAGCAAGTGTAGAGGTGCACTTCACTCACTTCGCATGATAAGACCAGAAGATATAGGAGCAGAATTAGGCCATTTGGACCATCGTCTGCTCAGCCATTTCATCACACCTGATACATTTTCCCCCCAGTCCCAATCTCCTGCCTTCTCTCTATATCCCTTCATGCCCTGAACAATCAAGAATCTATCAACCTCTGCCTTAAATATACATAAAGACTTGACCTCTACAGCTGCCTCTGGGAATGAATTCCACAGATTTACTACTCCTCATCTCCATTCTAATAGGACATCTCCTCTATTCTGAGGCTGTGTCCTCTGGTCTTAGACTGTCCCACCATAGGAAACACCCTCTCCACATCCACTCTATCAGGCCTTTCACCATTCAAAAGGTTTCAATGAGGTCAACCCTTATTCTTCTGAATTACAGTGAATACAGGCCCAGAGCCATCATACACTCTTCATATGACAAGTCATTCAATCTGGAATCATTTTCATGAACTTCCTTTGAACCGCCTCCAATTTCAGCACATCCTTTCTATAGTTTCCACTAAGCAGAGGAGATTTACAAGGATGTTGCCTGGATTGGGGAGCATGCCTTATGAGAGTAGGTTGAGTGAACTTGGCCTTTTCTCCTTGGACCTGCAGAGGATGAGAGGTGACCTGATAGAGGTGTATAAGATGATGTATAGTCAGAGTCTTTTTCCCAGGACTGAAATGGCTAACATGAGAGGACACAGTTTTAAAGTGCTTGGAAGTAGGTACAGAGGAGATATCAGGGGTAAGCTTTTTTAAGCAGGGAGTGGTGAGTGCGTGGAATGGGCTGCTGATGACGATGGTGGAGGCAGATACAATAGGGTCTTTTAAGAGACTCCTGGATTCGCACATGGAGCTTAGAAAAATAGAGGGCTATGGGTAATCCTAGGTCATTTCTAAGGTAAGAACATGTTCAGCACAGCATTGTGGGACAAAGGGCCTGTGTTGTGCTGTAGGTTTTCTATGTTCTATCCTTTCTAAGATAAAGGGCCCAAAACTGCTCACAGTACAGCTAGTGAGGCCTCATCAGTGCTTTATAAAGTCTCAACGTTACATCCTCATATTCAGACAATATTTTTTTCCAAGGGTTGAAATGTCTAACATCAGAGGGTGAGAGGGGGTGATTTCAAAGGAGAAGTGAGAGGTAAAGGTTTTTCACACAGAGTGTTGGGTGCCTGGAATGCACTGCCTGGGGTGGTGGAAGAGACAGAAACATTAGACAATTTAAGAGATGTTTAGATAGGCACATGAATGTGAGGGAAATGGAAGGATATGGACATTGTGTAGGCAGAAGAAATTATTAGGCCATTTGATTACTAATTTAATTGGTTCAGCATATCATAGTGGACTGAAGGGCCTGTTCCTGTACTGTACTGGTCTATGTTCAATATATTAATTACAGTAAGTATTCATCAAACTATTTCAAGGAAGCCAACTTTAATCAGTCTCTGGAAAATGCAGATAATTCCTTTGGTGTTGTTACTGAACATGAATGTATTCCACCGGAAGCCACAGAGACATTTCTGTTGTGGTCTCTGGACAGAGGTCAGACTCTGCTTCAGTTTTCACTTCTCTTGCAGCCTTTAACCTGCGAGGAGGGTGGGAAGCTGAAAGCATCAGTCCTGTGGTGATGTACCTGATGAGGGGTTGCACTGACCAACTGGGCAAAGAGGTAAGGCACTGGTCAGATATCAGTAACATCAAATAGTTCAGAACAACAGGAATTTAAAGCCCCTCGACATTCCTGAGATTCCATTGAAGAAGTGTTGGAGAGAACACTGCATAGGTTATTGATTAGTCAAGGCATCAAAGATTATGGGGAGAAAGCAGGAGAATGGGGTTGAGAAGGACAATAAGTCAGCCATGATGGAATGGTGGAGCAGATGTGAACGACCGTATTTCTGCTCCTATGTATTTTACAGCCCGTATGCAAGTGGGCAAGTAGGTGTTTACATCAACCACAGACAGCTTGGCCTCCAAACGTCCCAGATGAATAAAGGTGTCCAACGTCATCCTTGACTACAGGTGTGGCAAGGAGCACAGCACAGGCAGTTAAGGGACACCCTCCCATGATGTTTTGAAAAATATGCACTTCCCATTGGTCTGGGTAACCTGAGACAGACAGAAAGTTCCTGAGTGGGACAGAAGCCCTCTTACCCCCTATAAGCCCCCGAGTGGGACAGGAGCCCTCTAACCCCCAATAAGCCCCTGAGTGGGACAGGAGCCCTCTTACCCCCTATAAGCCCCCAAGTGGGACAGGAGCCCTCTCACCCCCAATAAGCCCTCTCTCACCATCAGAAAGCCTCCCAAGCTCCTGAGTGGGGCAGGATCTCCCTTACCCCCAGTAAGCCCCCAATCTCCTGAGAGGGACAGGAGCCCTCTCACCCACTGTAAAACCCCGAGCTTCTGAGTGGGAGGGGAGACCTCTTGGCTCCTGAGTGAGGCAAGAGACCTCTCATCCCAGTAAGCTCCTGAGCAACTGTTTGGGACAGGACCCCTCACCCCCAGTAAGCCCCTGAACTTGAGTGGGACAGGAGCCCTCTTACCCCCTATAAGCCCCCAAGTGGGACAGGAGCCCTCTCACCCCCAATAAGCCCCCGAGTGGGAGAGGACCCCTCACCCCCAGTAAGCCCCTGAACTTGAGTGGGACAGGAGCCCTCTCACCCCCAGTAGGCCCTGTGCTCCCAAGTGGGACAGGAGCCCTCTTACTCCTAGTAAGCTTCTGAGCCCCTGAGTGGGACAGGAGCCCCCTCACCCCTAGTGCATTGATAAACAAACCTTTCGCATGGGATTGGGCAAACTCTCGAATGGGACAGGATCCTATACAACTGGAACTTTGACGCCACAATGTTTATGGTTCAGCCAAGCTGACACTCATTACTGTCTGATAACTTCAGCATTGACTTGGCGCCTGATGTTATTAAACAGAGTTCACATGGGCTGAAAGAGGCAGTCTCATTTCCTTGACAGAAAAGCGTGACTAATGTCTGAAGCAGCAACTGGAATTTGCAGAAAGCCTTTAGAGAGAAGTAGAGAGTCAGAACTGGGAAGGGGGATGCTGGTCACATATGGGTGTTGGAAACAGCTGGCTGAAGGAATCACTGGGATCACTGCAGACAAGCAATTTGTCGGAGTAAATCATTGAAACATGCTGGGAGTCACTGAGTAGCAGACAATGCCAGAGTAACAGCACACACCAGATCCTCACTGACGTGAGTCCCGATCTCACTGCCTGACTCAGTGACTGATGACGCTGTTTGGGTCTGGTCGAGTTTATTTTTGTGTGGCAAGCATGGTGAGATACTGGTACAATGGAACACTCACCTACAGCACCACAGACAAGTGGGGGCAGACACACACAGAGGGTAAACTGCAGGTAACATCCTCTCACCCAGTTCAAAGGTCTGCAGAGGCAGGGTGAGAAGCCCAGACTGGGGTCTGGGACTGTTCTGTCCCGGGGCTGTACACACGTCATCAGAGGGTGGCAGAAGCAGAAGGAAGGATAAATCTCCGGCAAACTCCAACACCTCCTGACTGTAGAGTCGCAATTCTTTCACCTGAGGGAACCAAGAGGTAGCACTGAGATCACTGACCCCTGTAAACTCAACCCACGGAGTTCAGGGGCAAATAGAGCAGTGCAACTGTTAGGAGTCAGGGGCAACAGGTCAAGGAAAATTGGTCAGAGAACAAATGAGCAGATGGCAATTAGGGTCGGGGTAAAGCACAAGTCACAAGATAAAGGGTAGCTCATAGGTCCAGATGGCACCTGTGTTCAATGATCCTTCAGTCAACATTTTCTGGATAGATCGTGAAACCATATTTTTCACTTCTTTTATGTCTTTTACATTTGATTTTCATCTTGAATGTCATTCTGGAACTGTTGGAGCCTGTGATTTGCAGTTCAGAGATCGTTTGGATGTTTCAGCACTCTGCAGTCTCCGAAGGGATTTGCCGAGGCAGAGGCTGTGGGAGCTGATGTCAAACTCCATTTCACCAATTAAAACTTCCATTGTTCGCCAATTAAAGTAATGAGGGAATCTGAAATATCAAGGCGAATGCAGAAGGTGAAAGCCAGCTGCCTTCCTTTTGATTGCTGCTGAGATCGCTCTGCTGCTGGGGAGGAGAACTGCCGTTTGATCAATGGGGGAATCGTTCTGTCATCGGAGAGGGAAGACTACCTTTTGATCACTGGGGGATTGCTCTACTACCAGAGAGGAGAGACTGCCTTTTGATTGCTGCTGAGATCGCTCTGCCGCTAGGGAGGAGAACTGCCATTTGATCAATGGGGGAATCGTTCTGTCATCGGAGAGGGAAGACTACCTTTTGATCACTGGTGGGATCGCTCTACTACCAGAGAGGAGAGACTGCCTTTTGATCACTGGGGGATTGCTCTACTACCAGAGAGGAGAGACTGCCTTTGATTGCTGCTGAGATCGCTCTGCTACTGGAGAGGGAATGGCCTGCCACTGTGCCCGGAGAATGTCACCCAAGTTTTCTGCGTTTTGAATATGGACTTGGACTACAGGCTTTTTTTTCAGTCTTATTGTTTTTTTTTATCCTGTGTTTTACACCTGATCTTTCTCGTTTATTTTGTGTGCAGGGAGGAAGATTTGGGGTTTGATGTGTCTGTTCCATTTTTGTTCTTTTTTTGTGCGGGGAGGAGGGATTTGAGGGTTGATGATCATGATGCTGTTCTTTTATTTCTTGATTTTGTGGCTATCTGGAGAAGAAGAATTTCAGAGTTGTATACTTTGATAATAAATTGAACAAAGTAAAGAGCAGGTCGGGGTGAAGGGAGGACACGTGGTTTCCAACAGTTTGCAGTCAGATAGGCCACAGATCAGGGGCCCGTCCTGAGGGAATGTCAACCCAAGGCAAAGCTGAGGTGGGGAGCATGGCGCTCAGTCTCGGAGGGGAGAGGACCTTTATACCAGAATCCCGTGATGAACCTGCGATCCCTTGTGTCAGGTTGGAGACAGAGCAGCAGCCTATGTTGAGCCAGGTGGAACGGTCCCTGGGACAGTTGTACTGGCAGTGTAGTGCTGTTATAATGGGATGGTGAAGCAGGGACTTCGATCCTGGGATGGTTGCACTGGCAGTGGGATGGGGGCAGGGGAAGGGGCAAAAATGCACTCGGCATGTTGTGGGTACCTGTTGTAAAGGGATGGCACTTCTAGGACAGTCACAATAGCAGTGGGACAGGGGCATGAATGCAGTCAATGTTCTGTAAAGAGATTACAAAATGAGGACTTCACTCCTGGGACAGTCGTGCTGGCCTTGGGATGGGGGCAGGACCATGGTCGGTGCGCTACAGGTACCTGTTGTAAAGAGATGGGCAAGCAAAGACTTTGCTCCTGGGACGTTCGCGCTGGCAGTGAGAACAGGGCAGGGAGAGGACAGGACCGCAGTCGGTGCACTGGGGGTACCTGTTGTAAAGGGATGGCAAAGCGTTTAACCAGCTCTGGAACTGCTGCCCTCAACTCCTCCTGGAACCGTGTCTGTGGACTCTCCTCACGTGGGTCCATGGGGCTGGGCTCATCCAAGCCTCTGAACATCTGGAGCCATTCCCACTCATCCCTAGGCAGAAAGTGAGGAGATACGGAAGCATTGTTGGAAATACATCAGGTTAATGCAGAGTTCAACACTTCAAACTGAAATCCACAGCTAACAAATAACAGACAGACAGACAGACAGACTTTATTGATCCCAAGGGAAATTGGGTTTCGTTACAGTCACACCAACCAAGAATAGTGTAGAAATATAGCATTATAAAACCATAAATAATTAAATAATAGTAAGTAAATTATTCCAAGCGGAAATAAGTCCAGGACCAGCCTATTGGCTCAGGGTGTCTGACACTCTGAGGAAGAAGTTGTAAAGTTTGATGGCCACAGGTAGGAATGACTTCCTATGATGCTCAGTGTTACATCTCGGTGGAATGAGTCTCTGGCTGAATGTACTCCTATGCCTAACCAATACATTATGGAGTGGATGGGAGACATTGTCCAAGATGGCATGCAACTTGGACAGCATCCTCTTTTCAGACACCACCATCAGAGAGTCCAGTTCCACCCCCACAACATCACTGGCCTTACGAATGGGTTTGTTGATTCTGTTGGTGTCTGCTACCCTCAGCCTGCTGCCCCAGCACACAACAGCAAACATGATAGCACTGGCCACCACAGACTCGTAGAACATCCTCAGCATCATCCGGCAGATGTTAAAGGACCTCAGTCTCCTCAGGAAGTAGAGACGGCTCTGACCCTTCTTGTAGACGGCCTCAGTGTTCTTTGGCCAGTCCAGTTTATTGTCAATTCATATCCCCAGGTCTTTGTAATCCTCCACTATGTCCACACTGACCCCTCATGGAGAGAATATTTGACAGGAGCACAGTTATTGAGGGTGAATCTCATTGAAACCTATTTAATTTTGAAAAGCCCAGATAGAGTGGATGTGCAGAGGATGTTTCCTATATTGGGAGATTCTAAGAGCAGAAGGCACAAACTCAGAATAATGTCCATTTAGAACAGAGAAGAAGAGGAATATTTTTTAGCTAGAAGGTACTGAATCTGTGGAATTCATTGCCACAGATGGCTGTGGAGGCCAAGTCATCTGGTATATTTAAAATGGAGTTTGACATGTTCTAGGTTACAGAGAGAAGGCAGGACAATGGGGTGGAGAGGGTTAATAAATTAGCCATAATCAAATGGTGGAGCAGACTCGAGGGGCGATTGGCTTAATTCTGCTCCTATCTTATGGTCTTCTTCCACAATCTTGTCCTGTGCACCCTGTCAGCACTCTGCCTGGTACCCTCAAACCCTGGCTTTTCATAGTCCCTGTTCCAACCACACAATCACACCTTCCTACAGCATCTTGTTACCCTCCTCCAAAATCATAATACAAAAATGTAATAATGAGAGGGGCTTCTCTGGGTCAGGTTTCAGACCTGGACTGTGAGATAGGACCGCTGGACAGAGTGATCACCAGTAGGCTGGGAACTGCTGGAGTTTCTGGAAAACCAAAGGGAAAAGCCATAGTGAGTAGAACGTGTTCAAACACCTCGAAAGGATGCTCAGACAACTGGAGGCTTTTTGCAATGCCTGGGGCAGAAACAGAGGCATGCAGACAAATGATTTGTGTTACACAGAAGACAGAGTCACCATTGAGGACAATGTGTCCTAATCCTTCGACAGGAAACTCACACAACTGCTGACCTTTGGCAAAGTCTGGGGCAGAGACTGAGGCAGGCAGATGGATGGCTGTGTTTCCACATCCTGGTGACCAACACAGTGTTGTGAGGATTAAGTGATGATGTTAAGCCTTTTGGTTCAACCTATCTGTGCTGGTTGGAATATGTCAATAAACCAGACACCAGTCTGACACAAGGAGACCAGACACCAGACTGTCTGACTCAGGGACCCCAGAAACCAGATGACTCCTGTTCAGAGGATCAGACATCACCACACGCTGCCCAGATGTAAGTCACTACATGTTATCCTGAACACCTTTGCCAGGCGCAATTTGTATGTTACTTCCCAGTTGCCAGGGTCAGAGATGTCTTGAGCGGTTCCATGGCATTCTCAATGGTGAGGTTGAGTAGCCAGAAGTCTTGGTACATACTGGCACCATTAACATAGGTAGACAGGTGAGGAGGTCCTGCAGAAGAATTTTAGGGAGCTAGGTAGAAAGCTGAGAAACAGGACCTCCACAATAGTAATTTCTGCCCACTCTACATGCCAGTCAGGGTAAGAATAGGATAATTTAGAAGGTGAATATGTGGCTGAGGAACTGGTGCAGGGGGCAGCGGTTCAGATTTACGAATCATTGGGATCTCTTCTGGAGAACGTACAACCTGTACAAAAGGAATCAGTTACACCTAAAACCATGGGGGAACCAATATCCTTGCAGGAAGGATTGCTGGAGTTGTTCAGGAGGGTTTAAACTAATTTGGCAGGGAAAAGGGAACTGGAGTGATGGTGCCAAGGTTGAGGCAGTTGGCTTACAAATAGAGGTAGTGTGTAGTGAGACTCCAAGCAAGGAGAGTCTATTGACAGAACAAAATTGCAGGACTGAAGGTCTTATATTTGAATACACACAGTTTATGGAATAAGATAGATGTTCTTGTTGCATGGTTACAATTTGGCAAGTATGATGTCGTAGGCATCACTGAATCATGGCTGAAAGAAGATTATAGCTGGGAGCTTAGTTGTATTGAAAGGACAGGCAGGTAGACTGAAGGGGAGGTGTAGCTCTGTTGGAAAAATATGAAATCAAATCATTAGAAAGAGGTGACATAAGATTGGAAGGTGTTGAATCATTAAGGGTAGAGCTAAGGGCAGTTTCTGCAAGGGTATAAAGACACTGATAGGAGTTACAGTATATACAAACACCATCTCCCCACCCCCGCCAGCAGTAGTAAGGATGTGGTCTACAAATTACAATGGGAGATAGAAAACGCAGGCCAAAAGGGCAATGTTACATTAGCTATGGGGGATTTCAATATGCAGCTAGAATGAGAAAATCAGGCTGGTGCTAGATGCCAAGAGTAGGATGCCAACACTAGAATTTCTAGAATGCCAACAAGATGGCTTTTTAGAGCAGCTCATCATTGAGCCCACTAGTGGATCAGCTATTCTGGATTGGGTGTTTTTCAAAGAACCAGAACTGATCAGTGATTTTGAGGTAAAAGAAGACCTGCTGTGAATTATCATAATATGACAGAAGTCACCCTGAAATGTGAGATGGAGAAGCTAAAGGCGAATGTATACAATACAATGGAGTAAACGGAATTATAGAGGCATGAGAGGAGTCGTCCAGAATTGATTGGAAAAGAACACTGGCAGGGATGATGGCAGAGCAGCAATGGTTGGAATTTCTGGATAGTATTCTAAAAGCAAGATGACACAACCGTGGCTAACAAGAGAAGTCAAAGCCAACATAAAAGCCATTGAAAGGGCATGTAATAGTGCAAAAATTACTGGGAAGTTAGAGGATTAGGAAGCTTCTTAAAAACCAACAGGTTGCAACGAGAAAAGTCATTATGAAGGAAAAGATGGAATACAAAAGTAAGCTAGCCTGTAATATTTAAGAAGATAGCAAAAGTTTCTTCAGATACATAAACTGTAAAAGAGAGGTGCGAGTGGATATCAGACCGCTGGAAAATGATGCTGGAGAGGTAGTAATGGGGGACTATGAAATGGCAGAAAACATGAATAAGTATTTTGAATAAGCTTTCACTGTGGTAGACACTAGCAGTATAGTAGAAGTTCGAGAGTGTCAGGGGTCAGCAGTGTGTGAAGTTGCCATTAGCAGGGAGAAGGTTCTTGGGAAACTGAAAGGTCTGAAGATAGATAAGTCACCTGGATCAGATGTTGTACACCCCAGAGTTCTGAAAGAGGTGGCTGAAGAAATTGTGGAAGCATTAGTAATGATCTTTCAAGGATCACTAGATTCTGGAGTGGTTCTGGAAGACTGGAAAATTGCAAATGTCATTGCACTCTTCAAGAAGGGTATGAGGCAGAAGAAAGGAAATTATAGGCCAGCTAACACGTACAAAAGCTGGATGAACTCAGCAGGTCAGGCAGCATCCGTTGAAATGAGCAGTCAACGTTTTGGGCCGGGAACCCTTCGTCAGGAATGTTGACTGCTCATTTTAACAGATGCTGCCTGACCTGCTGAGTTCATCCAGCTTTTGTACGTGTTGACTTGACCACAGCATCTGCAGTGTACTTTGTGTTTATTATAGGCCAGTTAATCAGGCCTCAGTGTATGAGAAGATATTGGAGTTGATTGTTAAGGATGTAGTTTGGGGGTACTTGGAAAAACATAATAAAATAGACCATAGTCAGCATGGTTTCCTCAAGGGAAAATCTTGCCTGACAATTCTTTGGAATTCTTTGAAAAATAAATGCGGGATAGACAAAGGAGAATCAGTGGATGCTGTGCACTTCAATTTTCAGAAGGACTTTGACAAGGTGCCACACATGAGGCAGCTTAACAAGTTAAGAGTCCATGGTATTACAGGAAAGATACTAGCATCGATAAAGCAGTGGCTGATTGACAGGAAAGAGTCGGAATAAAGAGGGACTTTTCTGGTTGACTGCCCATGATTAGTGCTGTTCCACAAGAGTCTATTTTGAGATCTCTTCTTTTTACGTTATATATCAATGACCGATGACAGAATTAATGGTTTTCTTGTAAAGTTAAATATACGTATACATAAAGACTTGGCCCCCGCAGCTGCCTATGGCGCAGAACCACAAATTCACCCCTCTGATTGAAGAAATTTCCCATCTCTGTTCTAAAAGGACACTCCTTTATGCTGAAGCTGTGTGCTCTGGTCTTAGACTCTCCCACCATCAGAAACATCCTTTCCACATCCACTCTATCCAAGCCTTTCACCTTTCAATAGGTTTCAATGAGGTCACCCCTCATTCTTCTGAATTCTAGTGAATACAGGCCCAGAGACATCAAACACTCTTCATATGACAAGCCATTCAATCCTGGAATCATTTTGATGAGCCTCCCATGAACCCTCTCCAGTTTCAGCACATCCTTTCTAAGGGGCCAAAACCTGCTCACAATACTACATTTGAGGCCTCACCTGTGCTTTATGAAGTCTCAACATTACATCCTTGCTTTTATATTCTAGTTCTTTTGAAATGAATGATAGCATCACATTGGCTTCCTCACCACAGACTCAACCTGCAAATAACCTTAAGGAATCCAGCACAAGGACAAGTTTTTTTGTATTTTCTCTCCATTTAGAAAATAGTCAACCCTTTTATTTCTTCTACCAAAGTGCATGACCATACACTTCCTGACACTGTATTCCATCTGCCATTTCTTTGCCCATTCTCCTAATCTATCTAAGTACTTCTGCAGCCTCTCTATTTCCTCAAAACTACCTGCCCCTCCAACTATCTATATTGTCTGCAGACTTTGCAACAAAGTCATCAATTCCATCATCCAAATTCCTGACATATGAAGTAAAAAGAATCAGTCCCAACACAAACCTATGTGGAACACCACTAGTCAGCGGCAGCTAGCCAGAAAAGGTTCCCTTTATTCCCACTCTTTGCCTCCTGCCAATCAGCCACTGCTTTATCCATGCTAGAATCCTTCCTGTAATATCGTGGGCTTGTAGCTTGTTAAGCAGCCTCATGTGTGGCACCTTGTCAAAGGCCTTCTGAAAATCCAAGTGCACAACATCCACTGATTCTCCTTTGTCTATCCTGCTTGTTATTTTTTCAAAGAATTCCAACAGAATTGTCTGGCAAGATTTTCCCTTAAGGAAACCATGCTGACTATGGCCTATTTTATCATGTGCCTCCAAGTACCCTGAGACCTCATCATTAATAATTGACTCTAACATCCTCCCAACCACTGAGGTCAGACTAACTGGCCTATAGTTTCAACTCTTCTGTCTCTCTCCCTTCTTGAAGGGTGGAGTGACACTTGGAAATTTCTAATCTTCTAGAACCATTCCATAATGCCTCCACAATCTCTTCAACCACCTCTTTCAGAACCCTGGGTGTACACCATCTGGTCAAGATGACTTATCTGCTTTCAGACCCTTTAGTCTCCCCAAGAACCTTCACTCTAGTTATGGTAACTTCACACACTTCATGACACCTGATACCTGGAACTTCTACCATACTGTTAGTGTCTTCTACAATGAAGACTAATGCAAAATACATTTCAACCTTTTACTGCTATGGGCAGAAGTTCCCACTAGCTTCAAACAGGCTACAATTATACCAGTGCCAAAGAAGAATAATGTGGGCTACCTTAATGACTATCACCCAGTGGCACTCACATCGACAGTGATGAAATGCTTTGAGAGGTTGGTCATGACTAGACTGAACTCCTGTCTCAGCAAGGACCTGGACCCACTGCAACTTGCCTATCACCACAATAGGTCAATGGCAGACGCAATCTCAATGGTTCTCCACACGGCTTTAGTCCACCTGGAGAACACAAACACCTACGTCAGGATGCTGTTCGTTGACTATAGCTCAGCACTTAATACAGTACCATCGTTCCCACAATCCTGATTGAGAAGTTGCAGAACCTGAGCCTCTGTACATCCCTCTGCATTTGGAGCTTCGACCTCCTAACTGGAAAACCACAATCTGTGTGGATTGGTGATAACATATCCTCCTCGCTGATGATCAACATTGGCGCACCTCAGGGGTGTGTGCTTAGCCCACTGCTCTACTCATTTGAAGAGGACTAGAATATAAAAACAAGGATGTAATGTTGAAGTTCTATAAACCACTGGTGAGTCCTCACTTGCAGTATTTGAACAGTTTTATGCCCCTTGTCTTAGAAAGGATGTTTTAAGGAGGTTCATGAAAATAATGCAACACACACAAAATGCTGGTGGAATGCAGCAGGCCAGGCAGCATCTATAGGAAGAAGTACAGTCAACGTTTCGGGCCGAGACCCTTCGTCAGGACTAACTGAAAGAAGAGATGGTAAGAGATTTGAAAGTGGGAGGGGTGGGGGAGATCCGAAATCAGAGGAGAAGACAGGAGGGGGAGGAATGAAGCTGAGAGCTGGAAAGTTGATTGGCAAAAGTGATACACGGCTGGAGAGGGAGAGGTTCATGGGATGGGAGGCCTAGGGAGAAAGGAAGGGGGAGGGGAGCACCAGAGGAAGATGGAGAGCAGGCAAGGAGTTATTGTGACAGGGACAGAGAGAAAAAAAAAACAGAGAAAAGAGAAGGGGGGGGAGAGAGAGAGAGAGAGGGGGGGGGGGGAGGAGAGAGAAATAAATAAATAAATAAATAGATAAATAAGCAAGCAAGCAATGGGGTAAGAAGGGGAGGGGGGCATTAACAGAAGTTAGAGAGATCAATGTTCATGCCATCAGGTTGGAGGCTACCTAGACGGAATTTAAGGTGTTGTTCCTCCAACTTGAGTGTGGCTTCATCTTGTTAGTAGAGGAGGCCATGGATAGACATTATCAGAATGGGAATGGGATGTGGAATTAAAATGTGTGGCCACTGGAAGATCCTGCTTTCTCTGGCGGACAGAGCGTAGGTGTTCATGAAAATAATCCCAGGATTGAAAGGCTTGTCATATGAAGAACTGTTGATGGCTCTGGGCCTGTATTCACTGGAATTCAGAATTCAAACTTATGAAAAGTTGAAAAACCTCAATAGAGTGGATGTGCAGGTGATGCTTCCTATGGTGGGAGAGTCTAAGGCTAGAGGACACAGCCTCAGAATAGAGGAGCGTCCTTTTAGAATGGAGTAGAGAAGGAAGTTCTTCAGAGAGTGATAAATCAGTGGTGACTGTATTTGAGGCAGAGATTGATATATTCTAGATTGGTCAGGGCATGAAGTGATATGTGGAGAAGTCAGAAAATTGGGATTGAGAGAGAAAATGGATCAGCCATGATGGAAAGTTGGAGAAGACTTGTTAGGTCAAATGGCCTCATTCTGCTCTAATATCTTACGGTCTTAGATTCACAAAATACACAAAGATGCTGGTCATAATGGTGCTATGTTACCTGGAGACATTGTGGTTGTTCCTGATCTTGACATGACACAGGATGTTGGGCAGTTTCTGGGAGACGAGAACCCGAATCTGGTCAACTGAGCTGCAGAGTTTGAGATAGCCGAGGTAAAGTCCGGGGAGCGAGAACTTCATGGCTCTGTCTGTGAAATGCCACCTTCTCCTGTGGGTGGATGGAGCAACGTCAAACACAAAGTTAGCCATCCCACTGTCTCCCCAGAGTGCATGTATAACATGCCAGCTTTCTCAACCCCACACATACAATACTCCCGTCTTCCCACCCTGCACGTATACCGTCACACCGTCTCCCCATCCTGCACATACACCGTCAAAAACTGTCCCCACCCTGCACGTACACCGTCACACCGTCTCCCCATCCTGCACGTACACCGCACAGTCTCCCACACTACATGTACACCGTCACACACTGTCCCCATCCTGCACGCACACCGTCACATACTGTCCCCACCCTGCACATATACCGTCACACCGTCTCCCCATCCTGCACGTACAACGTCAGATACTGTCCCCACCCTGCACATATACCGTCACACTGTCTCCCCATCCTGCACGTACAACGTCACATACTGTCCCCACCCTGCACATACACCGTCACACCATCTCCCCATCCTGCACGCACACCGTCACATACTGTCCCCACCCTGCACGTACACCGTCACACCGTCTCCCCATCCTGCACGCACACCGTCACATACTGTCCCCACCCTGCACGTACACCATCACATACTGTCCCCACCGTGCACGTATACCGTCACACCATCTCCCCATCCTGCACGTACACCGTCACATACTGTCCCCACCCTGCACATACACCATCACACCATCTCCCCATCCTGCACGCACACCGTCACATACTGTCCCCACCCTGCACGTATACCGTCACACCATCTCCCCATCCTGCACGTACACCGTCACATACTGTCCCCACCGTGCACGTATACCGTCACACCGTCTCCCCATCCTGCACGCACACCGTCACACCATCTCCCCATCCTGCACGTACACCGCACAGTCTCCCACACTACATGTACACCGTCACACACTGTCCCCCTCCTGCACGCACACCGTCACATACTGTCCCCACCCTGCACATATACCGTCACACCGTCTCCCCATCCTGCACGTACAACTTCACATACTGTCCCCACCCTGCACATACACCGTCACACCATCTCCCCATCCTGCACGCACACCGTCACACACTGTCCCCATCCTGCACGCACACTGTCACATACTGTCCCCACCCTGCACGTACACCGTCACATACTGTCCCCACCCTGCACGTAGACCGTCACACCATCTCCCCATCCTGCACGCACATTGTCACATACTGTCCCAACCCTGCACGTACACCATCACACCGTCTCCCCATCCTGCGCGTACACCGTACACTGTCACATACTGTCCCCACCCTGCACGTACACCGTCACACCATCTCCCCACCCTACAGCATCACAGTCTCCCCACCCTGCGCGTACACCGTACACTGTCACATACTGTCCCCACCCTGCACGTACACCATCACACCGTCTCCCCACCCTGCACGTACACCGTCACACACTGTCCCTACACTGCACGTACACCGTCACACCATCTTCCCACCCTGCACGTACACCGTCACACACTGTCCCCATCCTGCACGCACACCGTCACATACTGTCCCCACCCTGCACATATACCGTCACACCGTCTCCCCATCCTGCACGTACAACGTCACATACTGTCCCCACCCTGCACGTACACCGTCACACCATCTCCCCAACCTGCACGCACACCGTCACATACTGTCCCCACCCTGCACGTATACCGTCACACCATCTCCCCATCCTGCACGTACACCGTCACACACTGTCCCCATCCTGCACGCACACCGTCACATACTGTCCCCACCCTGCACATATACCGTCACACCATCTCCCCATCCTGCACGTACAACGTCACATACTGTCCCCACCCTGCACATATACCGTCACATACTGTCCCCACCCTGCACATACACCATCACACCATCTCCCCATCCTGCACGCACACCGTCACGTACTGTCCCCACCCTGCACGTACACCGTCACATACTGTCCCCACCGTCCACGTATACCGTCACACCGTCTCCCCATCCTGCATGCACACCGTCACACCATCTCCCATTCCTGCACGTACACCGTCTCAACCTGTCCCCACCCTGCACGTAAACCGTCACACCGTCTCCCCATCCTGCACGTACACCGTCACACCATCTCCCCATTCTGCACGTACACCGTCACAAACTGTCCCCACCCTGCACGTACACCGTCACACCATCTCCCCATCCTGCACATACACCATCACAAACTGTCCCCACCCTGCACGTACACCGTCACACCGTCTACCCATCCTGCACGTACACCGTCACACCATCTCCCCATTCTGCACGTACACCGTCACAAACTGTCCCCACCCTGCACGTACACCGTCACACCATCTCCCCATCCTGCACGCACACCGTCACATACTGTCCCCACCCTGCACATACACCGTCACACCATCTCCCCATCCTGCACGCACACCGTCACATACTGTCCCCACCCTGCACGTACACCATCACATACTGTCCCCACCGTGCACGTATACCATCACACCATCTCCCCATCCTGCACGTACACCGTCAAATACTGTCCCCACCGTGCACGTATACCGTCACACCGTCTCCCCATCCTGCACGCACACCGTCACATACTGTCCCCACCGTGCACGTACACCGTCACACCGTCTCCCCATCCTGCACGCACACCGTCACACCATCTCCCCATCCTGCACGTACACCGCACAGTCTCCCACACTACATGTACACCGTCACACACTGTCCCCATCCTGCACGCACACCGTCACATACTGTCCCCACCCTGCACATATACCGTCATACCGTCTCCCCATCCTGCACGTACAACGTCACATACTGTCCCCATCCTGCACATATACCGTCACATACTGTCCCCACCGTGCACGTATACCATCACACCGTCTCCCCATCCTGCATGCACACCGTCACACCATCTCCCATTCCTGCACGTACACCGTCTCAAACTGTCCCCACCCTGCACGTAAACCGTCACACCGTCTCCCCATCCTGCACGTACACCGTCACACCATCTCCCCATTCTGCACGTACACCGTCACAAACTGTCCCCACCCTGCACGTACACCGTCACACCATCTCCCCATCCTGCACATACACCATCACAAACTGTCCCCACCCTGCACGTACACCGTCACACCGTCTCCCCATCCTGTACGTACACCGTCACATACTGTCCCCACCCAGCACGTATACCGTCACTCCGTCTCCCCATCCTGCACGTACACCGCACAGTCTCCCACACTACATGTACACCGTCACACACTGTCCCCCTCCTGCACGCACACCGTCACATACTGTCCCCACCCTGCACATATACCGTCACACCGTCTCCCCATCCTGCACGTACAACTTCACATACTGTCCCCACCCTGCACATACACCGTCACACCATCTCCCCATCCTGCACGCACACCGTCACACACTGTCCCCATCCTGCACGCACACTGTCACATACTGTCCCCACCCTGCACGTACACCGTCACATACTGTCCCCACCCTGCACGTAGACCGTCACACCATCTCCCCATCCTGCACGCACATTGTCACATACTGTCCCAACCCTGCACGTACACCATCACACCGTCTCCCCATCCTGCGCGTACACCGTACACTGTCACATACTGTCCCCACCCTGCACGTACACCGTCACACCATCTCCCCACCCTACAGCATCACAGTCTCCCCACCCTGCGCGTACACCGTACACTGTCACATACTGTCCCCACCCTGCACGTACACCATCACACCGTCTCCCCACCCTGCACGTACACCGTCACACACTGTCCCTACACTGCACGTACACCGTCACACCATCTTCCCACCCTGCACGTACACCGTCACATACTGTCCCCACCCTGCACGTATATCATCAAACCGTCTCCCCATCCTGCACGTACACCATCACACCGTCTCCCCATCCTGCACATACACAGTCACATACTGTCCCCACCTTGCGCGTACACCATCACACCGTCTCCACATCATGCACGTACACCATCACAACATCTCCCCATCCTGCACGTACACCATCACACACTGTCCCAACCCTGCACGTACACCGTCACACCGTCTCCCCATCGTGCACGTACACCGTCACATACTGTCCCCAACCTGCGCGTACACCGTACACCGTCACATACTGTCCCCACTCTGCACGTACACCATCACACCGTCTCCCCATCCTGCACGTACACCGTCACATACTGTCCCCACCCTGCGCGTACACCGTACACTGTCACATACTGTCCCCACCCTGCACGTACACCGTCACACCGTCTCCCCATCCTGCACGTACACCGTCACATACTGTCCCCACCATCCGCGTACACCGTACACCGTCACATACTGTCCCCACCCTGCACGTACACCATCACAACGTCTCCCCATCCTGCACGTACACCATCACACCATCTCCCCACCCTACACCGTCACACTGTTCCCACCCTGCACGTACACCGTCACACCGTCTCCCCATCCTGCACGTACACCGTCAAACCGTCTCCCCATCCTGCATGTACACCGTCACACCGTCTCCCCATCCTGCACGTACACCGTCACACCATCTCCCCATCCTGCACGTACACCGTCAAACCGTCTCCCCATCCTACACGTACACCATCAAACCGTCTCCCCATCCTGCATATACACCGTCACAAACTGTCCCCACCCTGCATGTACACCGTCACACCGTCTCCCCATCCTACACGTACACCGTCAAACCGTATCCCCATCCTGCATATACACCGTCACAAACTGTCCCCACCCTGCATGTACACCGTCACACCGTCTCCCCATCCTGCACGTACACCGTCACACCTTCTCCCCATCCTGCACGTACACCATCACACCATCTCCCCACCCTACACCGTTACACACTGTGCCCATCTTGCAAGTACACCGGCACACACTGTCCCCATCCTGCACGTACACCGTCAAACCGTCTCCCCATCCTGCATATACACCGTCACAAACTGTCCCCACCCTGCACGTACACCATCACACCATCTCCCCACCCTACACCGTTACACACTGTGCCCATCTTGCATGTACACCGGCACACACTGTCCCCATCCTGCACGTACACCGTCACACCGTCTCCCCATCCTGCATATACACCGTCACAAACTGTCCCCACCCTGCACATACACCGTCACACCGTCTCCCCATCCTGCACGTACACCTTCACACACAGTCCCCACCCTACACCGTTACACACTGTCCCCATCCTGCATGTACAGAGTCACACACTGTCTCCCCACCCTGCATGTACACTGTCACACCGTCTCCCCATCCTGCATGTACACCGTCACACACTGTCCCCATCCTGCACGTACACTGTCAAACCGTATCCCCATCCTGCATATACACCGTCACAAACTGTCCCCACCCTGCATGTACACCGTCACACCGTCTCCCCATCCTGCACGTACACCATCACACCATCTCCCCACCCTACACCGTTACACACTGTGCCCATCCTGCATGTACACCGGCACACACTGTCCCCATCCTGCACGTACACCGTCACACCGTCTCCCCATCCTGCACGTACACCTTCACACACAGTCCCCACCCTACACCGTTACACACTGTCCCCATCCTGCATGTACAGAGTCACACACTGTCTCCCCACCCTGCATGTACACTGTCACACCGTCTCCCCATCCTGCATGTACACCGTCACACACTGTCCCCATCCTGCACGTACACTGTCAAACCGTATCCCCATCCTGCATGTACACCGTCACAAACTGTCCCCACCCTGCATGTACACCGTCACACCGTCTCCCCATCCTGCATGTACACCGTCACACACTGTCTCCATCCTGCACGTACACCGTCACACCGTCTCCCCATCCTGCACGTACACCATCACACCATCTCCCCACCCTACACCGTCACACACTGTTCACACCCTGCACGTACACCGTCACACCGTCTCCCCATCCTGCACATACACTGTCACAAACTGTCCCCACCCTGCACATACACCGTCACACCATCTCCCCATCCTGCACGTACACCGTCACACCGTCTCCCCATCCTACGCGTACACCGTCACATACTGTCCCCACCCTGCACGTACACCGTCACACCATCTCCCCACCCTACACCGTCACAGTCTCCCCATCCTGCACGTACACTGTCACACCATCTCCCCACCCTACACCATGACACACTGTCCCCACACTGCACGTACACCATCACACCGTCTCCCTATCCTGCACGTACACCGTCACACACTGTCCCCACCCTGCACGTACACCGTCACACCATCTCCCCATCCTGCACGTACACCATCACACACTGTCCCCACCCTGCACGTACACCGTCACACCGTCTCCCCATCCTGCACGTACACTGTCACACACTGTCTCCATCCTGCACGTACACCGTCACACCGTCTCCCCACCCTGCACGTACACCGTCACACCGTCTCCCCATCCTGCATGTACACCGTCACACACTGTCTCCATCCTGCACGTACACCGTCACACCGTCTCCCCATCCTGCACGTACACCATCACACCATCTCCCCACCCTACACCGTCACACACTGTTCCCACCCTGCACGTATACCGTCACACCGTCTCCCCATCCTGCACATACACTGTCACAAACTGTCCCCACCCTGCACGTACACCGTCACACCATCTCCCCATCCTGCACGTACACCGTCACACCGTCTCCCCATCCTACGCGTACACCGTCACATACTGTCCCCACCCTGCACGTACACCGTCACACCATCTCCCCATCCTGCACGTACACCGTCACACCGTCTCCCCATCCTACGCGTACACTGTCACATACTGTCCCCACCCTGCACGTACACCGTCACACCATCTCCCCATCCTGCACGTACACCGTCACACCGTCTCCCCATCCTACGCGTACACCGTCACATACTGTCCCCACCCTGCACGTACACCGTCACACCATCTCCTCATCCTGCACGTACACTGTCACACCATCTCCCCACCCTACACCATGACACACTGTCCCCACACTGCACGTACACCATCACACCGTCTCCCTATCCTGCATGTACACCGTCACACACTGTCCCCACCCTGCACGTACACCGTCACACCGTCTCCCCATCCTGCACGTACACCATCACACCATCTCCCCACCCTACACCGTCACACACTGTTCCCACCCTGCACGTATACCGTCACACCGTCTCCCCATCCTGCACATACACTGTCACAAACTGTCCCCACCCTGCACGTACACCGTCACACCGTCTCCCCATCCTACGCGTACACCGTCACATACTGTCCCCACCCTGCACGTACACCGTCACACCATCTCCCCATCCTGCACGTACACCGTCACACCGTCTCCCCATCCTACGCGTACACCGTCACATACTGTCCCCACCCTGCACGTACACCGTCACACCATCTCCCCACCCTACACCGTCACAGTCTCCCCATCCTGCACGTACACTGTCACACCATCTCCCCACCCTACACCATGACACACTGTCCCCACACTGCACGTACACCATCACACCGTCTCCCTATCCTGCACGTACACCGTCACACACTGTCCCCACCCTGCACGTACACCGTCACACCATCTCCCCATCCTGCACGTACACCATCACACACTGTTCCCACCCTGCACGTACACCGTCACACCGTCTCCCCATCCTGCATGTACACCGTCACACACTGTCCCCACCCTACACCGTTACACACTGTCCCCATCCTGCATGTACAGAGTCACACACTGTCTCCCCACCCTGCATGTACACTGTCACACCGTCTCCCCATCCTGCATGTACACCGTCACACACTGTCTCCATCCTGCACGTACACCGTCACACCGTCTCCCCATCCTACGCGTACACCGTCACATACTGTCCCCACCCTGCACGTACACCGTCACACCATCTCCCCATCCTGCACGTACACTGTCACACCATCTCCCCACCCTACACCATGACACACTGTCCCCACACTGCACGTACACCATCACACCGTCTCCCTATCCTGCACGTACACCGTCACACACTGTCCCCACCCTGCACGTACACCGTCACACCGTCTCCCCATCCTGCACGTACACCATCACACCATCTCCCCACCCTACACCGTCACACACTGTTCCCACCCTGCACGTATACCGTCACACCGTCTCCCCATCCTGCACATACACTGTCACAAACTGTCCCCACCCTGCACGTACACCGTCACACCGTCTCCCCATCCTACGCGTACACCGTCACATACTGTCCCCACCCTGCACGTACACCGTCACACCATCTCCCCATCCTGCACGTACACCGTCACACCGTCTCCCCATCCTACGCGTACACCGTCACATACTGTCCCCACCCTGCACGTACACCGTCACACCATCTCCCCACCCTACACCGTCACAGTCTCCCCATCCTGCACGTACACTGTCACATCATCTCCCCACCCTACACCATGACACACTGTCCCCACACTGCACGTACACCGTCAAACCGTCTCCCCATCCTGCATGTACACCGTCACACCGTCTCCCCATCCTGCACGTACACCGTCACACCATCTCCCCATCCTGCACGTACACCGTCAAACCGTCTCCCCATCCTACACGTACACCATCAAACCGTCTCCCCATCCTGCATATACACCGTCACAAACTGTCCCCACCCTGCATGTACACCGTCACACCGTCTCCCCATCCTACACGTACACCGTCAAACCGTATCCCCATCCTGCATATACACCGTCACAAACTGTCCCCACCCTGCATGTACACCGTCACACCGTCTCCCCATCCTGCACGTACACCGTCACACCTTCTCCCCATCCTGCACGTACACCATCACACCATCTCCCCACCCTACACCGTTACACACTGTGCCCATCTTGCAAGTACACCGGCACACACTGTCCCCATCCTGCACGTACACCGTCAAACCGTCTCCCCATCCTGCATATACACCGTCACAAACTGTCCCCACCCTGCACGTACACCATCACACCATCTCCCCACCCTACACCGTTACACACTGTGCCCATCTTGCATGTACACCGGCACACACTGTCCCCATCCTGCACGTACACCGTCACACCGTCTCCCCATCCTGCATATACACCGTCACAAACTGTCCCCACCCTGCACATACACCGTCACACCGTCTCCCCATCCTGCACGTACACCTTCACACACAGTCCCCACCCTACACCGTTACACACTGTCCCCATCCTGCATGTACAGAGTCACACACTGTCTCCCCACCCTGCATGTACACTGTCACACCGTCTCCCCATCCTGCATGTACACCGTCACACACTGTCTCCATCCTGCACGTACACCGTCACACCGTCTCCCCATCCTGCATATACACCGTCACAAACTGTCCCCACCCTGCATGTACACCGTCACACCGTCTCCCCATCCTGCACGTACACCATCACACCATCTCCCCACCCTACACCGTTACACACTGTGCCCATCCTGCATGTACACCGGCACACACTGTCCCCATCCTGCACGTACACCGTCACACCGTCTCCCCATCCTGCACGTACACCTTCACACACAGTCCCCACCCTACACCGTTACACACTGTCCCCATCCTGCATGTACAGAGTCACACACTGTCTCCCCACCCTGCATGTACACTGTCACACCGTCTCCCCATCCTGCATGTACACCGTCACACACTGTCCCCATCCTGCACGTACACTGTCAAACCGTATCCCCATCCTGCATGTACACCGTCACAAACTGTCCCCACCCTGCATGTACACCGTCACACCGTCTCCCCATCCTGCATGTACACCGTCACACACTGTCTCCATCCTGCACGTACACCGTCACACCGTCTCCCCATCCTGCACGTACACCATCACACCATCTCCCCACCCTACACCGTCACACACTGTTCACACCCTGCACGTACACCGTCACACCGTCTCCCCATCCTGCACATACACTGTCACAAACAGTCCCCACCCTGCACATACACCGTCACACCATCTCCCCATCCTGCACGTACACCGTCACACCGTCTCCCCATCCTACGCGTACACCGTCACATACTGTCCCCACCCTGCACGTACACCGTCACACCATCTCCCCACCCTACACCGTCACAGTCTCCCCATCCTGCACGTACACTGTCACACCATCTCCCCACCCTACACCATGACACACTGTCCCCACACTGCACGTACACCATCACACCGTCTCCCTATCCTGCACGTACACCGTCACACACTGTCCCCACCCTGCACGTACACCGTCACACCATCTCCCCATCCTGCACGTACACCATCACACACTGTCCCCACCCTGCACGTACACCGTCACACCGTCTCCCCATCCTGCACGTACACTGTCACACACCGTCTCCATCCTGCACGTACACCGTCACACCGTCTCCCCACCCTGCACGTACACCGTCACACCGTCTCCCCATCCTGCATGTACACCGTCACACACTGTCTCCATCCTGCACGTACACCGTCACACCGTCTCCCCATCCTGCACGTACACCATCACACCATCTCCCCACCCTACACCGTCACACACTGTTCCCACCCTGCACGTATACCGTCACACCGTCTCCCCATCCTGCACATACACTGTCACAAACTGTCCCCACCCTGCACGTACACCGTCACACCATCTCCCCATCCTGCACGTACACCGTCACACCGTCTCCCCATCCTACGCGTACACCGTCACATACTGTCCCCACCCTGCACGTACACCGTCACACCATCTCCCCATCCTGCACGTACACCGTCACACCGTCTCCCCATCCTACGCGTACACCGTCACATACTGTCCCCACCCTGCACGTACACCGTCACACCATCTCCCCATCCTGCACGTACACCGTCACACCGTCTCCCCATCCTACGCGTACACCGTCACATACTGTCCCCACCCTGCACGTACACCGTCACACCATCTCCCCATCCTGCACGTACACTGTCACACCATCTCCCCACCCTAAACCATGACACACTGTCCCCAAACTGCACGTACACCATCACACCGTCTCCCTATCCTGCACGTACACCGTCACACACTGTCCCCACCCTGCACGTACACCGTCACACCGTCTCCCCATCCTGCACGTACACCATCACACCATCTCCCCACCCTACACCGTCACACACTGTTCCCACCCTGCACGTATACCGTCACACCGTCTCCCCATCCTGCACATACACTGTCACAAACTGTCCCCACCCTGCACGTACACCGTCACACCGTCTCCCCATCCTACGCGTACACCGTCACATACTGTCCCCACCCTGCACGTACACCGTCACACCATCTCCCCATCCTGCACGTACACCGTCACACCGTCTCCCCATCCTACGCGTACACCGTCACATACTGTCCCCACCCTGCACGTACACCGTCACACCATCTCCCCACCCTACACCGTCACAGTCTCCCCATCCTGCACGTACACTGTCACACCATCTCCCCACCCTACACCATGACACACTGTCCCCACACTGCACGTACACCATCACACCGTCTCCCTATCCTGCACGTACACCGTCACACACTGTCCCCACCCTGCACGTACACCGTCACACCATCTCCCCATCCTGCACGTACACCATCACACACTGTCCCCACCCTGCACGTACACTGTCACACCGTCTCCCCATCCTGCATGTACACCGTCACACACTGTCCCCACCCTACACCGTTACACACTGTCCCCATCCTGCATGTACAGAGTCACACACTGTCTCCCCACCCTGCATGTACACTGTCACACCGTCTCCCCATCCTGCATGTACACCGTCACACACTGTCTCCATCCTGCACGTACACCGTCACACCGTCTCCCCATCCTGCACGTACACCATCACACCATCTCCCCACCCTACACCGTCACACACTGTTCCCACCCTGCACGTATACCGTCACACCGTCTCCCCATCCTGTACGTACACCATCACACCATCTCCCCACCCTACACCGTCACACACTGTTCCCACCCTGCACGTATACCGTCACACCGTCTCCCCATCCTGCACATACACTGTCACAAACTGTCCCCACCCTGCACGTACACCGTCACACCGTCTCCCCATCCTACGCGTACACCGTCACATACTGTCCCCACCCTGCACGTACACCGTCACACCATCTCCCCACCCTACACCGTCACAGTCTCCCCATCCTGCACGTACACTGTCACACCATCTCCCCACCCTACACCATGACACACTGTCCCCACACTGCACGTACACCATCACACCGTCTCCCTATCCTGCACGTACACTGTCACACACTGTCCCCACCCTGCACGTACACCGTCACACCATCTCCCCATCCTGCATGTACACCATCACACCATCTCCCCATCCTGCACGTACACCATCACACACTGTCCCCACCCTGCACGTACACCATCACACCGTCTCCCCATCCTGCACGTACACCGTCACACCGTCTCCCCATCCTGCACGTACACTGTCACACACTGTCCCCACCCTGCATGTACACCATCACACCGTCTCCCCACCCTGCACGTACACCGTCACACTGTCTCCCCATCCTGCACGTACACTGTCACACACTGTCCCCACCCTGCATGTACACCATCACACCGTCTCCCCACCCTGCACGTACACCGTCACACCATCTCCCCACCCTACACCGTCACACACTGTCCCTGCCCTGCATGTGCACCTTCACACCATCTCCCCACCCTGCACGTACACCGTCACACCATCTCCCCACCCTACACCGTCACATCATCTCCCCACCCTACACTGTCACACACTGTCCCTGCCCTGCATGTGCACCTTCACACCATCTCCCCACCCTGCACGTACACCGTCTCCCCACCCTACACCATCACACCATCTCCCCACCCTGCACGTACACCGTCTCCCCACCCTACACCATCACACCATCTCCCCACCCTACACTGTCACACACTGTCCCTGCCCTGCACGTGCACCTTCACACCATCTCCCCACCCTGCACGTACACCGTCACACCATCTCCCCACCCTACACCGTCACATCATCTCCCCACCCTACACTGTCACACACTGTCCCTGCCCTGCATGTGCACCTTCACACCATCTCCCTACCCTACACCGTCACATCATCTCCCCACCCTACACTGTCACACACTGTCCCTGCCCTGCATGTGCACCTTCACACCATCTCCCTACCCTACACCGTCACATCATCTCCCCACCCTACACTGTCACACACTGTCCCTGCCCTGCATGTGCACCTTCACACCATCTCCCTACCCTACACCGTCACACCATCTCCCCACCCTACACCATCACACACTGTCCCTGCCCTGCATGTGCACCTTCACACCATCTCCCCACCCTGCACGTACACCATCACACACTGTCCCCACCTGCACGTACAACGTCACACACTGTCACCACCCTGCACGTACACCGTCACACCGTCTCCCCACCCTGAACTTTTAAATCTCACACTCAGACTCCCTGAGGCTATGGTTCTTTGATCTTCGTTGCCTCAGTGATCCTCAGTAGCCCAACCCTGTGAATACTCTGCCAAGGTTACTCCAGTATGCTTCTATCCTTCACTCCAACTGCTGAGAACCAAATCCCTTCATCTATGCAGAGTCAATGTTTCCATCCAGTCCACCACTCACTGGCCCTCTCCCCTCTATCCCTCTTTACAGACGAAGGATCTTGACTGTTCATTTTCTCCCGTGGGTGCAGCCTGATCTGCTGAAATCTTCCACAGCTAGTTGTTACACCAGCTCATTTCACCAAGGTTTCCCAAGATTATTGTAAACGCACAGTGAAAGACATCGTAAATGCTGTGTCAATGCCTCCCGCACCCCCTCTCATCCTCCCAAGCCATGTGTCCCAGATTCCAAACATTCATGAGGGGGTAAAAACATTCTTCCTCAGATCCACCTTAAAACTCCTACTCCTTCCCCTAAACCTCTCTTCTCTCGTTTTAGACACCTCTGCTGGAGGCACCATGAAGCCCATTGTCAGGCCCTTCGCACCCTCCCCTACTCCAAGGAAAGCAACCACATTGTCTGCAGTCTGTTTTCAAGGTGGTCCATGTAGCCCACGTCCTGGGTGAGGTATTCTAGCTGTCCTAAGCATCAAAGTTGTAATGACTGTATATAATGTTTGATGCAGAGGGTATGCTGCCTCTCAGCTGGGGGCTTTGTCACAACCATTATCCTACGTGTAGAGTCGACAGCAGTATGTCCAGCGCCGTAGGCTCATCTTCCGCAGACAGCGACTTGTGCTGGTTCTGAATCTTAGCCAGTGGAATCCACCTGACGTTCTCCAGGCTCTGCTGGGAGCTGAGTTCCCTCATGGTTACAATCAGAACGTTCCCCTGTCTGTCCTTGATAGGTTCGAAGTACAGCTGGCCAAGTTCCTGGGTTCCAAGCAGTCCCTGCAAAACAAAGGCAGCAGGTAAGAGACCCATCACGTGTAGGCCTACGTCTCACAACGATATGGTCCTTGGGAAGGTTAAGTGATGTCTTGAGACATTAAAATGGTGGATATTTTCCTGTGCTGGGAGGAGTGGAAAGAGGAGATATCCCAAAATATCAGGCTCAGTACACTCATGGCACAAACCTTCAAAGTATTCGTTATTTGAGCCAGCTTCATTGATCATTAAGATCAGGGCTGATGTCAGATTAGCTCTGCTCCGGTTTTCTGCCAATTCTTTCAACCCCTCAATTCCCAAAATCCAACCCCCCACCTTTTGGCTTGGAATAAGATCATAAACAACCTCTCCACATCCTTTCAACATTCGATAGGTTTCAATTAGCTCACCCCTCATTCTTCTGTATTCTCGTGAATACCAACCCAGAGCCATTAAACACTCTCGATATGACAAGCCATTCAATCCTGGAATCATTTGCTTGAACCTCCTTTGAACCCTCTCCAGTTTCAGCACATCCCTTCTAAGATAAGGTGCCCAAAACTGCTCACAGTGAGGCCTCACCAGTGCCTTATAAAGTCTAAACATTACATCCTTGCTTTTATAAGACAATAAGACTAAAAGATATAGGAGCAGAATTAGGCCATTTGGCCCATCAAGCCTGCTCCACCATTTCATCATGGCTGATCCAATTTTCCTCTCAGCCCTAATCTCCTGCTTTTTCCTGTATCCTTCCATGCCCTGACTAATTAAGAGTCTATCCAGCTCTGCCTTAAATATACATAAAATCTTTGCCTATACACCTGCCTGTGGCAATGAATACCACAGTTTCACCACTTTCTGGCTAAAGAAATATTCTAGTCCTCTTGAAATGAATACTAACATTGCATTTGTCTTCCTCACCACAGATTCAATCTGCTAATTAACCTTTAGGGAATCCTGCACAAAAGCTCTCAAGTCCCTTTGCACCTCAGTTTTTTGTATTTTCTCTCCATTTAGAAAACAGTCTACCCTTTAATTTCTTCTACCAAGGTGCATGACCATACACTTCCCACACTGTATTCCATCTGCCATTTCTTTGCACATTCTCCTATTCTGTAAATCCTTCTGTAGCCTCTCTACTTCCTCAAAACTACCTGCCCCTCCACCTATCTTCATATCGTCTGCAAACTTTGCCACAAAGCCATCAACTCTATCATCCAAATCTTTGACATATAACATAATAAGAATCTGTCCCAACACAGACTCCTATGGAAAACGACTAGTCACTGGCAGCCAATCAGAAAAAGTTCCCTTTATTCTCACTCTTTACCTCCTGCCAATCAGCTACTGCTTCATCCATATTCAAATCTTTCCTGTAATACCATGGGCTTGTAATTTGTTAAGCAAATGTGGCTCCTTGTCAAAGGCCTTCTGAAAATCCAAATACACAACATCTCCTTTGTCTATGCTGCTTGTTATTTCTTCAAAGTATTAAAACAGATTTGTCAGTTAAGATTTTCTCCTGAGGAAACCATGCTGACTATGGCCTCCAAGTATCCTGGGTCCTCGTCGTTAATCAGCTCCAACATCTTCCCAACCACTGAGGTCAGATTAACTGGCCTATAACTTCCTTTCTTCTGGCTCTCTCTCTTATTGAAGATTGGAATGACATTTGCAATTTTCAAATCTTCTGGATCCATTCCAGAGTCTAGTGATTTTTGAAAGATCATTACTAATGCCTCCACAATCTCTTTAGCCACATCTTTCAGAACCCTGGGGTGTACAACATTTGGTCCAGGTGACTCACCTACCTTCAAAACTTTCAGTTTCCCAAGAACTTTCTTGGGGATGGTAACCACACATGTCATGACCACTGACTCCAGGAACTTCCACCATACTGCTAGTGTCTTCCACAGTGAAGATTGATGCAAAATACTTATTCAGTTCATCCACTATTTCTTGGTCACCCATTACTATCTCTCCAGCATTGTCTTCCAGCAGTCCGATATCCACTCTCACTTCACTTTTATGTGTCTGAAAAAGCTTTTGGTACCCTCTTTAATATTATTGGCTAGCTTACTTTCAAATTCCTTCTTTACCTTCTTAATGACTTCTTTGATTGCCTACTGTTGATTTTTAAAAGCTTCCTAATCCTCTAACTTCCCTCTAATTTTTGTTCTATTATGTGCCCTCTCTTTAGCATTTATGTGGGATTTGATTTCTCTTCTGCAAACACGAGGAAATCTGCAGATGCTGGAAATTCAAGCAATACACACAAAATGCTAGTGGAACACAGCAGGCCAGGCAGCATCTGTAGGGAGAAGCACTGTTGACGTTTTGGGCCGAGACCCTTCGTCAGGACTAACTGAAAGGAACAATAGTAAGAGATTTGAAAGTAGGAGGGGGAGGGGAAAATGCGAAATGATAGGAGAAGACCGGAGGGGGTGGGGTGAAGCTGAGAGCCGGAAAGGTGATTGGCGAAAGTGATACAGAGCTGGAGAAAGGAAAGGATCATGGGACGAGAGACCTAGGGAGAAAGAAAGGGGGAGGGGAACACCAGAGGGAGATGGAGAACAGGCAGAGCCATGGGCAGGAGGAGAGAGGGAAAAAAAGGTGGGGAAAAAACTAAATATATCAGGGATGGGGTAAGAAGGGGAGGGGCATTAACGGAAGTCAGAGAAGTCGATGTTCATGCCATCAGGCTGGAGGCTACACAGCCGGTATATAAGGTGTTGTTCCTCCAACCTGAGTGTGGCTTCATCTTGACAGTAGAGGAGGCCATGGATAGACATATCAGAATGGGAATGGAACGTGGAATTAAAATGTGTGGCCACTGGGAGATCCTGCTTTCTCTGGCAGACCGAGCATAGGTGTTCAGCAAAACGGTCTCCCAGTCTGCGTCGGGTCTCGCCAATATATAAAAGGCCACACCAGGAACACTGGATGCAGTATACCACACCAGCCGACTCACAGGTGAAGTGTCGCCTCACCTGGAAGGACTGTCTGGGTCTCTGAATGGTGGTGAGGGAGGAAGTGTAAGGGCAGGTGTAGCACTTGTTCCGCTTACAAGGATAAGTGCCAGGAGGGAGATCGGTGGGAAGGGATGGGGGGGACGAATGGACAAGGGAGTCGCGTAGGGAGCGATCCCTGCAGAAAGCAGAAAGAGGGGGGGACGGAAAGATGTGCTTGGTAGTGGGATCCCTTTGGAGGTGGCGGAAGTTACGGAGAATTATACATTGGACCAGGAGGCTGGTGGGGTGGTGTTTGATTTCTCTTGTTAGCTACGATTGTGTCATCTTGCCTTTAAAATAATTCTTCCTCTTTGGGATCTACAGTATATATCCTGTGCCTTCCAAATTGCTTCCAGAAATTCCAACCATTGCTGCTCTGCCATTATCCCTGCCAATTTACTTTTCCATCAATTCTGGCCAGCTCCTCCCATGCCTCTGTAATTCCATTTAGTCTAACTGCAATACTGATACATCAGACTTTAGCTTCTCCTTCTCAAATTTCAGGGTGAATTTGATCATATTATGATCACTTGTCCCTGATGGTTCTTTACCTTAAGCTCTCTGTTCAATTCCAGTTCATTGCACAACACCCAATATAGTATAGCTGATACCCCAATGGGCTCAAACATGAGTTGCTCTAAAAAGCCATCTTATAGGCACCCTAGAAATTCCCCCTCCTGTAATCAAGCATGAACTCAATTTTCCCAATCTACCTGCATACCCAATCTACCTCCAAGGGGTCAGTGTGGACATGGTGGAGGATTACAAATACCTGGGGATACGAATTGACAATAAACTGGACTGGTCAAAGAACACTGAGGCTGTCTACAAGAAGGGTCAGAGCCGTCTCTATTTCCTGAGGAGACTGAGGTCCTTTAACATCTGTCGGACGATGCTGAGGATGTTCTACGAGTCTGTGGTGGCCAGTGCTATCATGTTTGCTGTTGTGTGCTGGGGCAGCAGGCTGAGGGTAGCAGACACCAACAGAATCAACAAACTCATTCGTAAGGCCAGTGATGTTGTGGGTGTGGAACTGGACTCTCTGACGGTGGTGTCTGAAAAGAGGATGCTGTCCAAGTTGCACACCATCTTGGACAATGTCTCCCATCCACTCCATAATGTATTGGTTAGGCACAGGAGTACATTCAGCCAGAGACTCATTCCACCGAGATGTAACACTGAGCGTCATAGGAAGTCATTCCTACCTGTGGCCATCAAACTTTACAACTCCTCCCTCAGAGTGTCAGACACCCTGAGCTAATAGGCTGGTCCTGGACTTATTTCCACTTGGCATGATTAACTTATTATTATTTAATTATTTATGGTTTTATATTGCTCTATTTCTACACTATTCTTGGTTGGTGTGCCTGTAATGAAAACCAATTTCTCTCGGGATCAACAAAGTCTGTCTGTCTGTCTGTCTGTCTGTCTGTCTGTCTGTCTGTCTGTCTGTATATTAAAGTCCCACATGGCTATTTTGCCCTTTTGGCATGCATTTTCTATCTCCCATTGCAATTTATAGGCAACATCCTTACTACTGTTACTGGGTCTGTATATAACTCCCATCAGGGTCTTTTTACCCTTGTAGTTCCTTAGCTCTATCCACAATAATTCAACACCTCCTGACCCTGTGCCACCTCTTTCTTATGATTTGATTTCTTTTGTTTTACCCTCTCTGCCTTCCTGTCTGTCCTTTCAATACAATGTGTATCTTGGATGTTAAACTGCCAGCTATAATCTTCTTTCAGCCATGACTCAGTGATGCCTACATCATCATACATGCCAATCTGTAACTGTACTAGAAGTTAATCTATCTTATTCCATATACTGCACACAGTCAAATATAACACTTTCAGTCCTTATTCAATTTTTTCCAATTCTGTCTGCCTGTTATGTTGCAACTCATTTTGTTGACTGCAATTTTTCCCCATCGACAGTCTCTCTTCACTACACATTGCTTGCTTGTAAAGCAGCTCCTTATGTACAGCACAATCACTCCGGTTCCCTCCCCTGCCAAATACAGTCAATGTCTCTCAGGAAAGAGAATTCCAAAGATTCACCATTTACATTTCCACGTGAAGTGGGGGACTCCCACACACTGAAATTGTATTGCAGTTCTTGATTTCCTGTCAGCATCACCCCCTATAGTTCCCTCAGGTCCTCATGTCTCTGTCACCATCAGTAAATGCCCCCTAAAGAATAATAAATCATACCCTGTTACAGTTATGCAGACCCTTCTCTCTCTTTCTCAATCCTTCCTTAAAACCACGTTGACTTGGTCTCAACATTTTGTTTATTTATTTAAAGATACCGCGTGGAACAGGCTTCCTGTCCTTTGAGCCACGCCACCCAGCAACCCATCTATTTCACCCTAGCCTAAACACAGGGCAAGTTATAATAACCAATTAACCTACTAATCCATGCATCTTTGGACTGTAGGAGGAAACTAGCGTAGCCAGAGGAAAGGCACATGCGCATGGGAAGGAGTGTACTAACTCCTTACAGGGAATGCTGGAGTGGAACTCTGAACTCTTGCATCCTGAGTTACAACAGCGTCGTGCTAATCACTACATCACTATGGCACCACTAATACTTAAAGCTTCGCCAAATGACCAGCAATTTCCTCCCTGGCCACAGACTTAGGCACCAACATGTGCTAGGATAACAGGCCAACAGTTCCTCACTTTGTGTCTCACTACCTTCTTGAACAAGGGTGATGTATCACTGGTCACCCAATCCGGTGGTCCATTCCCAGAGATCAGACAGTGTTGAAAAACTATTCAATGGCAGCACTGCATCTGCAGTCATTATTTTAACCCTCGGGTGATGGCACAGGAACTTGGTCACTGGTCTGCCTTTGGTCTGTTAGATTTTGCAAGATGACTGCTCCGACAGAGAGAGAGAGAGAGAGAGACACACACACACGCACACGCGCACACACACACACGCGCACACGCGCACACACACACACGCATGCACGCACACACACACACACACACACACATGCACACACACACACACACACTTACATTACTCCAGTACCCTCTGTACCCACTATCACAATCTCCTTCAACGGGTGAAGTATTGGGAACTGGTACTTGTCCAATCTGATGGAGGATTAGGAATTGGACATTTTCCATTCCGAGCTTCTTCTCGGGAAGAGATGAGCGACTGTATGAAATAGGCCTGGCACAGAGTTAGATGATTGTGGTGAGAGGATGGAGGGGAGATCCACTCTACCAGTATGTTAACATGGTGAATAAGGCAGGAGATCTATTAGTGAGTAACCAACATAGTCACAGTGTGTCTTGGCCCAAAACATCAACTGTTTACTCATTCTCATAGATGTTGCCTGAGCTGCTGAACTCCTCCAGCACTTCATGTGCTTTGCCTTGGGTTTTCAGCATCTGCAGATTTTCTTGTGCTTGTGTAGTCACAATGTGGTGACATTAAAGGAGCCAGCATTTGGGTTTGAAGTTTCTAAATAAGGAGGGGAACTAGTATTAGAGAGAAGGTGGCAGTGCTTGAGAGAGACATTCCTGAGACTGGAGAGAGAATGGACTGATGTGAGTTCAGATACACTACATCGGAGAGCAGAGGAGAGGATGCCACTCTGGTTTAAAAGTTCATCTAAGGAAGTGTGGCTTTTGACTCCCAGTACCAACTATCTTGCTGGCAAACATACAGCCTCTGGTAAATAAAGTCAAAGATCTCAGAGCTAGATTGCTGTACCAGCGGGACATTAGGACCTCTTGTGTTTTTTTATTTCATGGAGTCTTGGATATCCCCTGCCATTCCAGATTCAAATTTAAAGGAGGTGAAGTATGCTTTATGATCAACTCTTCATGATGCACAAATGTTGCAGTGATGTCCCAATCCAACCTGGAATATCTTCTGATCAAGTGTCAAACTTTTATCTGTTGTGGGAGATTTCAGCCATCATCTTGGTAACAATGCACATCCCGCCTCAGGCCAGTGTCATACAGACTCTAGACGAACTGAGAGACATAATAAACAGCACATCCTGATGCCTACCCTATCATTCTGTGGGATTTTAACCAGGACAGCTCCGAATAATTATTACCAACAAATCATTTGCACTAGAGGAACTAACACACTGGACCACTGTTACAACACTATCAACAGCAGTGTCATTTTCAACCTCTCAGTGCTACGGTCGGAAGTTGTCACCATCTTCAAAAGAGCAACAATTATACCAGTTCCAAGAAGAGCAAGGTGAGCTGCCTTAATGACTATCATCCAATAGCACTCACATCTAGGCTGATGAAGTGCTTTGAGAGGTTGGCTATGGCTAGAATTAACTCCTGTCTCAGTAAGTACCTGGGCCCACTGCTATTTACCTATTGCCACAATAAGTCTATGGCTGATGTGATCTCAATGGCTTTTCACGCATCCTTGGATCACCTGGACATTACAAATACCTACATCAGGGTGCTGTTTATTGACTACAGCTCAGCATTTAACACCATCATTCCTACAGTTCTGATCATAAATCTCCAGAACCTGGGCCTCAGTACTCCATCTGCAGCTGGATCCTCAACTTTCTAACCAGGAGACCACAACCTGTGTGGATGGAAATAACATCTCCATCTTGCTGACAATCAATACTAGCACATCTAGCGATATGTGCTTAGCCCACTGCTCTACTCTCTCTACACGCATAACTGTGTAGCTAGGCACAGCTCAAATACCATCTATAAATTTATTGATGATATTTCTACAGATGTACCACAGAGCGCATTCTAACTGGCTGCATCACCGTCAGGAATGAGGGGAAGGGGTGACTGACTGCATTGGATCAAAGAAAGCTACAGAGAGTTGTGAACTTTATCAGCTCCATCATGGGCACTAGCCTCCATAGTATCCAGGAAGTTTTCTTAAGAACTTCTTGAGAAAATGTTATTTTGAGAGCTTGTATGTGCCTGTCAGAATAAAAGGTAAAGATAACAAGTGTAGGGAACCTTGGTTTTCAGGAGATATTGAGATCCTGGTCAAGAGAAAAAAGGAGGTGCATAGCAGGTATAGGCAGGTAGGACGAAATGAAGTGCATATGGGTGGAGGCAGATACGACAGGGTCTTTTAAGAGACTCCTGGAGAGGTACATGGAGCTTAGAAAAATAGAGGGCTATGAGTAACCCTAGGTAATTTCTAAGGTAAGGACATGTTCGGCACAGTTTTGTGGGCCGAAGAGCCTGTATTGTGCTGTAGATTTTCTATGTTTCTATATTGAGTATAAGTAATGCAAGAGAACAAGAAAAGAAATCAGGAGGGCTAAAGAAGTCATGAAGTTGCTCTAGCAGATAAGGTGAAGGAAAATCATAAGGAATTTTACAGGTATGTTGAGAGCAAAAGGATTGGAAGGGATAAAATTGGTCCTCTGGAAGATCAGAATGGTAATCCATGTGTGGAGCCATAACAGATGGGGGAGATTGGAAATAATTTTTTCCATCTGTACTTACTGGGGAGATGGATACAGAGTCTATAGCAGTGAGACAAAGTGATCAACTTCATGGACCCTGTACAGATTACAGAGTTCTACAAACTAAATGAAAGTACAGAAGGAATAAGCAGAGTGGCCATTGTTGAAAGTAGGACAGTGGTAAGAGTAGAAGCAACAGGCTTTGGCTCAAACCAGGCTTAGGCTCAGAAGAGGCCTCGGCTCTGTGTAAACCATCTGTTAAGGTTTCATTTTTGTTTTCTTTTTCCTCTCTTACTGTACCACTTAAATGGCTGTGATGTGCTCTTCGTGCCAGATGTTGGAGAACTGGGAGACCTAGAGTCTCCTGGGAACTACATCTGCGTGAAGTGCATCTGGCTGCAGCTCATTAAGAACCATGTTAGGGATCTGGAGCAGCAGCTGGATGACCTTCGGCTTGTACAGGAGAGCAGGGAAGTAGTCACCCCAAAGCTGCAGGAAGCGAGTAGCTGGGTGACGTCAGGAGAAATGGAAGTAGACAGTTACAGCAGAGCGCCCCTGTGGCCATTCCTCTCAAAAACAAGTATACCGCTTTGGATATTTTGTGGGGGATGACCTCCCGGGAGAATGCCATGGCGACCGGGTTACAGGCATAGAGCATGGGTCTGTGGGGCAGAAGGGAAAGAGATTGAAGAAGGGAGTGGTAGTGATAGGGGATTTGATAGTGAGGGAACAGACAGGAGATTCTGTGGACATGAACTCGACACCAGGTGTCAGTGTTAGGGACGTCTCAGATCGCGTCCACAACATTTTGGAGAGGGAGGGTGAGCAACTAGATGTCTTGGTACATATTGGTACCAATGACATAGGTAGGAAAAGCAATGAGATCCTGAAAAGAGAATTTAGAGCGTCAGGTAGAAAGCTAAGAAGCAGGACCTTCCGGGAAGTAATTTCTGGATTGCTTCTGTGCCATGCTTCAGAGAGGGTGATTTGGCAGATAAATGTGTGGCTGAGAAGCTGGTGCAGAGGGCAGGGCTTCAGTTTCTTGGATAATTGGGATCTCGTCTAGGGGAGGTATGACCTGCTCAAAAGTGACGGGATGCACCTGAACCCAAGGGGAACCAATATTCTTGGGGGCAGGTTGATTAGAGATGTTGGGGAGGGTTTAAACTAACTTGACAGGGGGATGGGAACCAGAGTGAAGGGACTCAGTAAAGGACGAACGGTAAAAAAGTAAAGACAGCATAGAGTCAGTTTGTCAGGAAAGGCAGGCTGGTGATGGGACTTAGTTGCAGCCAACAGGCTGAGTATCAAATCATTAGGGATGCACAGTCAGAAAGGATAGCAAATATCGTACTCAAGGTGTTATATCTAAATGTAAGTAGCATAAAAAATAAGGTGGGTGATCTTGTTGCAATATTACAGATTGCCCAGGATGATGTTATGGCCATCACTGAATCATGGCTGAAGGATGGTTCAAGTCAAGTCAAGTCACTTTTATTGTCATTTCGACCATATCTGCTATGTACAGTACATAGTAAAAATGAGACAATGTTTTTCAGGACCATGGTGTTACATGACACAGTACAAAAACTAGACTGAACTACGTAAAAAACAACACAGAGAGAAAAAAAACAACTACACTAGACTACAGACCTACCCAGGACTGCATAAAGTGCACAAAACAGTGCAGACATTACAATAAATAATAAACAGGACAATAGGGCAGTAAGGTGTCAGTCCAGGCTCTGGGTATTGAGGAGTCTGATAGCTTTGGGGAAGAAACTGTTACATAGTCTGGTCGTGAGAGTCCAAATGCTTCGGTGCCTTTTCCCAGACAGCAGGAGGGAGAAGAGTTTGTATGAGGGGTGCCTGGGGTCCTTCATAATGCTGTTTGCTTTGCGGATGCAGCATGTAGTGTAAATGTACGTGATGGCAGGAAGAGAGACCCCAATGATCTTCTCAGTAGACCTCATTATCCGCTGCAGGGTCTTGCAATCCGAGATGGTGCAATTTCCAAACCAGACAGTGATGCAGCTGCTCAGGATGCTCTCAATACAACCCCTGTAGAATGTGATGAGGATGGGGGTTGGGAGATGGACTTTCCTCAGTCTTTGCAGAAAGTAGAGATGCTGCTGGGCTTTCTTTGCTATGGAGCTGGCATTGAGGGATTAGGTGAGATTCTCTGCCAGATGAACACCAAGAAATTTGGTGCTCTTAACAATCTCTACCGAGGAGCCGTCGATGTTCAGCGGGAAGTGGTTGCTCTGTACCCTCCTGAAGTCAACAACCATCTCTTTTGTTTTGTTCACATTCAGAGACAGGTTGTTGGCTCTGCACCAGTCTGTTAGCCGCTGTGCCTCCTCTCTGTAAGCTGACTTGTCGCTATTGCTGACCCACCACGGTCGTGTCATCAGTGAACTTGATGATGTGGTTCGAGCTGTGTGTTGCAGCACAGTCGTGGGTCAGCAGAGTGAACAGCAGTGGACTGAGCACACAGCCCTGGGGGCCCCCCGTGCTCAGTGTGATGGTGTTGGAGGTGCTGCTCCTGATCCTAACTGACAGGCCCAGTAGGCTCAGCTTTCCAATCGTTTTCTGAGGGATGATGGTGTTGAATGCTGAACTGAAGTCTATGAACAGCATTTGAACGTACGGGTCTTTTTTGTCCAGGTGGGTTAGGGCCAGGTGGAGGGTGATGGCAATGGCATCGTCTGTTGAGCGGTTGGACGGTACGCAAACTGCAGGGGGTCCAGTGAGGGGGGCAGCAGGGTCTTGATATGCCTCATGACGAGCATGACTAGTTGTAGTTGGGAACTGAATGTCCAAGCAGGGATCGGAAGATAGGCAGAGGGAGTGGTGTGGCTTTACTGGTAAAGAATGGCATCAAATCAGTAGAAAGATGTGACATAGGATCGTTTGAGTTAAGAAACTGCAAGGGTAAAAGGATGCTGATGGCAGTTATATACAGGCCTCCCAACAGTGGCTGGGAGGTGGACCACAGGTTACAACAGGAAATAGATAAGTTGAGTCAAAAGAGCAATGTTATGGTAGCAATGGAAGATTTTAAAATGCAGATTGATTGGTCGGTTGGTAATGGATCTTAAGAGAGTGAGTCTGTTGAATGCCTAAGAGATGGCTTTTTAGAGCAGTTTGTCATTGAGCCTATTAGGGGATCAGCTATACTGGATTGGGTGTTATGTAATGAACCAGAGGTGACTAGGGAGCTTAAGGTAAAAGAACCCTTAGGAACCAGTGATCACAATATGATTGAGTTCAAACACGAGGAAATCTGCAGATGCTGGAAATTCAAACAACACACACAAAATGCTGGTGGAACGCAGCAGGCTAAGCAGCACCTATAAGGAGAAGCACTGTCGATGTTTCGGGCCGAGACACTTCGTCAGGACTAACTGAAAGGAGAGATACTAAGAGATTTGAAAGTAGTTGGGGGAGGGGGAAATGCGAAATGATTGGAGAAGACCGGAGTGGGTGGGATGAAGCTAAGACCAGGAAAGGTGATTGGCGAAAGTGATACAGAGCTGAAGAAGGGAAAGGATCATGGGACAGGAGGCCTCGGGAGAAAGAAAGGGGGAGGGGAGCACCAGAGGGAGATGGAGAACAAGCAGGGTGATGGGCGGAGAGAGAGAGAAAAAAACCAAACAACTAAATATGTCAGGGATGGGGTAAGAAGGGGAGGAGGGGCATTAACAGAAGTTAGAGAAGTCAATGTTCATGCCATCAGGTTGGAGGCTACCCAGCCGGTACATAAGGTGTTGTTCCTCCAACCTGAGTGTGGCTTCATTTTGACAGTAGAGGAGGCCATGGATAGACATATCAGAATGGGAATGGAACGTGGAATTAAAATGTGTGGCCACTGGGAGATCCTACTTTCTCTGGCAGACCGAGCGTAGGTGTTCAGCGAAACGGTCTCCCAGTCTGTGTCGGGTCTCACCAGTATACAAAAGGCCACACCGGGAGCACAGGACGCAGTATACCACACCAGCCGACTCACAGGTGAAGTTTCGCCTCACCTGGAAGGACTGTCTGGGGCCCTGAATGGTGGTGAGGGAGGAAGTGTAAGGGCAGGTGTAGCACTTGTTCCGCTTACAAGGATAAGTGATTACAAGGATTTTCAGAGATGTTACCAGGAAGGTGGATGAAGGCAAGGGATTGATTGTTCTCTATATGAACTTTAGTAAGGCACTTGACAAGGTCCCACAGGGAAGGCTGGCCAAGAAGGTTCAGTTGCTCGGCACTTAGGATAAAGTCTTAGAGTCACAAAGTCATAGTGAAGTACAGCATGGAAACAGGCCTTTTGGCCCATCTAGTCCATACCAAAACCCATTAAATTGCCTACTCCCCTTGATTTGCACCAGGACCATAGCTCTCCATATCTCCATTATCCATGTACCTATCCAAACTTCTCTTCAATGTTGAAATTGAACTCAAGTGGACCACTTGTGTTGACAGCTCATTCCACATACTCACAGCCTTCTGAGTGTGCTGGGCCCCCTACTCTACTTGCTTTACACCTATGACTGTGTGGCTAAGTACAGCTCCAACACCATATACAGGTTTGCTGATGACACCACTGTTGTGGGCTGTATTAAAAGTGGTGATGAATCAGCATACAGGAGGGAGATAGAAAATTTGACTGAGTGGTGTAATAACAACAACCTCTCACTCAATGTCAATAAGACCAAGGAATTGATTATAGACTTCAGGAGAGGAAAACTAGAGGTCCATGAGTCAGTAATCATTTGAGTATCAGAGGGGGAGAGGGTCAGTAACTTTATATTCCTGGGTATCACTATCTCAGAGGACCTATCCTGGACCCATCATATAAATGTAATTGCAAAGAAAGCACAACAGCACTTCAACTTCCTCAGGAGTCTGTGGAGATTCGGCATGTCATTAAAAACCTTGGCAAACTTCTATAGATGTGTGGTGGAAAGTGTGCTGATTGTCTGCATTACAGCCTGATATGTAGTTGGTGGTTGCCTCTGGAGGCCTGTGACGAGTGGAGTGCCACAGAGATCAACGCTGGGCCCTTTGTTGTTTGTTATCCATATCAATGATTTGCAATTGACACCAAGATTGGGGGTGTTGTAGACAGTGAGGAAGGCTATCATGGTTTGCAGAGGGATCTGCATCAGCTGGAAAAATGGGCTTAAAAATGAAAGATGGAATTTAATGCAGACAAGTGCGAAGTTTCGCACTTTGTTGGACCAGCCAGGGTAGGTCTTACACAGTGAATGGTAGAGCTCTGAGGAGTGTGGCAGAACAAAGGGGTCTGGGAGTACAGGTACATAATTAGTTGAAAGTGGCGTCACAGGCAGATAGGGTCATAAAGAAACATTCATAAATCAATGTATTGAGTACAGGAGATGGAATGTATGCTGAAGTTGCATGAGATGTTGGTGAGGCCTAATTTGAAGAATTGTGTACAGTTTTGGTCACCTACCTACAGGAGAGATGTAAATAAGATCAAAAGAGTACAGAGAAAATTTATAAGGGTGTTGCTGAGTCTGGAGGACCAGAGTTATAAGGAAAGATTGAATAGGTTAGGATTGTAGAAGATTGAGAGGAGATTTGATAGAGGTATACAAAATTATGAGGTGTATGGATAGGGTAAATGCAAGCAGGCTTTTTCCACTGAGGTTGTGTGGGACCACAACTAGAGATCATGGCTTAGGGCTGAAACACGAAAAGTTTAAGAGGAATCTTCTTCACTCAGAAGGTTATGAGAATGTGGAATTGTCAGGAACGGGGCTGGATGGACCCAAACGCAGGACACAGACACAGAAGTACTAGGGGGAGAACAGAATGGGGATGCCATGGCATCTAAGGGTAGAGCTGGGGTTCAGGTAGATAGAGTGTCAGGCAGGCAGAGCAGACCGGGCTCCCGGAGTTCGGGCAGGCGGAGCGGAGCGGGCTCCCGGAGTTCAGGCAGGCAGAGCGGAGCGGGTTCCCGGAGTTCGAGTTCAGGTAGAGCAGAGCGGACTCCCGGAGTTCAGGCAGGCAGACAGGTCCCTGGGGTTCAGGCAGGTAGACAGGTCCCCGGGGTTCAGGCAGACAGACAGGTCCCCGAGGTTCAGGCAGACAGACAGGTCCCCGGGGTTCAGACAGGCAGACAGGTCCCCGGGGTTCAGGCAGGCAGGCAGACAGGTCCCCGGGGTTCAGGCAGGTAGGCAGACAGGTCCCCGAGGTTCAGGCAGGCAGGCAGACAGGTCCCCGGGGTTCAGGCAGGCAGGCAGACAGGTCCCCGGGGTTCAGGCAGGTAGACAGGTCCCCGGGGTTCAGGCAGGCAGACAGACAGGTCCCCGAGGTTCAGGCAGACAGACAGGTCCCCGGGGTTCAGGCAGGTAGACAGGTCCCCGGGGTTCAGGCAGGCAGACAGACAGGTCCCCGGGGTTCAGGCAGGCAGACAGACAGGTCCCCGAGGTTCAGGCAAACAGACAGGTCCCCGGGGTTCAGGCAGGCAGGCAGACAGGTCCCCGGGGTTCAGGCAGGCAGGCAGACAGGTCCCCGGGGTTCCGGCAGACAGGCAGACAGGTCCCCGGGGTTCAGGCAGACAGACAGGTCCCCGGGGTTCAGGCAGGCAGACAGGTCTCCGGGGTTCAGGCAGGCAGGCAGACAGGTCCCCAGGGTTCAGGCAGGCAGACAGACAGGCTCCCGGTGTTCAGGCAGGCAGACAGGTCCCCGGGGTTCAGGCAGGCAGGCAGACAGATCCCCGGGGTTCAGGCAGGCAGGTAGACAGATCCCCGGGGTTCAGGCAGGCAGGTAGTCAGGTCCCCGGGGTTCAGGCAGGCAGGCAGACAGATCCCCGGGGTTCAGGCAGGCAGGTAGACAGATCCTCGGGGTTCAGGCAGGCAGGCAGACAGATCCTCGGGGTTCAGGCAGGCAGGTAGACAGGTCCCCGGGGTTCAGGCAGGCAGGTAGACAGGTCCCCGGGGTTCCGGCAGACAGGCAGACAGGTCTAGGTGGCTAGATAAGCTGGCAGAGAGCCCTCCCTGGGCGGGCCGCATATATCCCGGGTAGGGCCACCTCCCAGGCGGAAACACCGGAGGCCTGGGCAAGACACGGACCCCTAGGCAGATGTGGGGCACAATCCCAGGGTTTGAGCGGAATAGAAGGACGGGGTAGAACCCCCGCCGGGCAGCGGCAGGTCGGCCGGACCCGCCCGACGGAGGCAAGGGGTAGGAATGGGCAGAACCACCGCCGGGCAGCAGCAGACTGGCCGGATCCGCCCGACGGAGGCAAGGGGTAGGAATGGGCATAGGTCCAGGGTGACTAACACAACAGTCATGATAATGGGAAATCGGGAAAGGCCGGCAGACAGCGCGACCGCGCGAACAAAACAAACGAGCGGAGAAGCGGGACTAGCACATGGGAAGAAAGGTGGGGGAGAGGACCAACCTGGCAGTACTGGCACGGGGCAGAGAAGCATGATGAGGAGTGGATCTGAGCCCGGACAGGATAACAGAATGCAGAGAAGAGTTCGGAACCGGCAGAGAAACAGGAAACAGAACAAAACGACCACCCGCCTGGTCCCAATCCCAAGGCCCCTTATAAACACCTGCAGCTCAATGAGTCACAGGTGTGCCTCCTTGAGCCAGGAGGGGCCTAACTAGTTCACGGGAGACGGGAGGGGCAACTGCAGGACCTGGAGTCCAGAGCCCTCGGACCGGATCAAGACCCGGAACATGGATTCTGGACCGGACCGGACCCTGACAGGAATGAACTGCCAGCACAAGTGGTCCATGTGAGCTCGATTTCACTGTTGAAGAGAAGTTTGGATAGGTACATGGATAATAGAGGTATGGAGGGCTATAGTCCAGGTACAGGTCATTAGGAGTAGGCAGTTTAACTGGATTTGGCATGGACTAGATGGGCCCAAGGGCCTGTTTCTGTGCTGCACTTCTCTATGACATCTTCAAGGAGCAATGCCTCAAAAAGACAGCATCCATCATTAAGGACAACCATCACCCAGGATATGTTCTTTTCTCATTGCTGCCATCTGGGAGGAGGTACAGGAGTCTGAAGGCACACACTCAGCAATTCAGGAACAGCTTCTTCCCCTCTGCCATCCAATTCCTAAATGGACACTGAACCCATGGACACTACCTCACCTTTTATTTTTATTTTTATTTTTGCACTTCTGATTTAATTCAACTATTTAATATACATATATATTTCTGTAATTCGCAGCTTTTTCCCTTCGATGATTTAAGTATTGCATTGTACTTTCACAACACACGCCGATGATATTCAAGTAAATTGTGATTTTGATTCTCAGGGCATAGACTTTGGGAAGGATACAGAGACTGCAGGGAAAAGTGTGGGAGTTAAAGGCTAATTGTGGCAGGGTTACTTTGACCCTCCCAGTGATGAATGGTTCCCTACAGTGGGAAGGGAAATGGGCAGGAGTTCTGAAGGTGGAACCATTAGGTCTGAGCGTGCAGAGGGAGATGTAGATGTCAATGTGACTGTCCAAAGAGGCTAGGAAAACAAATTTCACGACACATGCTGGTGATAATAAACTTGATTCTGACCACTGCCATATACAGATCACTTTCGAGCTTTATTATCACTGACATAAGACCAGAAGACATAGGAACAAAATTAAGCCAACTGGCCCATGGAGTCTGCTCTGCCATTCTATCTTGGTTGATTGATTATCCCTCTCAACCCCATTCTCCTGCCCACCCCATGACATCTGATGCCCGATTAATCAAGACACGGCCTCCACAGCTGTCTGTGGCAATGAATTCCACAGATTCACCACCTTCTAGCCAGAGAAATTCTCATCTCTAATCTAAAAGGACATCCCTATATTTTGAGTAAGTGCTTTTTGTCCTTGACTCCACGCTATAGGAAACATCCTCTCCACTTATATTCTATTGAGGTCTTACACTATCGATAGGTTTCAATGTTGCATGTCCTAAAGTTTGCTGATTTGCAGCAGCAGTATAGAGCAATAAGCAAAAATAACTATGTAATAGAAATAAATGGTGCAAAGGAGGAATAATCAGCTAGTGTTGATAACAGGGTCCAGTGGTGACCAGGTTCCCAGTGTGATTACAGGGACCAGTGGTGACCAGGTTCCCAGAGTGACTACAGGATCCATGGTGACCAGGTTCCCAGTGTGATTACAGGGACCAGTGGGGACCAGGTTCCCAGTGTGATTACAGGGACCAGTGGTGACCAGGTTTCCAGTGTGATTACAGGGACCAGTGGTGACCAGGCTCCCAGTGTGATTACAGGGTCCAGTGGTGACCAGGTTCCCAGTGTGATTACAGGGACCAGTGGTGACCAGGTTCCCAGTGTGATTACAGGGACCAGTGGGGACCAGGTTCCCAGAGTGACTACAGGATCCATGGTGACCAGGTTCCCAGTGTGATTACAGGGACCAGTGGGGACCAGGTTCCCAGTGTGATTACAGGGACCAGTGGTGACCGAGTTCCCAGTGTGATTACAGGGACCAGTGGTGACCAGGCTCCCAGTGTGATTACAGGGTCCAGTGGTGACCAGGTTCCCAGTGTGATTACAGGGACCAGTGGTGACCAGGTTCCCAGTGTGATTACAGGGACCAGTGGGGACCAGGTTCACAGCGTGATTACAGGGACCAGTGGGGACCAGGTTCACAGCGTGATTACAGGGACCAGTGGGGACCAGGTTCCCAGTGTGATTACAGGGACCAGTGGGGACCAGGTTCCCAGAGTGTCTACAGGGTCCAGTGGTGACCAGGTTCCAAGTGTGATTACAGGGACCAGTGGTGACCAGGTTCCCAGTGTGACTACAGGGACCAGTGGGGACCAGGTTCCCAGTGTGATTACAGGGACCAGTGGGGACCAGGTTCCCAGAGTGACTACAGGGTCCAATGGTGACCAGGTTCCAAGTGTGATTACAGGGTCCAGTGGTGACCAGGTTCCCAGTGTGATTACAGGGTCCAGTGGTGACCAGGTTCCCAGAGTGATTACAGGAAACAGTGGTGACCAGGCTCCCAGTGTGATTACAGGGACCAGTGGTGACCAGGTTCCCAGTATGATTACAGGAACCAGTGGTGACCAGGCTCCCAGTGTGATTACAGGGACCAGTGGGGACCAGGTTCCCAGAGTGACTACAGGGTCCAGTGGTGACCAGGTTCCAAGTGTGATTACAGGGACCAGTGGTGACCAGGTTCCCAGTGTGACTACAGGGACCAGTGGGGACCAGGTTCCCAGTGTGATTACAGGGACCAGTGGGGACCAGGTTCCCAGAGTGACTACAGGGTCCAGTGGTGACCAGGTTCCAAGTGTGATTACAGGGACCAGTGGTGACCAGGTTCCCAGTGTGATTACAGGGTCCAGTGGTGACCAGGTTCCCAGAGTGATTACAGGAACCAGTGGTGACCAGGCTCCCAGTGTGATTACAGGGACCAGTGGTGACCAGGTTCCCAGTATGATTACAGGAACCAGTGGTGACCAGGCTCCCAGTGTGATTACAGGGACCAGTGGTGACCAGGTTCTTGTATGATTACAGGGACCAGTGGTGACCAGGTTCCCAGTGTGACTACAGGGTCCATGGTGACCAGGTTCCAAGTGTGACTACAGGGACCAGTGGGGACCAGGTTCCCAGTGTGATTACAGGGTCCATGGTGACCAGGTTCCCAGAGTGACTACAGGATCCATGGTGACCAGGTTCCCAGTGTGATTACAGGGACCAGTGGGGACCAGGTTCCCAGTGTGATTACAGGGACCAGTGGTGACCAGGTTCCCAGTGTGATTACAGGGTACATGGTGACCAGGTTCCCAGTGTGATTACAGGGTCCATGGTGACCAGGTTCCCAGTGTGATTACAGGGACCAGTGGGGACCAGGTTCCCAGTGTGATTACAGGGTCCATGGTGACCAGGTTCCCAGAGTGACTACAGGGTCCAGTGGTGGCCAGGTTCCCAGAGTGACTACAGGGTCCATGGTGACCAGGTTCCCAGTGTGATTACAGGGACCAGTGGTGACCAGGTTCCCAGTGTGATTACAGGGTCCAGTGGGGAACAGGTTCCCAGTGTGATTACAGGGACCAGTGGTGACCAGGTTCCCAGTGTGATTACAGGGACCAGTGGTGACCAGGTTCCCAGTGTGATTACAGGGTCCAGTGGTGACCAGGTTCCCAGTGTGATTACAGGGACCAGTGGTGACCAGGTTCCCAGTGTGATTACAGGGACCAGTGGTGACCAGGTTCCCAGTGTGATTACAGGGACCAGTGGTGACCAGGTTCCCAGTGTGATTACAGGGTCCAGTGGTGACCAGGTTCCCAGTGTGATTACAGGGACCAGAGGTGACCAGGTTCCCAGTGTGATTACAGGGACCAGTGGTGACCAGGTTCCCAGTGTGATTACAGGGACCAGTGGTGACCAGGTTCCCAGTGTGATTACAGGGACCAGTGGTGACCAGGTTCCCAGTGTGATTACAGGGACCAGTGGTGACCAGGTTCCCAGTGTGATTACAGGGTCCAGTGGTGACCAGGTTCCCAGTGTGATTACAGGGACCAGAGGTGACCAGGTTCCCAGTGTGATTACAGGGACCAGTGGTGACCAGGTTCCCAGTGTGATTACAGGGACCAGTGGTGACCAGGTTCCCAGTGTGATTACAGGGACCAGTGGTGACCAGGTTCCCAGTGTGATTACAGGGACCAGTGGTGACCAGGCTCCCAGTGTGATTACAGGGTCCAGTGGTGACCAGGTTCCCAGTGTGATTACAGGGACCAGTGGTGACCAGGTTCCCAGTGTGATTACAGGGACCAGTGGGGACCAGGTTCCCAGAGTGACTACAGGATCCATGGTGACCAGGTTCCCAGTGTGATTACAGGGATCAGTGGGGACCAGGTTCCCAGTGTGATTACAGGGACCAGTGGTGACCAGGTTCCCAGTGTGATTACAGGGACCAGTGGTGACCAGGCTCCCAGTGTGATTACAGGTTCCAGTGGTGACCAGGTTCCCAGTGTGATTACAGGGACCAGTGGTGACCAGGTTCCCAGTGTGATTACAGGGACCAGTGGGGACCAGGTTCCCAGCGTGATTACAGGGACCAGTGGGGACCAGGTTCCCAGTGTGATTACAGGGACCAGTGGGGACCAGGTTCCCAGAGTGACTACAGGGTCCAGTGGTGACCAGGTTCCAAGTGTGATTACAGGGACCAGTGGTGACCAGGTTCCCAGTGTGACTACAGGGACCAGTGGGGACCAGGTTCCCAGTGTGATTACAGGGACCAGTGGGGACCAGGTTCCCAGAGTGACTACAGGGTCCAATGGTGACCAGGTTCCAAGTGTGATTACAGGGACCAGTGGTGACCAGGTTCCCAGTGTGATTACAGGGTCCAGTGGTGACCAGGTTCCCAGAGTGATTACAGGAACCAGTGGTGACCAGGCTCCCAGTGTGATTACAGGGACCAGTGGTGACCAGGTTCCCAGTATGATTACAGGAACCAGTGGTGACCAGGCTCCCAGTGTGATTACAGGGACCAGTGGTGACCAGGTTCCCAGTATGATTACAGGAACCAGTGGTGACCAGGTTCCCAGTGTGACTACAGGGTCCATGGTGACCAGGTTCCAAGTGTGACTACAGGGACCAGTAGGGACCAGGTTCCCAGTGTGATTACAGGGTCCATGGTGACCAGGTTCCCAGAGTGACTACAGGATCCATGGTGACCAGGTTCCCAGTGTGATTACAGGGACCAGTGGGGACCAGGTTCCCAGTGTGATTACAGGGACCAGTGGTGACCAGGTTCCCAGTGTGATTACAGGGACCAGTGGTGACCAGGTTCCCAGTGTGATTACAGGGTCCAGTGGTGACCAGGTTCGCAGTGTGATTACAGGGACCAGTGGCGACCAGGTTCCCAGTGTGATTACAGGGACCAGTGGGGACCAGGTTCCCAGCGTGATTACAGGGACCAGTGGGGACCAGGTTCCCAGTGTGATTACAGGGACCAGTGGGGACCAGGTTCCCAGAGTGACTACAGGGTCCAGTGGTGACCAGGTTCCAAGTGTGATTACAGGGACCAGTGGTGACCAGGTTCCCAGTGTGACTACAGGGACCAGTGGGGACCAGGTTCCCAGTGTGATTACAGGGACCAGTGGGGACCAGGTTCCCAGAGTGACTACAGGGTCCAGTGGTGACCAGGTTCCAAGTGTGATTACAGGGACCAGTGGTGACCAGGTTCCCAGTGTGATTACAGGGTCCAGTGGTGACCAGGTTCCCAGAGTGATTACAGGAACCAGTGGTGACCAGGCTCCCAGTGTGATTACAGGGACCAGTGGTGACCAGGTTCCCAGTATGATTACAGGAACCAGTGGTGACCAGGCTCCCAGTGTGATTACAGGGACCAGTGGTGACCAGGTTCCCAGTATGATTACAGGGACCAGTGGAGACCAGGTTCCCAGTGTGACTACAGGGTCCATGGTGACCAGGTTCCAAGTGTGACTACAGGGACCAGTGGGGACCAGGTTCCCAGTGTGATTACAGGGTCCATGGTGACCAGGTTCCCAGAGTGACTACAGGATCCATGGTGACCAGGTTCCCAGTGTGATTACAGGGACCAGTGGGGACCAGGTTCCCAGTGTGATTACAGGGACCAGTGGTGACCAGGTTCCCAGTGTGATTACAGGGACCAGTGGTGACAAGGTTCCCAGAGTGACTACAGGGTCCATGGTGACCAGGTTCCCAGTGTGATTACAGGGTCCATGGTGACCAGGTTTCCAGTGTGATTACAGGGTCCATGGTGACCAGGTTCCCAGTGTGATTACAGGGTCCGTGGTGACCAGGTTCCCAGAGTGACTACAGGGTCCAGTGGTGGCCAGGTTCCCAGAGTGACTACAGGGTCCATGGTGACCAGGTTCCCAGTGTGATTACAGGGACCAGTGGTGACCAGGTTCCCAGTGTGATTACAGGGTCCAGTGGTGACCAGGTTCCCAGTGTGATTACAGGGACCAGAGGTGACCAGGTTCCCAGTGTGATTACATGGACCAGTGGTGACCAGGTTCCCAGTGTGATTACAGGGACCAGTGGTGACCAGGTTCTCAGTGTGATTACAGGGACCAGTGGTGACCAGGTTCCCAGTGTGATTACAGGGACCAGTGGTGATCAGGTTCCCAGAGTGACTACAGGGTCCAGTGGTGACCAGGTTCCCAGTGTGATTACAGGGACCAGTGGTGACCAGGCTCCCAGTGTGATTACAGGGACCAGTGGTGACCAGGTTCCCAGTGTGATTACAGGGACCAGTGGTGACCAGGTTCCCAGTGTGATTACAGGGTCCAGTTGTGACCAGGTTCCCAGAGTGATTACAGGGACCAGTGGTGACCAGGTTCCCAGTGTGATTACAGGGACCAGTGGTGACCAGGTTCCCTGTGTGATTACAGGGACCAGTGGTGACCAGGTTCCCAGTGTGATTACAGGGTCCAGTGGTGACCAGGTTCCCAGAGTGATTACAGGGACCAGTGGTGACCAGGTTCCCAGTGTGATTACAGGGACCAGTGGGGACCAGGTTCCCAGAGTGACTACAGGGTCCAGTGGTGACCAGGTTCCCAGTGTGATTACAGGGACCAGTGGGGACCAGGTTCCCAGAGTGACTACAGGGTCCAGTGGTGACCAGGTTCCCAGTGTGATTACAGGGACCAGTGGTGACCAGGTTCCCAGTATGATTACAGGAACCAGTGGTGACCAGGTTCCCAGTGTGATTACAGGGACCAGTGGTGACCAGGTTCCCAGTGTGATTACAGGGTCCATGGTGACCAGGTTCCCAGTGTGATTACAGGGTCCAGTGGTGACCAGGTTCCCAGTGTGATTACAGGGACCAGTGGGGACCAGGTTCCCAAAGTGATTACAGGGACCAGTGGTGACCAGGTTCCCAGTGTGACTACAGGGTCCATGGTGACCAGGTTCCCAGTGTGATTACAGGAACCAGTGGTGACCAGGTTCCCAGAGTGACTACAGGGTCCAGTGGTGACCAGGTTCCCAGTGTGATTACAGGGACCAGTGGTGACCAGGTTCCCAGTATGATTACAGGGACCAGTGGTGACCAGGTTCCCAGTGTGATTACAGGGACCAGTGGTGACCAGGTTCCCAGTGTGATTACAGGGACCAGTGGTGACCAGGTTCCCAGTGTGATTACAGGGACCAGTGGGGACCAGGCTCCCAGTATGATTACAGGGACCAGTGGGGACAAGGTTCCCAGAGTGACTACAGGGTCCAGTGGTGACCAGGTTCCCAGAGTGACTACAGGGTCCAGTGGTGACCAGATTCCCAGTGTGAACAGGGATCCAATTGCAGACCCAGTACTGTGCACACAGTGATATTAATTGAGTAACAAATCCCAAGTGCAAACAAAGCCAATGTCAAAATTCAGGCAGAGATCAAAACATCCAGAAAAATCCAAAAACCAGAATCGGAGAGTCGATATTCAGATGGACAGAGTTCAGATACGAATGCTGGAAAGGCGCAGGAAAACTCACTGGCACAATCTGGCAACAAACAGGTGAAAACACAGGACTGAAATACACTGAGCAATAAACAGAGAGGCAGATGATCGGTGGAGCACAGTGAGACAGAAGTGGCAGCAATACAGGTAATAATGAGAAAACGGTGAGAGGCAAAGTACTCATCATACAGGGGCCGTAGTAAAACAGGAGTGGGGACAGGAACACATGGAGCATGAAAACAAACAAGAGCACATGGCAATACACAACCACAGACTACAGCTAGGGGGAAAACACAAAAAGACGAAGTTCAACTGGATGTACTGACAGGCTCGTAAGGCACGACCTGCCCTTGACAAAGCCATGCTCACTATTCCTTATCATATTATGCTTCTCCAAATGTTCATAAACCCTACCTCTCATGATCTTTTCCATCAGCTTACCAACCACTGAAGTAAGACTCACTGGTCTATAATTTCCTGGGCTATCTCTACTCCCTTTCTTGAATAAAGGAACAACATCTGCAACCCTCCAATCCTCCAGAACCTCTCCCATCCCAATTGATGATGCAACGATTGTTGCCAGAGGCTCAGCAATCTCCACCCTTGCCTCCCACAGTAGCCTGGGGTACATCTCATCCAGTCCCGGAGACTTATCCAACTTGATGCTTTCTGAAAGCTCCAGCACATCCTCTTTCTTAATATCAATATGCTCAAGCTTTTCAATCCACTGTAAATCATCCCAACAATCACCAAGATCCTTTTCCATAGTGAATACTGAAGCAAAGTACTCATTAAGTATCTCTGCTATCTCCTCTGGTTCCATACACACTTTTCCACTGTCGCACTTGATTGGTCCTATTCTCTCATGTCTTATCCTCTTGCTCTTCACATACTTGTAGAATGCCTTGGGGTTTTCCTTAATCCTGATCACCAACTTAATACTCATGGCCCCTTCTAGCTCTCCTAATTTCTTTCTTAAACTCCTTCCTGCTAGCCTTATAATTTTCCAGATCTCTATCATTACCTAGTTTTTTGAACCTTTCATAAGCTTTTCTTTTCTTCTTTACTAGATTTTCAACAGCCTTTGTACACCACGGTTCCTGTACCCTACCATCCATTCCTTGTCTCATTGGAACGTACCTATGCAGAACGCTACGCAAATATCCCTGAACATTTGCCACATTCCTGCTGTACATTTCCCTGAGAAAATCTGTTTCCAATTTATGCTTCCAAGTTCCTGCCTGATAGCTTCATATTTCCTCTTACTTCAATTAAATGTTTTCTTAACATGTCTGTTCCAATCCCTCTCCAATGCTACGGTAAAGGAGATAGAATTGTGATCACTATCTCCAAAATGCTCTCCCACTGACAGACCTGACACCTGACCAGGTTCATTTCCCAATACCAGATCAAGTACAGACTCTCCTCATGTAGGCTTATCTACATATTGTATCAGGAAACCTTCCTGAACACACCTAACAAACTCCACCCCATCTAAACCCCTTGCTCTAGGGAGATGCCAATCAATATTTGGGAAATTAATATCTCCAACCATGCCAACCCTCTTATTATTACACCTTTCCAGAATCTGTCTATCTGCTCCTCGATATCCCTGTTACTATTGGGTGGTCTATAAAAAACACCCAGTAGAGTTATTGACCCCTTCCTGTTTCTAACCTGCACCCAAAGAGACTCAGTAGACAATCCCTCCATGATTTCCTTCTTTTCTGCAGCTATGACACTATCTCTGATCAGCAGTGCCACAGCCCCACCTCTTTTGCCTCCCTCCCTGTCCTTTCTGAAACATCTAAAGCCTGGCAGTCCAAGTAACCATTCCTGCCCCTGAGCCATCCAAATCTTTGTAATGGCCACAACATCATAGCTGCATGTACTGATCCATGCTCTAAGCTCATCTGCTTTGTTCATGATGTTCCTTCATTAAAATAGACACATCTCAATCCGTTATCTATCACCTGCCTATCCTCCCTCTTGCACTGTCTCTAAGCTTTCTCTATTTGTGAGTCAACTGCTCCCTCCTCCGTCTCTTCAGTTCGGTTTCCACCCCCCAGCAATTCTAGTTTAAACTCGCCCCAGTAGCCTTAGCAAACCTCCCTGCAAAGAGTTTGGTCCCTCTCGGGTTCCCAGTGTGATTACGGGGAACAGTGGTGAACAGATTCCCAGTGTGATTACAGTGAACAGTGGTGAACAGGTTCCCAGTGTGATTACGGGGAACAGTGGTGAACAGGTTCCCAGTGTGATTACGGGGAACAGTGGTGAGAAAGTTCACTACTGACAGGATGTGGTGAACTACATATACCTGTCTGGACACGCCCCCCCCCCCCCCACCGCTGACTGCTCCTGTGGCTCCTCCCACAGACTCTGGTATAAAGGCGATTGGAGACACAGCCCCTTCCTCAGTCTCCAGGATGTTGTGTGATGGTCACTTGCTGCTTGTGCTTTCTTCCAGCCAATAAAAGCCTACCTTAACCCACGTCTCAGAGTTATTGATGGTGCATCACAGGAGTTTGGAGACTGTCCTTTGGGGACTGCCTCCCACCCTCTAGATGTGGGATAGTCTCTGTGGCAATGAATTCAATGGTTAGTTGATGGAGTTTTGTGGTTCCAGCTCACCTGCAGTTGAGCGACAGCTACAAGCATGTTGTGACGAGCCTGCAGTACAGATGAGCAGGACAAAGAGGAGGGAGTCATGCACTGAGCGAGCCAACGACTGTCTTCCCACATGTATGATACCTGTGTCAGAGAGCAGTTAAAAAATTAGCTTTATTTGTCACATGTACATCAAAACATTGGAACACACAGATTTATATCAAATCACCAACACAGTCCAAGGATGTGCTGGTGCCAGCCAGCAAGTGTCTCCATGCTTCCAGCACCAACAGAGCATGTCCACTGGTTAATATCCCTAACATGTATGTTTTTAGAATGTGGGAGGAAACCAGAACACCCAGATGAAGCAAATGGACACAAGAACGTAAGAGATAGGAGCAGGAGTAGGCCATGGGGATAAGGTACTGTGCAGCACCTTGCAGACAGCAGCCCAATTCTATACTCTGAATGTGAAACAAGCAGAGATCTTCACTGTACCACCACTTCTGGTCAATCCTTTCCCAGCACCGTGAGCCTTCTCCTGTATCCTGACACCCAGTGACACACCTTGTTGTTGCATATCCACCACTCAGATGGGGAGGCACTGCTGTGGCTGTGTGTGCCGTGTCATAGTGTTCAGTTTGCAACAACCACTCCACCTGTACATCCACCAATGTGATATAACGAACACAGTGCACATCTCCCACATTGTACTCACCAGATACATTTATGTGTATTAGAAATCTGCTGTGGTGTGTTGGTCACGGTGCGACAGGCAATAAAAAACAACATTCAACAATTCTAAAGGATTATACATAAAATAAAAAATAAAAAAGCATCTTCCTTGTGGTAGCTGATTATTTGGGACTTTTTAAAAACATATTTTTAATTAAAGCATCGTCCCTGCTCCCTTTTTGCTGACACATTTCCAAATGCAGGGACTTCAAAGTTCCTTATTGCTACAGCCGATTGTCTGTTGATGACCGGAGCACAATTTTTGTTCGATTCATATCCTAGCCACACACCCAGCAGGCATTTTTTAACTCACCTGGAGAGGCTATGATCAGAAGCCACGTCTCAGTCTCAGCAGACTCTCTCTCCCCTTACCTTCATGAACCAAAGGAAGTCTTGCATCAAAGAGCTGGAGTATGAATCGTCCACATTCACCACAGGAACCTGCTCCTCGTGTGTGACAACAACATCATCATCTTTATACAATATGGCAGCCAGATACAAGCCCCTGAGAAAAAGGACAACACCATGTAGCTTAGAAAAATAGAGGGCTATGGGTAACCCTTGGTAATTTCTAAAATAAGTACATGTTCAGCACAGCATTGTGGGCCAAAGGGCCTGTATTGTGCTGAAGGTTTTCTATGTTTCTACCAGTGCTCAGGAAACAAACACAATGAGCTGCATAGTCACAGAGTTCTACAGCTTAGAAACATGACAATACAAATGCTCGAGAAGCAAACAAAATAATACAACTCTGTAGCTCAGAAACAGGCCCTTCAGCCCCACATTCATGCTAACCCCTTTACCCATCTACACTAGTTCCATTTGTCTGCAGGTTAAATGCCACCCAGTAGGATCCCTCCTGTACTGGCAGTTAATGAAGAATAATATGACTGGGTAAAATCACCAGTAATGTCCAGAGTAAAATCTAAAGAGGAAATTAGGTTTGACTAATCCATTGGAGTTACCTGAGGTCAGATCAGTCTGATGGGGAACCTACAGAGGTGGTAAATCAGAATTTCTAAAGGATTTCGATAATGTCCCACACAGCAGGTAGGTAAACATTAGTTAGAGTGCATGGAATTAGTATGGACTGGGATTTGGTAAATTAAATTGGTTTATTATTGTCACATGAACCTAGATACAGTGAAAAGCCTGCCTTGCATACAGTTCAGGAACACACATAAAATGCTGGAGAAACTCAGCAGTTCAGACGGCATCCACAAAGGGAATAAACAGTCATCATTTTGGGCTAAGGCCCTTCATCTCCCCCTTCCACTGTACCCCCGCCCCCACCAAAGACACAAAAAGTCTGGAAGCATATACAACCAGGCTCAGGAAATACCTCTACCTCATATTTATATAACTATTTAATAGTTCCCTAGTCTGATAAGGTAAACTCAAACTCACAATCTGATCTTTAAACATAGAATAGTACAGCACATTACAGGCCCTTCGGCCCACAATGTTGTGCCGACCCTCAAACCCTGCCTCACATATAACCCCACACCTTAAATTCCTCCATATACCTGTCTAGTAGTTTCTTAAACTTCACTAGTGTATCTGCCTCCACCACTGACTCAGGCAGTGCATTCCATGCACCAACCACTCTCTGAGTGACAAACCTTCCTTTAATATCCCGCTTGAACTTCCCTCCCCTTACCTTAAAGCCATGTCCTCTTGTACTGAGCAGTGGTGCCCTGGGGAAGAGGCGCTGGCTGTCCACTCTGTCTATTCCTCTTAATATCTTGTACACCTCTATCATGTCTCCTCTCATCCTCCTTCTCTCCAAAGAGTAAAGCCCTAGCTCCCGTAATCTCTGATCATAATCCATATTCTCTAAACCAGGCAGCATCCTGGTAAATCTCCTCTGTACCCTTTCCAATGCTTCCACATCCTTCCTATACTGAGGCGACCAGAACTGGACACAATACTCCAAGTGTGGCCTAACTAGAGTTTTATATAGCTGCAACATTACATCGTGTCTCTTAAACTCTATCCCTCGACTTATGAAAGCTAACACCTCATAAGCTTTCTTAACTACCCTATCTACCTGTGAGGCAACTTTCAGAGATCCGTGGACATGTACCCCCAAATCCCTCTGCTCCTCCACACTACCAAGTATACTGCCATTTACTTTGTACTCTACCTCGAAGTTTGTCCTTCCAAAGTGTATCACCTCACACTTCTCTGGGTTGAACTCCATCTGCCACTTCTCAGCCTACTTCTGCATCCTATCAATGTCTCTCTGCAATCTTCGACAATCCTCTACACTATCTACAACACCACCAACCTTTGTGTCATCTGCAAACTTGCCAACCCACCCTTCTACCCCCACATCCAGGTTGTTAATAAAAATCACAAAAAGTAGAGGTCCCAGAACAGATCCTTGAGGGACACCACTAGTCACAACCCTCCAATCTGAAAGTACTCCCTCCACCACGACCCTCTGCCTTCTGCAGGCAAGCCAATTCTAAATCCACCTGGCCAAACTTCCCTGGATCCCATGCCTTCTGACTTTCTGAATAAGCCTACCATGTGGAACCTTGTCAAATGCCTTACTAAAATCCATGTAGATCACATCCACTACACTACCCTCATCTATATGCCTGGTCACCTCCTCAAAGAACTCTATCAGGCTTGTTAGGCACAATCTGCCTTTCACAAAGCCATGCTGACTGTCCTTGATCAGACCATGATTCTCTAAATGCCCATAGATCCTATCTCTAAGAATCTTTTCCAATAGCTTTCCCACCACAGACGTAAGGCTCATTATGATCTTGCACCTTATTGTTTATCCGCACTACATTTTTTGGAGCTATTGCAGATTATTCTGCATTGTTATTGTTTTACCTTGTTCTACCTCAATGCACTGTGTAACGATCTGATCTGTATGAACAAGCTTTTCACTATATATCAGAAATATGACGATAATAAACAAATTGCCATTCCAATTTCACCACCTTCTCGAGGGCAACGAAGTGCTGGGTCAGCCAATGAGGCACACATCCCTTGCATAATAAAAAATCTCTGAAGTTAACATGCCAAGGCTGCAGCTAGAAGGTAAGTGGAGGCACACCATTGCTAGACATGACTGTGGATGCTGCATCCCAGCAGTCTCTGTGATACCCAATATCTTATGGTCTCATAGATTTTCCCTCAGAGTTTACCTCCCCATGAGTATAGCCACAAGGCTGCTGAGGTTTGAGATCAGAGTTTTCCTCTCCTAGATGAGCTGCCAACCACAGTTGATGAGCTCCGTCTGGGTTCAAGGCACTAGACACCGCCTTTGCCCCTTTTCCTGTCAGTAGAAAAGGTTCTGCTGGGCTCAGTAGCCAAGCCACACATGACGGCCAGGAGATGGACTTGGTTGTCAGAAGCTATTTGAGGCGCACGCCATTGGGAGCATTTAATGGGTAGTGGAATCCCCACTACCAACCCCTGCTGGGCAATGACAACCTTAAGGAAGCAATTGTAACCATGAAGGTAAATGGAAAGTGGTCTTTACTGCACGAGTATTTGAATATTACATGAGCATTTAAACAACAATGCACTCAGTCTTTTCCCTAGGATTGGGAAATCAGGAACCAGAGGGCACAGATGGAGTGGAGAGAGGGTGGTCAGTATATGGACAAGTTGCCAGAAGATGTATTTGAGGCAGGTACATTAACAACTTGGACAGGAACATGGATTGGAAAGATTTAGAGGGATACAGGCCAATCACAGACAAATGGACTAACTGAGATCAGTATTTTGGTCAGCATAAACTGGGCCCTCTTCTGTCTTGTGTGATTCTATCAATCTAATCTACGAGCAGCTGACACCACACTGGGAAAATAGTGCAGAGTCTGATCTTCTATTGAGAAAAACGATAGGAATTCAGAAGTGGTCCACTGGACTCCGTTTGTGGTTTAGAAAGGCAAGAGGTGGTCTCACTGAAATAGTGATGATGTGAAACTGAGAACCAGGAGATACAATGTCAGAGTAGGGTGTGGCCACTAGAAATGAAGCTGGAGTGCCGAGAATGGAAATCTGAACTGCAGCTCCCTCACTGAGTTCTTCCAATACAGAAAGCAGTACATTTCAGGATTTTAAGAGAACAGAGGCATGGGGTAGGCCAGGAAAGTGGTACTGAGGTCAAAGATCAGCCATGACTTTGGTGAATGTTGGGACAGTTTGAGAGGTTGTATCTCCCCTCTCCCTGAATCTGTGTGATTCAGATTCCTTACCCAGGGATCCAATGGCCACCCTGATCCCAGATCTGATGTGACTCACCTTTTGAGACTTTTAACAAATTTACTCGTGGGCTGAAAAAAGTGCTTGAGGCTCTTGGACATTGAGTGTTTCCGTCCTGGGACATGGACTTTCGCGTTTTCTGGAAAATCAAAACAAACAGGCTTTACACCCAAGGAACCCTGAGCTCACCCTGATCTGAACATAGGCTTGGCCTGTGTTCACACAAATCACAGTGTGGGCAGCCTGATCTGAATGCAGGCTTGGCCTGTATGTACACAGGTCATGGTGTGAGCAGCCTAATCTGAATGCAGGCTTGGCCTGTATGTACACAGGTCACAGTGTGAGCAGCCTGATCAGAATGCAGGCTGGGGCTGTGTGCATACAGGTGATGATGTGAGGCCTGTATTTGCACAATCTGTGGTCTTCTGCATATTGATTGTTTGTCTGTCCTATGGGGTTAAGTCTTTCATTGATACTGTAGACAGTTTTAGTGTGAGGACACAGTATCACAGCTTCACTGATGACCAGTGTTGTGGAATTGGTCTTCAGCGGAACTTCTTGCTGTAGTTGAAGCCAAACAGCAGCCACACCGGGTGCCTATGTGGCAAGGACATAACCAGTGATCTTAGCCCACAACGTTGTGCCGAACAGCCCTCAGTTCCTTCCTTCCCGCTGGCAAACATTCACAATCAAAAATGATGTGTTATGTGTTAGATGCTGCAAATCTGAAACTATGCTCAAAATAACTGTAAGTACACATAGGATGGTTAGTGGCATAAAGATGATAATATCTACAGATGCTGGAAAGCCAAGCAATACACAAAAAATGCTGGAGGAACTCAGCAAGCCAGGCAGCATCGATTGAAAAGAGCAAATAGTCATCACTTTGGACTGAAACCCTTCATCAGGACTGGAAAAAAAAGATGAGAAGCTAGAGCAAGAAGATGGGGGAGGGGAGGAAGAAGTACAATGTGTAGGCAATCGGTGAAAATGGGAGGGGGGAGGGGTGAAGTGAAAAACTGGGAAGTTGGTTGGTGAAAGGGTGAAAGAGATAAAGAGCTGGAGAAAGGGGAATCTGATAAGAGAAGGTAGAAGACCAAGGAAGAAGGGGAAGGGGGAGGAGCACCAGAGAGAGGTGATGGGCAGGTAAGGAGATAAGGTAAGAGAGGGAAACAGAAATGGGAATGGTGAAGTGGGGGGGTGGCAATTACCATAAGTTCAAGAAATTGATGTTCATGGCATCAGGTTGGAGGGTTGGAGACAGTACAGGCGGAATATAAAGTATTGCTCTTCCAACCTGAGTGTGGTCTCATTGTGGCCATGGATCGACATCTTGGAATGAGAACAGGAAGTAGAGTTGAAAATGTGTGGCCTCCAGGAGATCCGACTTTTTCTGGCAGGCGGAGAAAAGGTGCTCAGTGAAGAGGTCTCCCAATATACGGTGGGTTTCACTGATATACAGGAGGCCACACTGGGAGCACCAGGTACAGTAGATGACCCCCAACAGACTCACAGGTGAAGTGTCGCCTCACCTGGAAGGATGGTTTGGGGCCCTGAATGGTAGTGAGGGAGGAGGTGTAGAGGCAGGTGTGGCGCTTCTTCTGCTTGCAAGGATAAATACTAAGGATATGTTACTTCCACTATCTCCAATGGGACCCCACCACCAAGCACATCTTTCCCTTCCCACACTTTCCACACGTGACTCCCTTGTCCATTCATCCATGCCTACTGATCTCTCTCCTGGGAGTTTTTGAAGGTGCCTCCATGTTTTGATGGCTAAACTGAGTATAAAAGGCATTGAATTCATCTGGGAGTGAAGCCTTGTTGTCACCCATGTCACTTGTTTTTACTTTGTAGGAGTTGAGAGCATTCAAGCCTTGCCATAGCTGTCGAGCATCCCTCAGTGATTCAGCTTCATCCTAGAACTGCCACTTTCATGAAAACATAGAACAGTACAGCACAATACAGGCCCATTAGCCCATAATGTTCTACTGACTTTTTCACCTCCTCCACCATCAAACAAAACTATTCCCTCCTTCGCAGCCCTCCATTTTCTATCATCCATATGTCTTTCTGAGAGTCTCTTAAGTGTCATCACCCCTGGCAGGGTATTCCACACACCCATCCCTCTACCTCGGACATTCCTCCCTATACTTTCTCCCAATCATTTTAAAATTATGCCCCCTTTACAAGGCTTCCTAGTTAGTGTTAGGACTGACCTGTTTTGATGAACCTTAGACATTCGCCCTGTTTTACTCCCCACGACTGCTGCCTGAATTGTTGGGTCTTTGCAGTACCTTCTATATCAGATTCTCAGCCACTGCTGTGTCAGTTTCTCAGTTTCTGGGCGTTGGTACAGATGCCATATCCTTACCCCCCACCCCTCGGTCTGATGTGAATGATACTCCGGCGGGAGGCATGTAGCAGTAAAAGGGTTTGCCAGACTCACCATGACATGGACAGTGCTGGTGAAGAATCTTCACCTGATTCAGCAGCTGCTCCAGGGTCTCGAGCCTCCCATGTCGCCTCACTTCCTTGTTATCAAAGTCTCCCCAGTCTGCGTAAGGAACCAGATACAGTCAGCTACCTCCCTGCATATCAACAACACAGTTACACACAGCAATGAGTCATAGAGCACTTCAGCACATCTAGTTCATGCTGAACTACTCTCCTGCCTAGTCCTACTGACCTGCATCTGGACCACGGCCCTCCAGACTTCTCCAAGCCACGTACCTATTCCATCAGCTCCACTGCCCGAGAATAAAATGCAGGAGAGGGTGGTGGCTTTGACCAGCAACCAGTCAGCGTTTGGGATTGATTAGTAAGAGCAAATTGAGGAAGGCAGGGGGAAGTACAGCAGCCTCTGTTGCAGTGGCAGTTGATGGAGTGGACAGAATCAGAGTGGTGATCGTAAGGCTTTAGCTCTTCGAGGATTCAGGGAAGAGAGGCTTCACTTGGAGAAAACAAGCGAAAGAAAAGCTCGTTTTTTCCTTCTTTTCTTTATATCTGTTCAGCTAGGGTAGTAAAGATACCCATGTCCATGTAGGTTACAATGACATGGGTAGGATGAGTGATGAGGTTCTGCATAGGGAGTTCAGGAAGTTAGGTTCTAAATTAAAGGGCTGGACCTTCAGGGTTATGATCTCAGGACTGCTACCCGTACCAGTTGTTAGTGAGGCCAGAACTAGGAAGATTATACTGTTTAATATGTAGCAAAGCAGTTGGTGTAGGAGGGAGGGCATAAGATTTCTGGATCATTGGGCTCTCTTTCAGGGAAGGTGGGACCTGTACAGAAGGGACATTTTGCACCTGAACTGGAGGGGAACTAATACTGTTGTAGGAAGGTTTATCAATGCTGCACGGTGGGTTTTAAAGTAGAGTTGCAGGGGGATGGGAACCAGAGTGCCAGAACATTTAGTGGAGAGTTTGTGGAGGCAGATGTTGGTACGACCTCAGACAAAGTTAGGAATCAAAAGGCTGAGCATGGTGTGACTAGTGTCCTGAGCTGCATATATTTCAATGCAAGACGTATCGTAGGAAAGGCGGATAATAGTGCTGAAGATGAGGTAGCTGGTTTACAAACAGAGGCAATGTGTAGTGAGGAGAGGCTGTTGATAGGGCAAAATTGCAGTTAACAGGATGAGTTGCAATGTAAAAGGTGGACAAAATCAAGAAGGGTGAATACAGAACTGAAGTCATTGTATTTGAATGTGCTCAGTATATGGAATAAGGCAGATGAACTTGTAGATTGCCAGGTGTGATGTTGAAGGCATCACTGAATCATTGCTGAAAGATTACAGCCGGGAACTTAACGTCCAAGGATATACATTATATCAAAAGGACAGGTAGAAAGGCAGAAGGGGTGGCATTGCTCTGTAGGTAAAAAGTGAAATCAAACCATTAGAAAGGGGTAACATAGGAATGGAAGGTGAGTTATTGTGGATAGAGCTCAGGAACTGCAAGAGTAAAAAGACCCTTATAGCAGTGGTATTCAGACCCCCAAACTGTAGTAACAATGTGGTCCACAAATTAGAATGGAAGATAGAAAATGCATGCCAAAAGGGCAATGTTACAATAGTCATGGGAGACTTCAATATGCAGATAGATAGGGAAAATCAGGTAGGTGCTGGATTACAAGAGGGTGAGTTTCTATACTGATACGAGATGGCTTTTTAGAGCAGCTCATGGTTGAGCCCACTAGAGGATCAGCTATTCAGGATTGGGTGCTGTGCAATGAACCAGAATTGATCAGACAGCTTACAGTAAAAGGACCCTTAGGGGAAAGTGATCATAATATGATTGAATTCACCTGGAAACTTGAGAAGGGGAAGCTTAAGTCAGATATATCAGTATTAGAGTGGATAAAGGAAATTACAGAGGCATGAGAGTGAGTTGGCCAGAATTGAATGAAAAAGAACACTGGCAGGGATGATGGCAGAGCAGCAATGGCTAGAATTTCTGGAAGCAATTGGGAAGGCACAGGATACATACATCCCAAAGAGGAAGAAGTATTCTAAAGAAAAGATGACACAACCGTAGCTAACGAGAAGTCAAAGCCAACATAAAAGCCAAAGAGAGGGCATATAATAGTGCAAAGATTAGTGGGAAGTTAGAGGATTAGGAAGCTTTTAAAACCAACAGAAGGCAACTAAAAAATCATTAAGAAGGTAAAGATGGAATATGAAAGTAAGCTAGCCAATAATATTCACGAGGATCTCAAAAGTTCCTTCAGATACATTAAGTATAAAAGAGAGGTAATAGTAAATATTGAGCTACTGGAAAATGACACTGGAGAAGAAGAAATGGGGGACAATGAAATAGTGGATGAACTGAATAAATATTTTGCATCAGTCTTCACTGTGGAAGACACTAGCAGTATGGTGGAAGTTCCAGGTGTCAGGGGGTATGAAGTGTGTGAAGTTGCCATAACTAGAGAACTTTCTTGGGAAACTGAAAGGTCTGAAGGTAGATCAGTCACCTGGACCAGATGGTGTACATCTGGAGATCTGAAAGAGGTTGCTGAAGAGATTGTGAAGGCATAAGTAATGACCTTTCAAGAATCACTAGATTTTGGAGTGGTTCTGGAAGACTGGAAAATTGCAAATGTAACTTCCACTCTTCAAGAAGGGAGAGAGGTAGAAGAAAGAAAACTATAGGCTAGTTAGTCTGATTTCAGTTGTTGGGAAGATGTTGGAGTCGATTATTAAGAAAGGTGTCTCAGGGTACTTGAAAGCACACGATAAACCGGCAAATCTCACCTAACAAATCTAATTGGCAGGAGGCAAAGAGAGGAGACAAAGACAGCCTTTTCTGGCTGGCTGCCAGTGACTAGTGGTGTTCCACAGGGATCTGTATTGGGATTTGGATGATGGAATTGATAAAGATAGGTGGAGGGGCAAAGTTCAAAGTAAAATTTATTATCAGAATACATACATGTCACCACATTCAACCATGAGATTCTTTTTCTGGGGGCCTACTTGGCAAACCTAAAGAGTACCAACTATAAACTGTAAACATTGGGAACTGTTAACTGTCAACAAACTGTGCAAATGCAGATGTAAATATTGTGCATGAAATAACAATATAACAGAGTCCATAACTGAGTGTAGAGCCTAATGGTTGAGGGGTAGTAACTGTTCTTGAACTTGGTGGTGTGAGTCTTGAGGTTCCTGTACCTTCTTCCTGATGCAGCAGTGAGAAAAGAGCCTGGCCTGGGTAGTAAGGTTCTCTGATGATGGATAGAAACATAGAAACATAAGAAAACCTACAGCATAATACAGGCCCTTTGGCCCACAAACTTGTGCCAAACATGTCCCTACCTTCATCACCAGCCTATCCTCCCTCTCACACTGTCTACAAGCTTTCTTTATTTGTGAGCTAACTTTCTCTTCTCCAGTCTCTTCAGTTCGGTTCCCACCCCCCAACAATTCTAGTTTAAACTCTCCCCAGTAGCCTTAGCAAACCTCCCCACCAGGATATTAGTCCCCCCTTGGATTCAAGTGCAACCCGTCCTTTTTGTACAGGTCACACCTGCCCCAAAAGAGGTCCCAATGATCCAGAAATCTGAATCCCTGCTCCCTGCTCCAATCCCTTAGTCATGCATTTATCCTCCACCTCATTCTATTCCTATTCTCACTGTTGTGTAGCACAGGCAGTAATCCCGAGATTACTACTTTTGAGGTCCTGCTTCTCAACTTCCTTCCTAACTCCCTGTAGTCTTTTTTCAGGACCTCTTCCCTTTTCCTACCTATGTCATTGGTACCAATATGTACCACAACCTCTGGCTGTTCTCCCTCCCACCGCAGAATATCTTGGACACAATCCGAAACATCCCAGACTTTGGCACCTGGGAGGCAAACTACCATCCAGAAATCTGAATCCCTGCCCCCTGCTCCAGGGGAAGAAAAGTGGCAAATGTTCAGGGGATAGTTGGGTGGAGTGCTGCATAGGTACATTTCAATGAGACAGAGAAGTTATGGTAGGGTTGCAGATGTTGTTCCTTTATTCAAGAAAGGGAGAATAGATAGCCCAGGAAATTATAGACCAGTGAGTCTTACCTCAGTAATTGGTAAGTTGATGGAGAAGATCCTGAGAGGCAGGATTTATGAACATTTGGAGAGGTATAATATGATTAAGAATAGTCAGTGTGGCTTTGTGAAGGGCAGGTCATGCCTTATGAGCCTGATTGAATTTTTTGAGGATGTGACTAAACACTTTGATGAAAGTAGAGCAGCAGATGTTGTGTATATGGATTTCAGCAAGGCATTTGATAAGGTACCCCATGCAAAGCTTATTGAGAAAGTAAGGAGGCATGGGATCCATGGGGACATTGTTTTGTGGATCCAGAACTGGCTTGCCCACAGAAGGCAAAGAGTGGTTGTAGATGGGTCATATTCTGCATGGAGGTCAGTGACCAGTGGTATGCCTCAGGGACCTGTTCTGGGACCCCTACTCTTTGTGATTTTTATAAATGACCTGGATGAGGAAGTGGAGGGATGGGTTAGTAAGTTTGCTGATGACACAAAGGCTGGAGGTGTTGTGGATAGTGTGGAGGGCTTTCAGAGGCTACAGCAGGACATTGATAGGATGCAAAACTGGGCTGAGAAGTGGCAGGTGGAGTTAAGCCCAGATAAGTGTGAAGTGGTTCATTTTGGTAGGTCAAATATGATAGCAGAATATAGTATTAATGGTAAGATTCTTGGCAGTGTGGGGGATCAGAGGGATCTTGGGATCCGAGTCAGTTCTGTTCTGGTCGCCTCACTACAGGAAGAATGTGAAAGCCATAGAAAGGGTGCAGAGGAGATTTACAAGGATGCTGCCTGGATTGGGGAGCATGCCTTATGAGAATAGGTTGAGTGAACTCGGCCTTTTCTCCTTGGAGCGAAGGAGGATGAGAGGTGACCTGATAGAGGTGTATAAGATGATGAGAGGCATTGATTGTGTGGATAGTCAGAGGCTTTTCCCCAGGGCTGAAATGGTTGCCACAAGAGGACACAGGTTTAAGGTGCTGGGGAGTAGGTACAGAGGAGATGTCAGGGGTAAGTTTTTTACTCAGAGCTTGGTGAGTGCATGAAATGGGCTGCCGACCACAGTGGTGGAGGCGGATACAATAGGGTCTTTTAAGAGGCTTTTAGATAGGTACATGGAGCTTAGTAAAATAGAGGGCTATAGGTAAGCCTAGTAATTTCTAAGGTAGGGACGCGTTTGGCTCAACTTTTTGTATTGTGCTGTAGGTTTCCTATGTTTCTATGTTTAAGATATCTGTGAACACTCTAGCCAGTTGGTTGGCACAGGTTGTCAGTAGTCAGCCAGGTACTCCGTCCACACCAGATGCTTTCTTGGGATTCACTCTCTTGAAGGCAGCCTGCACATCATTTTCAGATACTTAGACCAAAGGATCATCGGGAGACATGGGGATATGTGATGGTTGCTCCCTATTCTGGTGATCAAAGCGAGCATAGAAGGCATTGTGCTCAACTGGAAGCGAAGCTCCTATGACCCCTATGGTGCAAGTTTTATCTTTGTAGGAGGTTATGGCATTCAGACTCTGCCACAGCTATTGAGCATCCCTCGTTGATTCCAATCTAGTGTAGAATCTTCACTTCGCCCATGAGATGGCTTTCCAGAGATCATACCTGCACCTCTTGTAGCATCCTTGATCTCCAGACTTGAATGTCTCTGATCTGGGTCTCAGCAGGTTTTATATTTCATTGTTCATCCAGGGCTTCTGATTGGGGAAAAACCTGAATGATTTCATGGGGAAACACTCATCCATAGCTATTTATAAAGTCTGTATTCACACTGATATAGTTATTCAGTTCCTCAGGGCAGGCAGTTTTGAGGAATTACAGAAGGATTTAGACAGATTAGGAGAATGGGCAAAGAAATGGCAGATGGAATACAGTGTCAAGAAATGTATGGTCATACATTTTGATATGAGAAATGAAAGGGTTAACTATTTTCTAAATAGAGAGAAAAATACAGAAAAAAAGGGGTGCAACGGGACTTGAGAGTCCTTGTCCAAGATTCTCTAAAAGTTAATTTGCAGGTTGAGTCTGTGGTGTGTGTCCTGCAGAGGCTTGTCTTATTTTGATTGACAAAATTTGCCTGTGATCGGTTAGTTTAGAAACTGCAGCTGCTTTACCTATTGGATAGCTGCTGTTGTCCAGTTTCAAATATCCTGGGTATGTAAATTAACACATGAAAGGAGCTTGTTAAGACAAGACAATTGGGAAGGTATGCTCTGCGCGCACTCTTATAAAAGTATTTTTGTTGAATGTACATATGTTTTTTGAATATTCAGCTTTGTACTATCTGTAACTTGGGGAACATGAATGTTTGGTTGAATTTTTACTGTTTGTAAATGAATGATTAATATACTTATTCAAAGTTGGTGTATTTCCTGTGATAATCAGTTGTTGGACCCGTGAACCTGATTATTACAGTAAGGAAGGCAAATGTAATGTTAGCATTCATTTCAAGAATTGCATAGAAAAGCAAGGATGTAATGTTGAGACTTTATAAAGCACCGACCGGTGAGGCCTCACTTGGAGAATTGTGAGCAGTTTTAGGTCCCTTATCTTAGAAAGGATGTGCTGAAACTTGAGAGGGTTCAAAGGAGGTTCATGAAAATGATTCCAGGATTGAATGGCTTGTGATATGAAGAGCATTTGGTGTATTCACTGGAATTTAAAAGAACGAGGGATGATCTCATTGAAACCTATTAAATGCTGAAAGCCCTTGATAGAGTGGAGTTGGAGAGGATGTTTCCTATGGTGGGAGAGTCTAAGACCAGAGGACACAGATAGAGTGGAGCTGGAGAGGATGTTTCCTATGGTGGGAGAGTCTAAGACCAGAGGACACAGCCTCAGAATAGAGGGGTATCCTTTTAGATGAGGAGGAATTTCTATAGCCAGAGAATGGTGAATTGTGGAATTCTTTGCCACAAGCAGCTGTGGAGATGGTCTTTATGTATATTTAAGGCAGAGGTTGATGGATTCTTGATTGATCGGGGCATGAAGGGATACAGGGAGAAGGCAGGAGACTGGGGCTGAGAGGAAGATTGGATCAGCCATGATGAAATGACAGAGCAGATGATGGGCCAAATGGCCTCATTCAGTTCCCTTATCTTATGGTACAGGTCCAAAATTTTCTTAAATATCAAACCAGAATCTACCACTTCTGCTGGCAACTTGTTTTACACTCGTACCATCCTCTGAGTGAAGAAGTTCCCCTTAAATATTTCATGCTTCACTTGAACCCATGACCTCTAGTTCTCATCTCACCCCACCTCAGCGGAAAAAGCCTGCTTGCATTTACCCTATCTATGTTCCTCATAATTTTGTATACCTCTATCAAATCTCCCCTTATTCTCCTGCGCTCGAGGGAAAAAACCCTAACCTATTCAACCTTTCCCTATAACTTATATCTTTCAGACTTGGCAACATCCTTGTAAATTTCCTTTGCATTCTTTCAACCTTATTTACATCTTTCCTGCACGTAGGTGACCAAAACCTCACACAGTGCTCCAAATTAGGTCTCACCAATGTCTTACACAACTTCAACATAACATCCCATCTCCTTACTCAATGCATTGATTTATTAAGGCCAATGAGCTAAAAACTTTCTTTATGACCCCGTGATGCCACTTTCAAGGTATTATGGATCTGTTGATACCCATGTGCCAGGTTTGGCAGAAATATCCAGATCATTGGAGCTCTCCCAGCCCACCCTACTGAGGACTGTCCCACCAAGATCATGAACCTTCTATCCAGCACTTTGTTTCCGCTCACTCGGCAACTAAACCAGTACATCAGAATACAACAGTATGGCACAGGAACGTGCCCCTCAGCTCATGGTGAAAACAGTGAGGGTCCCTACACCCCTCAGAACAACACACTGTCACTCTCCAAATGGTGTGAGTCCGTACATTCCGTGTAACAGGACAGAAAATGGTCACACTCCAAACAGTGAGGGTCTTATTGCCTCAGGACGGGACACAGTGACACTCCAAACAGTGAGGGTCTTATTGCCTCAGGACGGGACACAGTGACAATCCAAACAGTGAGGGTCTTATTGGCTCAGGACGGGACACAGTGACACTCCAAACAGTGAGGGTCTTATTGCCCCAGGACGGGACACAGTGACACTCCAAACAGTGAGGGTCTTATTGCCTCAGGACGGGACACAGTCACACTCCAAACAGTGAGGGTCTTATTGCCTCAGGACGGGACACAGTCACACTCCAAACAGTGAGGGTCTTATTGGCTCAGGACGGGACACAGTGACACTCCAAACAGTGAGGGTCTTATTGCCTCAGGACGGGACACAGTGACACTCCAAACAGTGAGGGTCTTATTGCCTCAGGACGGGACACAGTCACACTCCAAACAGTGAGGGTCTTATTGCCTCAGGACGGGACACAGTGACACTCCAAACAGTGAGGGTCTTATTGCCCCAGGACGGGACACAGTCACACTCCAAACAGTGAGGGTCTTATTGCCTCAGGACGGGACACAGTCACACTCCAAACAGTGAGGGTCTTATTGCCTCAGGACGGGACACAGTCACACTCCAAACAGTGAGGGTCTTATTGCCTCAGGACGGGACACAGTCACACTCCAAACAGTGAGGGTCTTATTGCCTCAGGACGGGACACAGTGACACTCCAAACAGTGAGGGTCTTATTGCCTCAGGACGGGACACAGTGACACTCCAAACAGTGAGGGTCTTATTGCCTCAGGACGGGACACAGTCACACTCCAAACAGTGAGGGTCTTATTGCCTCAGGACGGGACACAGTGACACTCCAAACAGTGAGGGTCTTATTGCCCCAGGACGGGACACAGTGAAACTCCAAACAGTGAGGGTCTTATTGGCTCAGGACGGGACACAGTGACACTCCAAACAGTGAGGGTCTTATTGCCTCAGGACGGGACACAGTCACACTCCAAACAGTGAGGGTCTTATTGCCCCAGGACGGGACACAGTGACACTCCAAACAGTGAGGGTCTTATTGCCTCAGGACGGGACACAGTCACACTCCAAACAGTGAGGGTCTTATTGCCTCAGGACGGGACACAGTGACACTCCAAACAGTGAGGGTCTTATTGCCTCAGGACGGGACACAGTGACACTCCAAACAGTGAGGGTCTTATTGCCTCAGGACGGGACACAGTGACACTCCAAACAGTGAGGGTCTTATTGCCTCAGGACGGGACACAGTGACACTCCAAACAGTGAGGGTCTTATTGCCTCAGGACGGGACACAGTGACACTCCAAACAGTGAGGGTCTTATTGCCTCAGGACGGGACACAGTGACACTCCAAACAGTGAGGGTCTTATTGCCTCAGGACGGGACACAGTGACACTCCAAACAGTGAGGGTCTTATTGCCTCAGGACGGGACACAGTGACACTCCAAACAGTGAGGGTCTTATTGCCTCAGGACGGGACACAGTGACACTCCAAACAGTGAGGGTCTTATTGCCTCAGGACGGGACACAGTGACACTCCAAACAGTGAGGGTCTTATTGCCTCAGGACGGGACACAGTGACACTCCAAACAGTGAGGGTCTTATTGCCTCAGGACGGGACACAGTCACACTCCAAACAGTGAGGGTCTTATTGCCCCAGGACGGGACACAGTCACACTCCAAACAGTGAGGGTCTTATTGCCTCAGGACGGGACACAGTCACACTCCAAACAGTGAGGGTCTTATTGCCTCAGGACGGGACACAGTGACACTCCAAACAGTGAGGGTCTTATTGCCTCAGGACGGGACACAGTCACACTCCAAACAGTGAGGGTCTTATTGCCTCAGGACGGGACACAGTCACACTCCAAACAGTGAGGGTCTTATTGCCTCAGGACGGGACACAGTCACACTCCAAACAGTGAGGGTCTTATTGCCTCAGGACGGGACACAGTCACACTCCAAACAGTGAGGGTCTTATTGCCTCAGGACGGGACACAGTGACACTCCAAACAGTGAGGGTCTTATTGCCTCAGGACGGGACACAGTGACACTCCAAACAGTGAGGGTCTTATTGCCTCAGGACGGGACACAGTCACACTCCAAACAGTGAGGGTCTTATTGCCTCAGGACGGGACACAGTGACACTCCAAACAGTGAGGGTCTTATTGCCTCAGGACGGGACACAGTGACACTCCAAACAGTGAGGGTCTTATTGCCTCAGGACGGGACACAGTGACACTCCAAACAGTGAGGGTCTTATTGCCTCAGGACGGGACACAGTCACACTCCAAACAGTGAGGGTCTTATTGCCTCAGGACGGGACACAGTCACACTCCAAACAGTGAGGGTCTTATTGCCTCAGGACGGGACACAGTCACACTCCAAACAGTGAGGGTCTTATTGCCTCAGGACGGGACACAGTGACACTCCAAACAGTGAGGGTCCTCACACACCCTGGGACAGGACCATCAGACATGGTCACTATCCAAATGGGTGCTGCAAGTCAAAGGCCCAAGTTAACAACTATGGAGGTGAAGCCTCAGTTATCCAAAATTTCACCTGTCTTCCCTCTTCAGGTGCTGTCTGGCCTGCTGAGTGCTTTTGGCAAGACAATGCCAGGCTTTATCCAGCTCTGATCTGAAAGAAGGGCTGAGCCAGGGGAGGAGTGGGGAAACAGAGATCTCATCTCTGCAGCTTTTCAGATCATTATGGCTTGGGAGAAACTGGGCATTACACAAGTGGTTGACAGGAGCTGTGGGAAGTTCATTGGGAGTGGCTGTTAAAGGGTAGTCACACACCCTGGTGGACTTGGTGGACTTGTCTGCTCCGTGGGAATTGTTTAAAGACCAACTGGTCGGAATTCAGGACCAACGTATTCCTGTGAAGGAAAGAGGGTGCTTCCTAAAGGTGGCAAATTTAGTCAAAAACAAAAGAGAAGTATGTGGAAGCTGAAATCAGACAAGGTCTTCAGGGAACTGGAGAGAAATGAAATGGGGAATCTGGAGGCTAAAGGAGACATGATCGGTACTTGATGAGCAAGATTTAAGTGAATTCCAGCACATTTTATACTTTCAGTAAAAATATGGGAGTAGCTAGAGGTAGAGTATGACCACTGAACAAAGCAGGCCATTGTTAATGGACAACAGCAGAGGTTAAAGCCCATGACAACCACCTAGGGGTAAACTCCAACATGCAAACCATCTAGGGGTTAAACCCAGACACACAGAGCACCCATGGGGTAAATCCTATCACACAGAATACCCAGGGGGTAAACCCAGACACACAGAACACTCAGGGGTTAAACCCAGACACACAGACCACCGGGGGGGATTGACCCCGACACACAGAATACCCAGGGGTAGATCCCAACACACAGATCACCCAGGGCTAGACCTCGACACACAGACCACCGGGGGGATTGACACCGACACACAGACCACACGGGGGGGGGGGGGGGAATGGTAGACCCCGATATGCAGACCACCAGACCACCCGGGATAGATCCCAACACACAGATCACCCAGGGCTAGACCTCGACACACAGACCACCAGGGGGGGGTAGACCCAGACACACAGACCACCGGGGGGATTGACACCGACACACAGACCACACGGGGGGGGGGGGATGGTAGACCCTGATATGCAGACCAGCAGACCACCCGGGGTAGATACCGACATACAGACCACCCAGGGGTAAAGCCCCACCATGACCAACGGTGGAGGCGGATACGATAGGGTCTTTTAAGAGACTTTTGGATAGGTACATGTTCGGCACAGCTTTGTGGGCCAAAGGGCCTGTATTGTGCTGTAGGTTTTCTATGTTTCAATGACGATCACACAGGGGTTAAACCTCCACACGCAGTCCACCCACAGATTAAACCCCACCATGACGACCACCCAGGTGTTAAACTCCAACATACAGACCATCCACAGGTTACTACCCAATATGCAGACCATCCAGGGTTTAAACCCCAACATACAGACCACCCAACGGTTAAATACTGACAAAAAGACCACCTGGGGTTAAATCCACCATACGGACCATCACCGTTACGACCATCAGAAGTTAAATCCCAACACACAGACCACCCAGGGGTTAAACTTCAACATGATGACCACACAGGTCATGGGTGACGTGGTTCGATGTTCGTCTGACATGGGTCAGTGTGTGGGTGGCATGGTTCAGTGTTCATGTGACGTAGGTCGGCGTGTGGGTGATGTGGGTCGGTGTGTGGGTGATGTGGGTCGGCGTGTGGGTGATGTGGTTCGGTGTGTGGGTGACATGATTCAGTGTTCGTGTGACGTAGGTCGGCGTGTGGGTGATGTGGTTTGCTGTATTGGTGATGAGGTTCGCTGTATTGGTGATGAGGTTCAGCGTGTGGGTTATGTGGTTCGCTATGTGGGCGGCGTGGGTCGGTGTTCGTGTGACATGGGTTGGTGTGTGGGTGATGTAGGTCGGTGTGTGGGTGATGTGGGTCGGTGTGTGGGTGACGTGGTTCAGTGTTTGTGTGACGTAGGTCGGTGTGTGGGTGACATGGTTCAGTGTTCAAGTGACGTGGGTTGGTGTGTGGGTGACGTGGTTCAATGTTCGTGTGACGTGGGTCGGTGTGTGGGTGACGTGGTTCAATGCTCGTGTGACGTGGGTTGGTGTGTGGGTGACGTGGTTCAGTGTTTGTGTGACGTGGGTCGGTGTGTGGGTGACATGGTTCAATGTTTGTGTGATGTGGGTTGGTGTGTAGGTGACATGGTTCAGTGTTCATGTGACGTAGGTCGGTGTGTGGGTGACGTGGGTCGGTGCGTGGGTGACATGGTTCAGTGTTCGTGTGACGTAGGTCGGTGTGTGGGTGACGTGGGTCGGTGTGTGGGTGACATGGTTCAGTGTTCGTGTGATGTGGGTTGGTGTGTGGGTGACATATTTCGGTGTGCGGGGGACATGGTTCAGTGTTCGTGTGATGTGGGTTGGTGTGTGGGTGACATATTTCGGTGTGCGGGGGACATGGTTCAGTGTTCATGTGATGTGGGTCGGTGTGTGGGTGATGTGGGTCGGTGTGTAGGTGACATGGTTCAGTGTTCGTGTGATGTAGGTCAGTGTGTGGGTGACATGGTTCAGTGTTCGTGTGACGTAGGTCGGTGTGTGGGTGACATGGTTCAGTGTTTGTGCGATGTGGGTTGGTGTGTGGGTGAAATATTTCGGTGTGTGGGTGACATGGTTCAGTGTTCGTGTGACGTGGGTCAGTGTGTGGGTGACATGGTTCAGTGTGTGGGTGACGTGGGTCGGTGTGCGGGTGACGTGGGTCGGTGTGTGGGTGACATGGTTCAGTGTTCGTGTGATGTGGGTCGGTGTGTGGGTGACATGGTTCAATGTTTGTGTGACGTAGGTCGGTGTGTGGGTGACGTGGGTTGGTGTGTGGGTGACATGGTTCAGTGTTCATGTGACGTAGGTCGGTGTGTGGGTGATGTGGGTCGGTGTGTGGGTGACGTGGGTAGGTGTGTGGATGACGTGGTTCAGTGTGTGGGTGATGTGGGTCGGTGTGTGGATGACGTGGTTCAGCGTTCGTGTGACGTAGGACGGTGTGTGGGTGATGAGGTTCAGTGTTCGTGTGATGTAGGTCGGTGTGTGGGTGACGTGGTTCAGTGATCGTGTGATGTGGGTTGGTGTGTGGGTGACATGGTTCAGTGTGTGGGTGACGTGGGTCGGTGTGTGGGTGACGTGGGTCAGGGTGTGGGTGATGTGGGTAGGTGTGTGGGTGACATTGTTCAATGTTTGTGTGACGTGGATCGGTGTGCGGGTGACATGGTTCAGTGTTCATGTGAATTGGGTTGGTGTGTGGGTGACATGGTTCAGTGTTCATGTGACGTGGGTCGGTGTGTGGGTGACATGGTTCAGTGTTCATGTGATGTAGGTCGGTGTGTGGGTGATGTGGGTCGGTGTGTGGGTGACGTGGTTCAGTGATTGTGTGATGTGGGTCGGTGTGTGAGTGACATGGTTCAGTGTTCGTGTGATGTGGGTCAGTGTGTGGGTGACATATTTGGGTGTGTGGGTGACGTGGTTCAGTGTTCGTGTGACGTGGGTCGGTGTGTGGGTGACGTGGTTCAATGTTTGTGTGACGTAGGTCGGTGTGTGTGTGACATGGTTCAGTGTTCATGTGACGTGGGTCGGTGTGTGGGTGACATGGTTCAGTGTTCCTGTGATGTAGGTCGGTGTGTGGGTGACGTGGTTCAGTGTTCATGTGACGTGGGTCGGTGTGTGGGTGACATGGTTCAGTGTTCCTGTGACGTAGGTCGGTGTGTGGGTGACGTGGTTCAGTGTTCATGTGACGTAGGTCGGTGTGTGGGTGATGTGGGTTGGTGTGTAGATGACATGGTTCAGTGTTCGTGTGACGTAGGACGGTGTGTGGGTGATGAGGTTCAGTGTTCGTGTGATGTAGGTTGGTGTGTGGGTGACATGGTTCAGTGTGTGGGTGACATGGGTCGGTGTGTGGGCGATGTGGGTCAGTGAGTGGGTGACATATTTCGGTGTGTGGGTGACATGGTTCAGTGTTCGTGTGACGTGGGTCGGTGTGTGGGTGACATGGTTCAATGTTCGTGTGACGTGGGTCGGTGTGTGGGTGACATGGTTCAGTGTTCATGTGACGTGGGTCGGTGTGTAGGTGACGTGGGTCAGTGTGTGGGTGATGTGGGTCGGTGTGTGGGTGACGTGGTTCAATGTTTGTGTGACGTGGGTCGGTGTGCGGGTGACATGGTTCAGTGTTCATGTGAATTGGGTTGGTGTGTGGGTGACATGGTTCAGTGTTCGTGTGATGTGGGTTGGTGTGTGGGTGACATGGTTCAGTGTTCGTGTGATGTAGGTTGGTGTGTGGGTGACGTGGGTCGGTGTGTGGGTGACGTAGGTCGGCGTGTGGGTGATGTGGGTCAGTGAGTGGGTGACATATTTCGGTGTGTGGGTGATGTGGTTCAGTGTTCGTGTTACGTGGGTCAGTGTGTGGGTGACGTGGTTCAGTGTTCGTGTGACGTGGGTCGGTGTGTGGGTGACGTGGTTCTGTGTTCGTGTGACGTGGGTTGGTGTGTGGGTGATGTGGTTCAGTGTTCGTGTGAATTGGGTTGGTGTGTGGGTGACATGGTTCAGTGTTCATGTGACGTAGGTCGGTGTGTGGGTGATGTGGTTCAGTGTTCGTGTGAATTGGGTCGGTGTGTGGGTGACATGGTTCAGTGATAATGAGACGTAGGTCGGTGTGTGGGTGATGTGGATCGGTGAGTGGACGACATATTTCGGTGTTTGGGTGACGTGGTTCAGTGTTCGTGTGACGTGGGTCGGTGTGTGGGTGACATGGTTCAGTGTTCGTGTGATGTGGGTTGGTGTGTGGGTGATATATTTCGGTGTGTGGGTGACATGGTTCAGTGTTTGTGTGATGTGGGTTGGTTTGTGGGTGACATATTTCGGTGTGTGGGTGACATGGTTCAGTGTTCATGTGACGTGGGTCGGTGTGTGGGTGACGTGGTTCAATGTTTGTGTGACATAGGTCGGTGTGTGGGTGACATGGTTCAGTGGTCATGTGACGTGGGTCGGTGTGTGGGTGATGTAGGTCGGTGTGTGGGTGATGTAGGTCGGTGTGTGGGTGATGAGGTTCAGTGTTCGTGTGATGTAGGTCGATGTGTGGGTGACGTGGTTCAGTGGTCATGTGACGTAGGTCGGTGTGTGGGTGATGTGGGTCGGTGTGTGGGTGATGTAGGTCGGTGTGTGGGTGACATGGTTCAGTGTTCGTGTGAATTGGGTTGGTGTGTGGGTGAAGTGGGTCGGTGTGTGGGTGACATGGTTCAGTGTTCATGTGACGTAGGTCGGTGTGTGGGTGATGTGGCTCGGTATGTGGGTGATGAGGTTCAGTGTTCGTGTGATGTAGGTCGGTGTGTGGGTGATGAGGTTCAGTGTTCGTGTGATGTGGGTTGGTGTGTGGGTGACGTGGTTCAGTGATCGTGTGATGTGGGTTGGTGTGTGGGTGACATGGTTCAGTGTGTGGGTGACGTGGGTCGGTGTGTGGGTGACGTGGTTCAATGTTTGTGTGACGTGAGTCGGTGTGTTGGTTATGTGGGTCGGTGTGTGGGTGACATGGTTCAATGTTTGTGTGACGTGAGTCGGTGTGTTGGTTATGTGGGTCGGTGTGTGGGTGACATGGTTCAATGTTTGTGTGACGTGGGTCGGTGTATGGGTGACGTGGTTCAGTGTTCGTGTGACGTGGGTCGGTGTGTGGGTGACATGGTTCATTGTTCATGTGATGTACGTCGGTGTGTGGGTGACGTGGTTCAGTGTTCATGTGATGTGGGTTGGTGTGTGGGTGACATATTTCGGTGTGTGGGTGACGTGGTTCAGTGTTCATGTGACGTAGGTATGTGTGTGGGTGATGTGGGTTGGTGTGTGGGTGACGTGGGTTGGTGTGTGGGTGACGTGGTTCAGTGTTCATGTGATGTAGGACGGTGTGTGGGTGATGTGGGTCGGTGTGTGGTTGACATGGTTCAGTGTTTGTGTGACGTGGGTCGGTGTGTAGGTGACATGGTTCAGTGTTTGTGTGACGTGGGTCGGTGTGTGGGTGACGTGGGTCGGTGTGTGGGTGACGTGGTTCAGTGTTCATGTGATGTAGGACGGTGTGTGGGTGATGTGGGTCGGTGTGTGGGTGACGTGGGTAGGTGTGTGGATGACGTGGTTCAGTGTTCGTGTGACGTAGGTTGGTGTGTGGGTGATGTGGCTCGGTGTGTGGGTGACATGGTTCAGTGTGTGGGTGATGTGGGTCGGTGTGTGGATGACGTGGTTCAGTGTTAATGTGACGTAGGTCGGTGTGTGGGTGATGTGGATCGGTGAGTGGACGACATATTTCGGTGTTTGGGTGACGTGGTTCAGTGTTCGTGTGACGTGGGTCGGTGTGTGGGTGACATGGTTCAGTGTTCGTGTGATGTGGGTTGGTTTGTGGGTGACATATTTCGGTGTGTGGGTGACATGGTTCAGTGTTCATGTGACGTGGGTCGGTGTGTGGGTGATGTGGGTCGGTGTGTGGGTGACGTGGTTCAGTGTTCGTGTGATGTGGGTTGGTTTGTGGGTGACATATTTCGGTGTGTGGGTGACATGGTTCAGTGTTCATGTGACGTGGGTCGGTGTGTGGGTGACGTGGTTCAATGTTTGTGTGACATAGGTCGGTGTGTGGGTGACATGGTTCAGTGGTCATGTGACGTGGGTCGGTGTGTGGGTGATGTAGGTCGGTGTGTGGGTGATGTAGGTCGGTGTGTGGGTGATGAGGTTCAGTGTTCGTGTGATGTAGGTCGGTGTGTGGGTGACGTGGTTCAGTGGTCATGTGACGTAGGTCGGTGTGTGGGTGATGTGGGTCGGTGTGTGGGTGATGTAGGTCGGTGTGTGGGTGACGTGGTTCAGTGGTCATGTGACGTAGGTCGGTGTGTGGGTGATGTGGGTCGGTGTGTGGGTGATGTAGGTCGGTGTGTGGGTGATGAGGTTCAGTGTTTATGTGACGTAGGTCGGTGTGTGGGTGATGTGGCTCGGTATGTGGGTGATGAGGTTCAGTGTTCGTGTGATGTAGGTCGGTGTGTGGGTGATGAGGTTCAGTGTTCGTGTGATGTGGGTCGGTGTGTGGGTGATGTAGGTCGGTGTGTGGGTGATGAGGTTCAGTGTTTATGTGACGTAGGTCGGTGTGTGGGTGATGTGGCTCGGTATGTGGGTGATGAGGTTCAGTGTTCGTGTGATGTAGGTCGGTGTGTGGGTGATGAGGTTCAGTGTTCGTGTGATGTGGGTTGGTGTGTGGGTGACGTGGTTCAGTGATCGTGTGATGTGGGTTGGTGTGTGGGTGACATGGTTCAGTGTGTGGGTGACGTGGGTCGGTGTGTGGGTGACGTAGGTCGGTGTGTGGGTGATGTGGGTCAGTGAGTGGGTGACATATTTCGGTGTGTGGGTGACATGGTTCAGTGTTCGTGTGACGTGAGTCGGTGTGTGGGTGACATGGTTCAATGTTTGTGTGACGTTGGTCGGTGTGTTGGTTATGTGGGTCGGTGTGTGGGTGACATGGTTCAATGTTTGTGTGACGTGGGTCGGTGTATGGGTGATGTGGGTCGGTGTGTGGGTGACATGGTTCAATGTTTGTGTGACGTGGGTCAGTGTATGGGTGACGTGGTTCAGTGTTCGTGTGACGTGGGTCGGTGTGTGGGTGACATATTTCGAGGTGTGGGTGACGTGGTTCAGTGTTCATGTGACGTAGGTATGTGTGTGGGTGATGTGGGTTGGTGTGTGGGTGACGTGGGTTGGTGTGTGGGTGACGTGGTTCAGTGTTCATGTGATGTAGGACGGTGTGTGGGTGATGTGGGTCGGTGTGTGGGTGACATGGTTCAGTGTTTGTGTGACGTGGGTCGGTGTGTAGGTGACATGGTTCAGTGTTTGTGTGACGTGGGTCGGTGTGTGGGTGACGTGGTTCAGTGTTCATGTGATGTAGGACGGTGTGTGGGTGACATATTTCGGTGTGTGGGTGACATGGTTCAGTGTTTGTGTGACGTGGGTCGGTGTGTAGGTGACATGGTTCAGTGTTTGTGTGACGTGGGTCGGTGTGTGGGTGACGTGGGTCGGTGTGTAGGTGACATGGTTCAGTGTTTGTGTGATGTGGGTTGGTGTGTGGGTGACATGTTTCAGTGTTTGTGTGACGTGGGTCGGTGTGTAGGTGACATGGTTCAGTGTTTGTGTGACTTGGGTCGGTGTGTGGGTGACATGTTTCAGTGTTTGTGTGACTTGGGTCGGTGTGTAGGTGACATGGTTCAGTGTTTGTGTGACTTGGGTCGGTGTGTAGGTGACATGGTTCAGTGTTTGTGTGACTTGGGTCGGTGTGTAGGTGACGTGGTTTAGTCGGTCACTATTTCTGGAAGATTGTATTTGCCTTCCTTAACTATCAACTGCACAAGGACTCCGAAGTCCCTTTGCATTTCAGATTTTTGGATTTTCTCCCATTTAGAAAATAGTCTCCGTATTTATTTCTACTATCAATGCGCATGACCATGTATTTTCGAACATTGTATTTCATTTGCCACTTTCTTGCCCTTTCTCAACATCTGTCTAAGGACTTCTGCATCCTACCTGTTTCCTCAACACTACCGGTCCACAAATCTTCATATCATCTGCAAACTTGGCAACAAAGCTATCTATTCCATCATCTAAATCATTGATATGCATCATAAAAACAAGTTGTCCCAACACCAGCCCCTGCAGGACATCGCTAGTCACTGGCAGCCAACTAGAAAAGGATCATTTTATTCCCACTTGCTGCCTCCTACCAAACAGCCAATGCTTTAACAATGCCAGTAATATTCCTGTCATTCCATGGGCTCTTAGCTTGGTAAGCAGCCTCATGTGGCACCTTGTCAAAGGCCTTCTGAAAGTCCAAATATACAACATCCACTGCATCCCCTTTATCTATCCTAATTGTAATCTCTTCAAAGAATTCCAGCAGGTTCATCAGGCAAGATTTTCCCTTAAGGAAACCATGCTGACTTTGTCCTATATTGTCCTGTGTCATCAAGTACTCCATAATCTCATCCTTAACAATTGACTCCAATATCTTCCCATCCGCTGGGGTTAGGCTAACTGGTCTATAATTAACTTTCTGCTGCCTTCCTCCTTTCTGAAAGAGTGGAGTGACGTTTACAATTTTCCATTCCTCTGGCACCATGCCAGAGTCCAATGATTTTGGAAAGATCATTACTAACACCTCCACAATCTCTAATGCTACCTCTTTCAGAACCCTAGGGTGCAGTTCAACTGGTCTGAGTGACTTATGTACCTTTAGGTCTTTCATCTTTTTGAGCACCTTCTCCCTTGTAATAATAACTGCACTCACTTCTCTTCCCTCACACCCTTCAACGCCTGGCACACTGCTAGTGTCTTCCACAGTGAAGACTCATGCAAAATACTCATTTAGGTCATCTGTCATTTCCTTGACCCCCGTTACTATTTCTTCAACTTCATCTTCTAGCTGTCCTACATCCACTCTCATCTCTCTATTTGTTACATTTGTGAAAAAGCCTTTACTGTCCACTTCAATATTGTTTTCTAGCTTGTTTTCATGTTGCATCTTTTCCCTCCTAATGATTCTTTTAGTTGCTCTCTGTAGGGTTTTAAAAGCTTCCCTGTCCTCTGTCTTCCCACTAATTTTTGCTTCGTTGTATGCCCTCTCTTTTGCTTTTACATTCGCTTTGACATCCCTTGTCAGCCGCAGTTGTACTATTTTTCCATTTGACTATTTCTTCATTTTTGGAATACATCTATCCGGCACCCTCCTCACTTTTTCCCAGAAACTCACACCATTGCTGCTCTGCTGTCATCCCTGCCAGCAACTCCTTCCAGCTCCTCTCTCACACCACTGTAATTTCCTTTACTCCACAGAAATACTGCTACGTCAGACTTTACTTTTTCTCTATCAAATTTCAAGTTGAACTCAATCATATTGTGATCACTGCCTCCTAAACTCTCGAATCACCCTAAGGTCCTTTTACCTTAAACTCCCTAATCACCTCTGGTTCATTACATAACTCCCAATCCAATATAGCTGATCCCCGAGTGGGCTCAACACCAAACTGCTCTAAAAAGCCATCTCATAGGCATTCAACAAACTCACTCTCTTGAGATCCGGCACCAACCTGATTTTCCCAATCGACCTGCATATTGAAATCTCCCATGGCTACATAACATTGCCCTTTTGACCTGCCTTTTCTACAGTATTTCCTATTGTGATCCATAGTCCACTGTCAGGAGGCCTGTATATACCTGCCATCAGGGTCCTTTTACCCTTGCAGTTTCATAACTCAACCCATAAGGGTTCAACATCTTCCGATCCTATGTTACATCTTTCTACTGATTTGATGCCATTCTTTACCAGCAGGGCCACACCAGCCCCTCTGCCTACCTTCCTATCCGTCCGATACAACATTGACCTTGGCCATTCAGCTCCCAAATACAACCATCCTTCAGCCACGATCCAGTGATGGCCACAACATCATACCCGACAATCTGTAGAAGTGCAACAAGATCATCCACCTTAATTTTTACACTCTATGCATTGAGATGTAACACTTTGAGTGCTGTATTTGCTGCCCTTTTTAATTCTGCATCCCTAATGCATTGATGCTCACCCTGCTGACTGCAATTATATCCTATAATCTCCCTGCCCCTCCTGACAATCTGACTGCACGCTATCTTTACTTTTTTACCATCTATCCTATCCTGAGTCCCTTCACTCCAGTTCCCACCCCTCTGCCAAATTAGTTTGAACCCTCCCCAAGAGCTCTAACAAACCTGCCCCTGAGAAGTATCCGTGGAAACGTTGACTGTTCGTTTCCACGGATGCTGCCCGACCTACTGAGTTCCTCCAGCGTGTTGTACGTGTTGCTTTGACCCCAGCATCTGCAGAGTACTTTGTGTTTACTGCCTGTGAGAATATTGGTTCCCCTTGGGTTCAGGTGCATCCCGTCACTTTTGAGCAGGTCATACCTCCCCTAGACGAGATCCCAATTATCCAAGAAACTGAAGCCCTGCCCTCTGCACCAGCTTCTCAGCCACACATTTATCTGCCAAATCACCCTCTCTGAAGCATGGCACAGAAGCAATCCAGAAATTACTTCCCGGGAGTTGCTAATTCTCAGCTTTCTACCTAGCTCTCTAAATTCTCTTTTCAGGACCTCTTTGCTTTTTCCTTCCAACGTCATTGATACCAATATGTACCAAGACATTTGGCTACTCTCCCTCCCTCTCTAAAATGTGGAAACAATCCAAGATGTTCCCGAACTTGGCTGTTTGTCTATTTGTAAATACTTTTTTCTTCACAACTTTTGAGCAGCTTTTGCAACTTTTCACCTCTCATGAAATAAAACCCCTTTCACTAACATGCTGTTTCAGGTTACTATCTGGTTTTTTTACTGCTGACCCTTGTCGGGCACACTTACCCACACCTGATTGTGAGATATGACAGTGGGTGGCAAGGTTTGGTGTGTGGGAGGTGAGGTTCAGCACATGGGTGACAAGGTTAGGCACGTGGGTGATGTGGTTCGGCGCATGGGTGACGTGGTTTGGCGGGGGGGTGGGTTGGGTCAACGCGTGGGTGGTGTGGTTCGAGGCGTGGGTGATGTGGTTCGACGCGTGGGTGATGTGGCTCGACGTGTGAGTGATGTGGTTCGACGCGTGGGTGATGTGGTTCGACGCGTGGGTGGTGTGGTTCGAGGCGTGGGTGATGTGGTTTGACGCGTGGGTGGTGTGGTTCGAGGCGTGGGTGATGTGGTTCGAGGCGTGGGTGATGTGGTTCGACGCGTGGGTTGTGTGGCTCGACGCGTGGGTGGTGTGGCTCGAGGCGTGGGTGGTGTGGTTCGACGCGTGGGTGGTGTGGTTCGAGGCGTGGGTGATGTGGTTCGAGGCGTGGGTGATGTGGTTCGACGCGTGGGTTGTGTGGCTCGACGCGTGGGTGATGTGGTTCGAGGCGTGGGTGATGTGGTTCGAGGCGTGGGTGATGTGGTTCGACACGTGGGTGGTGTGGTTCGAGGCGTGGGTGGTGTGGTTCAAGGCGTGGGTGGTGTGGCTCGAGGCGTGGGTGATGTGGTTCGAGGCGTGGGTGATGTGGTTCGACGCGTGGGTGATGTGGCTCGAGGCGTGGGTGATGTGGTTCGACGCGTGGGTGATGTGGTTCGAGGCGTGGGTGGTGTGGTTCGACGCGTGGGTGATGTGGTTCGACGCGTGGGTTGTGTGGCTCGACGCGTGGGTGGTGTGGTTCGAGGCGTGGGTGATGTGGCTCGACGCGTGGGTGATGTGGCTCGACGCGTGGGTGGTGTGGTTCGAGGCGTGGGTGGTGTGGTTCGACGCGTGGGTGGTGTGGTTCGACGCGTGGGTGATGTGGTTCGAGGCGTGGGTGATGTGGTTCGACGCGTGGGTGATGTGGTTCGAGGCGTGGGTGATGTGGTTCGACGCGTGGGTGGTGTGGTTCGAGGCGTGGGTGGTGTGGTTCGACGCGTGGGTGGTGTGGTTCGAGGCGTGGGTGATGTGGTTCGACGCGTGGGTGATGTGGTTCGACGCGTGGGTTGTGTGGCTCGACGCGTGGGTGATGTGGTTCGAGGCGTGGGTGGTGTGGTTCGACGCGTGGGTGATGTGGTTCGAGGCGTGGGTGATGTGGTTCGACGCGTGGGTGATGTGGTTCGAGGCGTGGGTGGTGTGGTTCGACGCGTGGGTGATGTGGTTCGACGCGTGGGTTGTGTGGCTCGACGCGTGGGTGATGTGGTTCGACGCGTGGGTGGTGTGGTTCGAGGCGTGGGTGGTGTGGTTCGACGCGTGGGTTGTGTGGCTCGACGCGTGGGTGATGTGGTTCGACGCGTGGGTGGTGTGGTTCGACGCGTGGGTGATGTGGTTCGAGGCGTGGGTGATGTGGTTCGACGCGTGGGTGATGTGGTTCGAGGCGTGGGTGGTGTGGTTCGACGCGTGGGTGATGTGGTTCGACGCGTGGGTTGTGTGGCTCGACGCGTGGGTGATGTGGTTCGACGCGTGGGTGGTGTGGTTCGAGGCGTGGGTGGTGTGGTTCGACGCGTGGGTGATGTGGTTCGACGCGTGGGTGGTGTGGTTCGATGCATGGGTGATGTAGTTTGACACGTGGGTGGCAACGTTTGATGTGTGGGTTGTGATTTGTGATCAGGGAGAGAGAGAAAAGGACATAGAACCATAAACTGCCACCCCGGTCCCCCAAAATCCTGCCTCACATGTAGGCATGCTGAGAGCAATGGCTTTGTTATGATCCATTCACATGTCCTGCAGCTCACAGGAGGTTAGAACATCTACACGTCTGTGGTACTTACAGGAAGGTGCAGCGGATGGCGGTGTGGAGCTCTGTGGGGGACCCCAGCCTTTCATGTTGTACGCAGACACCCGGACGTAATATGACGTGCCCTGTGGGAAACGAGGCGTCGGCTACCACTGCATTACATTAGACCCATCAGCTTAGCCGTGGGTGGTGTGGTTCAACGCGATTACCACTGGATTACATTAGACCCATCAGCTTAGCCGTGGGTGGTGTGGTTCAACGTGATTACCACTGGATTACAAAGTGTACATTAGACCCATCAGCTTAGCCTGCAGTGCCATCAGTGCAACCGTCGCTACTCCACTCCCACCTCCTCCCCGGAGTCAGGAAATCTGCACTCACACCGTTTGTGTGTTGGTCACACAGAGGCAGTGTGTAGCGAGGTGAGTTGCAGTCTAACATGGGGACAAAATCAAATAGAGTGACAAACACAGGTCTGAAGGATTTGAATACATACAATATAAGGAATAAGGTAAATGATCTTCACACAGTTAGAGATTAGCAGGTTTGATGTTGTAGGCATCATCGAAGGCATCATGCCTGGAAGAAGGTTATAGTTAGGAGCTTAACAACCAAGGATACACATTGCATCAAAAGGACAGGCAGATAGGCAGAATCGGTGGGGTGGCTCTGTTGGTAAAAAATGAAATCAAATCCTTAGAAAGAGGTGACATAGGATCGGAAGATGTTGAATCTTTGTGGGTAGAGTTAAGGAACTGCAAGGGTAAAAAGACCCTGATGGGAGTTATATACAAGCCTCCAAACAGTAGCCAGGATGTGGTCTACAAATTACAACAGGAGAAAGAAAATACATGCCAAAGGGGCAATGTTACAATAGTCATGAGGGATTGCAGTAGGTAGGCAGATTGGGAAAATTCCCTGTGTTATATCCCAAGACAGGGAATTTGTAGGGGATCAGCTATTGTGGATTGTGTGCTTGTAATGAACAGGAATTAATTAGAAAACTTAAGGTAAAGGAACTGTTAGTGACAATGATTATAAAATGAAAAAATTCACCCTGCAATTTGAAAAGGGGAAGCTAAAGTCAGATGTATCACTACGGCAGTGGAATAAAATGAACTACAGAGGCATGAGAGAGGAGTTGGCCAGAAGTGATAGGAAGTGGGCACTAGAGGGATTACACCAGAGCAGCAATGGTTGGAGTTTCTGGGAGCAATTCAGAATGCACAGGATATATACATCCCAAAGATAAAGAAGTAGCCAATGATATCAAAGAAGATACCAAAGGTATTTTTCAGATATACGTGAAGAGTAAAAAGAGAGGTAAGAGTAGATAGTGGACCACAGGAGAACTGGACAGGTAGTAATGGGGGACAAGAAAATGGCGGACAAATTGAATAAGTATCTTGCATCAGTCTTCACTGTGGAAGACTCTAGCAGTATGCCAGGCACTTGAGTATCAGGGGGTAGAAGTGAGTTACGTTGCCATTCTAGGGAGAAGGTGCTTTAGAAACTGAAATGTCTGAAGGTAGATAAGTCACCTGGACCAGATGGACTATATTCAAGGGTTCTGAAAGTGGTAGCTGAAGAGATTGTAGAGGCATTAGTAATGATCTTTAAAGAGCCATTAGATTCCAGCATGGTTCTGGAGGACTGGAAAATTACAAATATCACCCCACTCTTCAAATGAGAGAGGAAGAAGAAAGGAAATTATAGGCCAGTTAGCCTGACCTCAGTGGTTGGGAAGATGTTGGAGTCAATTGCTGAGGATGGGATTTTGGAATACTTGGAGGCGCATGAAAAAACGGGCCAAAATCAGCATGGTTACCTCAAGGGAAAATCTTGCCTGACAAATCTATTGGAATTCTTTTGAAGAAATAACAAGGATAGACAAAGAAGAATCAATGGCCAATCCGTCAGTGTGTCTGGAGTCAGTGTCCAGTCGGGCAGTGTTTCTGGAGTCAGTGTCTGCTCAGTCAGTATGTCCATAGTCAGTGTCCAATTGGTCAGTGTCCGGTCAGTCAGGGTGTCTGTAATCAGTGTCTGGTTGGTCACTATTTCTGGAGTCAGTGTCTCATCAGTGTCCAGTCAGTGTCTCATCAGTGTCCAGTCAGTGTTTCTGGAGTCAGTGTCCGGTCAGTGTCTGGTCAGTCAGTGTCCGGTCAGTGTCTCATCAGTGTCCAGTCACTCTTTCTGGAGACAGTGACGGTCAGTGTCTGGTCAGTCGGTGTCCGGTCAGTGTTTCTGAAGTCAGTGTCTGGTTGGTCACTGTTTCTGGAGACAGTGTCTGATCAGTGTGTCTGGAGTTGGTGTCTGGTCAGTGTTTCTGAAGTCAGTGTCCGGCTGGTCACTGTTTCTGGAGACAGTGTCCGATCAGTGTGTCTGGAGTCAGTGTCCGGTCAGTGTCTGGTCAGTCAGTGTCTGGTCAGTGTCTGGTCAGTTGGTGTCCGGTCAGTCTCTGGTCAGTCAGTGACAAGTCAGTGTCTGGAATCGGTGTCCGGTCAGTGTCTGGTCAGTCAGTGTCCGGACAGTGTCTGGAGTCGGTGTCCGGTCAGTGTCTGGTCAGTCAGTGTCCGGTCAGTGTCTGGTCAGTCGGTGTCCAGTTGGTCACTGTTTCTGGAGACAGTGTCCGATCAGTGTGCCTGGAATCAGTGTCCAGTTGGTCACTGTTTCTGGAATCAGTGTCCGGTCAGTCAGTGACCGGTCAGTGTCTGGAGTCGGTGTCCGGTCAGTGTCTGGTCAGTCAGTGTCCGGTCAGTGTCTGGTCAGTCGGTGTCCAGTCGATCACTGTTTCTGGAGACAGTGTCCGATCAGTGTGTCTGGAGTCAGTGTCCAGTTGGTCACTGTTTCTGGAGACAGTGTCCGATCAGTGTGTCTGGAGTCAGTGTCCGATCAGTGTGCCTGGAGTCAGTGTCCAGTTGGTCACTGTTTCTGGAGACAGTGTCCGATCAGTGTGTGGTCAGAGTCTGGTCAGTGTGTCTGGACTCAGTGTCCGGTCAGTGTGCCTGGAATCAGTGTCCGGTCAGTGTCTGGTCAGTGTGCCTGGAATCAGTGTCTGGTCAGTGTCTGGTCAGTCAGTGTCCGGTCAGTGTCTGGTCAGTGTGTCTGGAGTGAGTGTCCAGTCAGTGTGTCTGGAGTCAGTGTCCAGTCGGTCACTGTTTCTGGAGTCAGTGTCCAGTCAGTGTGTCTGGAATCAGTGTCTGGTTGGTCACTGTTTCTGGAGACAGTGTCCAGTCGGTCACTGTTTCTGGAGTCAGTGTCCAGTTGGTCACTGTTTCTGGAGTGAGTGTCCAGTCAGCGTGTCTGGAATCAGTGTCCAGTCGGTCACTGTTTCTGGAGTGAGTGTCCAGTCAGTGTGTCTGGAATCAGTGTCCAGTTGGTCACTGTTTCTGGAGACAGTGTCCAGTCGGTCACTGTTTCTGGAGACAGTGTCCAGTCAGTGTGTCTGGAATCAGTGTCCGGTTGGTCACTGTTTCTGGAGACAGTGTCCGGTTGGTCACTGTTTCTGGAGTGAGTGTCCAGTCAGTGTGTCTGGAGTCAGTGTCCGATCAGTGTGTCTGGAATCAGTGTCCAGTCGGTCACTGTTTCTGGAGACAGTGTCCGGTTGGTCACTGTTTCTGGAGACAGTGTCCGATCAGTGTGCCTGGAATCAGTGTCCAGTTGGTCACTGTTTCTGGAATCAGTGTCCGGTCAGTCAGTGACCGGTCAGTGTCTGGAGTCGGTGTCCGGTCAGTGTCTGGTCAGTCAGTGTCCGGTCAGTGTCTAGTCAGTCGGTGTCCAGTCGATCACTGTTTCTGGAGACAGTGTCCGATCAGTGTGTCTGGAGTCAGTGTCCAGTTGGTCACTGTTTCTGGAGACAGTGTCCGATCAGTGTGTCTGGAGTCAGTGTCCGATCAGTGTGCCTGGAGTCAGTGTCCAGTTGGTCACTGTTTCTGGAGACAGTGTCCGATCAGTGTGTGGTCAGAGTCTGGTCAGTGTGTCTGGACTCAGTGTCCGGTCAGTGTGCCTGGAATCAGTGTCCGGTCAGTGTCTGGTCAGTGTGCCTGGAATCAGTGTCCGGTCAGTGTCTGGTCAGTCAGTGTCCGGTCAGTGTCTGGTCAGTGTGTCTGGAGTGAGTGTCCAGTCAGTGTGTCTGGAGTCAGTGTCCGGTCAGTGTCTGGTCAGTCGGTGTCCGGTTGGTCACTGTTTCTGGAGTCAGTGTCCGATCAGTGTGTCTGGAGTCGGTGTCCAGTTGGTCACTGTTTCTGGAGTGAGTGTCCAGTCAGTGTGCCTGGAGTCAGTGTCCAGTCGGTCACTGTTTCTGGAGTCAGTGTCCAGTCAGTGTGTCTGGAATCAGTGTCTGGTTGGTCACTGTTTCTGGAGACAGTGTCCAGTCGGTCACTGTTTCTGGAGTCAGTGTCCAGTTGGTCACTGTTTCTGGAGTGAGTGTCCAGTCAGCGTGTCTGGAATCAGTGTCCAGTCGGTCACTGTTTCTGGAGTGAGTGTCCAGTCAGTGTGTCTGGAATCAGTGTCCAGTTGGTCACTGTTTCTGGAGACAGTGTCCAGTCGGTCACTGTTTCTGGAGACAGTGTCCAGTCAGTGTGTCTGGAATCAGTGTCCGGTTGGTCACTGTTTCTGGAGACAGTGTCCGGTTGGTCACTGTTTCTGGAGTGAGTGTCCAGTCAGTGTGTCTGGAGTCAGTGTCCGATCAGTGTGTCTGGAATCAGTGTCCAGTCGGTCACTGTTTCTGGAGACAGTGTCCGGTTGGTCACTGTTTCTGGAGTGAGTGTCCAGTCAGTGTGTCTGGAGTCAGTGTCCGATCAGTGTGTCTGGAATCAGTGTCCAGTCGGTCACTGTTTCTGGAGTGAGTGTCCAGTCAGTGTGTCTGGAGTCAGTGTCCGGTTGGTCACTGTTTCTGGAGACTGTGTCCAGTCGATCACTGTTTCTGGAGTGAGTGTCCAGTCAGTGTGTCTGGAATCAGTGTCCGGTTGGTCACTGTTTCTGGAGACAGTGTCCGATCAGTGTGTCTGGAGTCAGTGTCCGGTCAGTGTTTCTGAAGTCAGTGTCCAGTCGGTCACTGTTTCAAGAGACAGTGTCCGATCAGTGTGTCTGGAGTCAGTGTCCGGTCAGTGTCTGGTCAGTCAGTGTCTGATCACTGTTTCTGGAGTGAGTGTCCAGACAGTGTGTCTGGAATCAGTGTCCAGTCGGTCACTGTTTCTGGAGTGAGTGTCCAGTCAGTGTGTCTGGAGTCAGTGTCCGGTCAGTGTCTGGTCAGTCAGTGTCTGGTCAGTGTGTCTGGAGTCAGTGTCTGGTCAGTGTGCCTGGAATCAGTGTCCGGTCAGTGTCTGGTCAGTCAGTGTCCGGTCAGTGTCTGGTCAGTGTGTCTGGAGTCAGTGTCTGGTCAGTCGGTGTCTGGTCAGTGTCTGGTCAGTGTCCGGTCGGTCACTGTTTCTGGAGTGAGTGTCCAGTCAGTGTGTCTGGAGTCAGTGTCCGGTCAGTGTCTGGTCAATCGGTGTCCGGTAGGTCACTGTTTCTGGAGACAGTGTCCGATCAGTGTGTCTGGGGTCAGTGTCCGATCAGTGTTTCTGGAGTCAGTGTCCAGTCGGTCACTGTTTCTGGAGTCAGTGTCCAGTCGGTCACTGTTTCTGGAGACAGTGTCCGATCAGTGTTTCGGGAGTCAGTGTCCGATCAGTGTGTCTGGAGTCAGTGTCCGGTCAGTGTCTGGTCAGTCAGTGTCCGATCAGTGTGTCTGGAGTCGGTGTCCAGTCGGTCACTGTTTCTGGAGTGAGTGTCCAGTCAGTGTGCCTGGAGTCAGTGTCCAGTCGGTCACTGTTTCTGGAGTCAGTGTCCAGTCAGTGTGTCTGGAATCAGTGTCCGGTTGGTCACTGTTTCTGGAGTGAGTGTCCAGTCAGTGTGTCTGGAATCAGTGTCTGGTTGGTCACTGTTTCTGGAGACAGTGTCTGGTTGGTCACTGTTTCTGGAGTGAGTGTCCAGTCAGTGTGTCTGGAATCAGTGTCCAGTCGGTCACTGTTTCTGGAGTGAGTGTCCAGTCAGTGTGTCTGGAATCAGTGTCCAGTCGGTCACTGTTTCTGGAGTGAGTGTCCAGTCAGTGTGTCTGGAATCAGTGTCCAGTTGGTCACTGTTTCTGGAGACAGTGTCCAGTCGGTCACTGTTTCTAGAGACAGTGTCCAATCAGTGTGTCTGGAATCAGTGTCTGGTTGGTCACTGTTTCTGGAGACAGTGTCTGGTTGGTCACTGTTTCTGGAGTGAGTGTCCAATCAGTGTGTCTGGAATCAGTGTCCAGTCAGTGTGCCTGGAATCAGTGTCCAGTCGGTCACTGTTTCTGGAGACAGTGTCCAGTCAGTGTGTCTGGAATCAGTGTCCGGTTGGTCACTGTTTCTGGAGACTGTGTCCAGTCGGTCACTGTTTCTGGAGTGAGTGTCCAGTCAGTGTGTCTGGAGTCAGTGTCCGGTCAGTGTCTGGTCAGTGTGTCTGGAGTCAGTGTCCGGTCAGTGTGCCTGGAATCAGTGTCTGGTCAGTCAGTGTCTGGTCAGTGTCTGATCAGTGTGTCTGGAGTCAGTGTCCGGTCAGTGTCTGGTCAGTCGGTGTCCGGTCAGTGTTTCTGAAGTCAGTGTCCAGTCGGTCACTGTTTCTGGAGACAGTGTCCAGTCAGTGTGTCTGGAGTCAGTGTCCGATCAGTGTGTCTGGTCAGTCGGTGTCCGGTCAGTGTCTGGTCAGTCAGTGTCCGATCACTGTTTCTGGAGACAGTGTCCAGTTGGTCACTGTTTCTGGAGTGAGTGTCCAGTCAGTGTGTCTGGAATCAGTGTCCAGTCGGTCACTGTTTCTGGAGTCAGTGTCCAATCGGTCACTGTTTCTGGAGTGAGTGTCCAGTCAGTGTGTCTGGAATCAGTGTCCAGTCAGTCACTGTTTCTGGAGTGAGTGTCCAGTCAGTGTGTCTGGAATCAGTGTCCAGTTGGTCACTGTTTCTGGAGACAGTGTCCAGTCGGTCACTGTTTCTGGGGACAGTGTCCAGACAGTGTGTCTGGAATCAGTGTCCGGTTGGTCACTGTTTCTGGAGACAGTGTCCGGTTGGTCACTGTTTCTGGAGTGAGTGTCCAGTCAGTGTGTCTGGAGTCAGTGTCTGATCAGTGTGTCTGGAATCAGTGTCCAGTCGGTCACTGTTTCTGGAGTGAGTGTCCAGTCAGTGTGTCTGGAGTCAGTGTCCAGTCTGTCACTGTTTCTGGAGTGAGTGTCCAGTCAGTGTGTCTGGAGTCAGTGTCTGGTCAGTGTCTGGTCAGTGTCTGGTCAGTCAGTGTCCAGTCAGTGTGTCTGGAATCAGTGTCCGGTTGGTCACTGTTTCTGGAATCAGTGTCCGGTCAGTGTGCCTGGAATCAGTGTCCAGTCGGTCACTGTTTCTGGAGTGAGTGTCCAGTCAGTGTGTCTGGAGTCGGTGTCCTGTCAGTGTCTGGTCAGTCGGTGTCCGGTCAGTGTTTCTGAAGTCAGTGTCCAGTCGGTTACTGTTTCTGGAGTGAGTGTCCGGTCAGTGTTTCTGAAGTCAGTGTCCGGTTGGTCACTGTTTCTGGAGTGAGTGTCCAGTCAGTGTGCCTGGAGTCAGTGTCCAGTCGGTCACTGTTTCTGGAGTCAGTGTCCAGTCAGTGTGTCTGGAGTCAGTGACCGGTCAGTGTCTGGTCAGTGTCCGGTCAGTGTCTGGTCAGTGTCTGGTCAGTCGGTGTCCGGTCAGTGTTTCTGATGTCAGTGTCTGGTTAGTCACTGTTTCTGGAGTGAGTGTCCAGTCAGTGTGTCTGGAGTCAGTGTCCAGTCGGTCACCGTTTCTGGAGACAGTGTCCGATCAGTGTACCTGGAATCAGTGTCCAGTCAGTCACTGTTTCTGGAGTGAGTGTCCAGTCAGTGTGCCTGGAATCAGTGTCCAGTCAGTCACTGTTTCTGGAGTGAGTGTCCAGTCAGTGTGTCTGGAATCAGTGTCCAGTCAGTCACTGTTTCTGGAATCAGTGTCCGGTCAGTGTGCCTGGAATCAGTGTCCAGTCGGTCACTGTTTCTGGAGTGAGTGTCCAGTCAGTGTGTCTGGAGTCAGTGTCCAGTCGGTCACTGTTTCTGGAGTGAGTGTCCAGTCAGTGTGTCTGGAGTCAGTGTCCTGTCAGTGTCTGGTCAGTCGGTGTCCGGTCAGTGTTTCTGAAGTCAGTGTCCAGTCGGTTACTGTTTCTGGAGACAGTGTCCAGTCGGTCACTGTTTCTGGAGTGAGTGTCCAGTCAGTGTGTCTGGAGTCAGTGTCCAGTCGGTCACCGTTTCTGGAGACAGTGTCCGATCAGTGTGCCTGGAATCAGTGTCCAGTCAGTCACTGTTTCTGGAGTGAGTGTCCAGTCAGTGTGTCTGGAATCAGTGTCCAGTTGGTCACTGTTTCTGGAGTGAGTGTCCAGTCAGTGTGTCTGGAATCAGTGTCCAGTCGGTCACTGTTTCTGGAGTGAGTGTCCAGTCAGTGTGTCTGGAATCAGTGTCCAGTCGGTCACTGTTTCTGGAGTGAGTGTCCAGTCAGTGTGTCTGGAATCAGTGTCCAGTTGGTCACTGTTTCTGGAGACAGTGTCCAGTCAGTGTGTCTGGAATCAGTGTCCGGTTGGTCACTGTTTCTGGAGACAGTGTCCGGTTGGTCACTGTTTCTGGAATCAGTGTCCGGTCAGTGTGCCTGGAATCAGTGTCCAGTCGGTCACTGTTTCTGGAGTGAGTGTCCAGTCAGTGTGTCTGGAGTCAGTGTCCAGTCGGTCACTGTTTCTGGAGTGAGTGTCCAGTCAGTGTGTCTGGAGTCAGTGTCCAGTCGGTCACTGTTTCTGGAGTGAGTGTCCAGTCAGTGTGTCTGGAGTCGGTGTCCTGTCAGTGTCTGGTCAGTCGGTGTCCGGTCAGTGTTTCTGAAGTCAGTGTCCAGTCGGTTACTGTTTCTGGAGACAGTGTCCAGTCGGTCACTGTTTCTGGAGTGAGTGTCCAGTCAGTGTGCCTGGAGTCAGTGTCCAGTCGGTCACTGTTTCTGGAGTCAGTGTCCAGTCAGTGTGTCTGGAGTCAGTGTCCGGTCAGTGTCTGGTCAGTCGGTGTCCGGTCAGTGTTTCTGAAGTCAGTGTCCAGTCAGTCACTGTTTCTGGAGTGAGTGTCCAGTCAGTGTGTCTGGAATCAGTGTCCAGTCGGTCACTGTTTCTGGAGTCAGTGTCCAGTCAGTGTTTCTGAAGTCAGTGTCCAGTCAGTCACTGTTTCTGGAGTGAGTGTCCAGTCAGTGTGTCTGGTCAGTCAGTGTCCGGTCAGTCGGTGTCCGGTCAGTGTTTCTGATGTCAGTGTCTGGTTGGTCACTGTTTCTGGAGTGAGTGTCCAGTCAGTGTGCCTGGAATCAGTGTCCAGTCGGTCACTGTTTCTGGAGTGAGTGTCCAGTCAGTGTGTCTAGAATCAGTGTCCAGTCGGTCACTGTTTCTGGAATCAGTGTCCGGTTGGTCACTGTTTCTGGAATCAGTGTCCGGTTGGTCACTGTTTCTGGAATCAGTGTCCGGTTGGTCACAGTTTCTGGAATCAGTGTCCGGTTGGTCACAGTTTCTGGAGACAGTGTCCAGTCGGTCACTGTTTCTGGAGTGAGTGTCCAGTCAGTGTGTCTGGAGTCAGTGTCCAGTCGATCAGTGCTTCCCCCTCATTTTGAGATTCAAGATTTATTCATGTATAAATTATGCAACCATGAGATCTGTTTGCTCACGGGTGGCTAGAAAGCAAGAAACCCAAAAGAACCAATTAAAGAAAAAAACAAAAATAAAAACAAATGACCAACACTTATTGTACAGGAAGTAAAAATAGAAGTCATGCAAACAGTTGAAGTGAACAAGAACATTCAAAAACAAAACTGAGTCCTGCATAATGACTCAAACAGTTAATGGTTAATTTACAGGTTCAGTCTGTGGTGATGGAGGCAAATGCAATGTTAACATTCATTTCAAGAGGACTAGAATATAAAAGCAAGGATGTAATGTTGAGACTTTATAAAACACTGGTGAGGCCTCGCTTGGAGTATTGTGAACAGGTTTGGGCCCCTGGTCTTAGAAAGGATGAGCTGAAACTGGAAAAGGTTCAAAGGCAGTTCACGAAAATTATTCCAAGATTGAATGGCTTGTTACATGAAGAGCATTACAATTCAGAAGAATGAGGGGTAATCTCATTGAAACCCATTGAACGGTGAAAGGCCTTGATAGAGTATTCCTGTGGTGGAGGTGGCTGAGACCAGAGAACACAGCCTCTGAATAGAGGTGTGTCCTTTTAGAACTGAGATGAGGTGGAATTTCTTTAGCAAGAGAGTGGTGAATCGGTGGAATTCAATGCCACAGACGGCAGCGGAGACCAGGTTATTGGGTATATTTAAGACAAAGGTTGATAGATTCTTGTAAGTCAGGGTTTGAAGGGATAAAGGGAGAGGGCAGGAGATGGGGACGGAGAGTGAAAATGGATTAGCCATGATGAAATGGCAGAGAAGACCAAATGGGCCAAATGGTTTAAATTCTTCTCTGATATCTTATGGTCTTATGCCTGTATCCTGTGATTCACTAAGTCCAGTACCTGAAATGTGTGTGAATTCCCCTCTCGTATCATTGTTCACAAGTCGGTAAGCCCAGTACCAGAATGGTCGGTGCTACTTACGGTCACTAGTCCGGTCACCGTGCAGGCCAGCGTCTTTATGCCTTCCAGAATGCTCTCTCCTGTGATTGAGCTGAAATCATCGGATGTGCTCCACTCAACTACAAGGTGACAGAGGGACAGGATGAACTCACAAAAGCTGCAACTTCAATCTTCCAAGGGGAAGGGAATCAAGAAGTGTTTGGGAAATTCACAGCCTGACTATGGTCTGGTAGCCAATTTTTCCAGAATGGCTGCAGAGAAGGAAAATCACTGTGAATAAGTAAATGTACCTCTTGAGTATCAGTGGAAAGTGTGTATGCTCCGGGACAGAGGCTATAGGCTGGCAGTGTGCACAGTGTGCATGCTCTGGGACAGAGGCTATAGGCTGGCAGTGTGCACAGTGTGCATGCTCCGGGACAGAGGCTATAGGCTGGCAGTGTGCACAGTGTGCATGCTCTGGGACAGAGGCTATAGGCTGGCAGTGTGCACAGTGTGCATGCTCTGGGACAGAGGCTATAGGCTGGCAGTGTGCACAGTGTGCATGCTCTGGGACAGAGGCTATAGGCTGGCAGTGTGCACAGTGTGCATGCTCTGGGACAGAGGCTATAGGCTGGCAGTGTGCACAGTGTGCATGCTCTGGGACAGAGGCTATACACTGCAGGAGTGGACAGTATCCGTGCACTCCAGGACAGTGCCTATAGATGCTGGAGTGGCAGTGTGTCTGCACTCTGGGACAGTGACTATGGACTGTTGAAGTAGACAGTGTCTATGCGTGGTAGCACTAGAGCTGTGCATGGATTCACTCTGGAGCATCCAAGATGCGGAGAATGTTGTGGATAGCACATTTAATGAGTTGGTCACACCACAGTTTAAGGATCTAAGGAAAGATAGGGAATGGGTGACCAACAGGAAGAGTAGTAGCAGGAAGATAGTACAGGAGTCTCCTGCAGTCATCTCCCTCCAAAACAGACACACCGCTTTGGAGTCTGCCGGGGGAGAAGGCTCATCAGGTGAAGGCAGCAGTAGCCAGGATCATGGCACCGTGGGTGGCTCTGCTGCGCAAGAAGGCAAGAAAAAGAGTGGCAGAGCTGTTGTGGTAGGGGATTCCATAGTAAGGGGAACAGAGAGGAGCTTCTATGGCCACAAACGGGATTCTCGTATGGTGTGTTGCCTCCCGGGTGCAAGGGTCAGAGATGTCTCGGAGAGGCTGCAGGGTATTCTGAGAGGGGAGGGTGAGCAGCCAGCTGTCGTGGTGCATGTAGGTACTAATGATATAGGAGGAAAGCGGGATGAGGTCCTTCAAGCTGAATTTAGGGAGCTAGGAAATAAATTAAAGAGTAGAACCTCAAAAGTAATCATCACAAGATTATTACCGGTGCCACGAGCTAGCCAGAGTTGGAATAGCAGGATAGCTAGAATGAATATGTGGCTTGAGCGGGGTTTCAGATTCTTGGGGCATTGGAACCGCTTCTGGGGGAGGTGGAACCAGTACTATCTGGACAGTCTACATCTGGGCAGGGCTGGGATCAATGTCCTAGGGAGATTGTTTGCTAGTGCTGTTGGGGAGGCTTTAAACTAATATGACAGGGGGATGGGAACCCACACAGAAAAGAAGAGGGAAGTGATGCAGAGACCAAAGCCAGAGTTAGTGAAGAAAAAAGTAAGAGTAGAGTGCATAAAAGTAAAAAGCAAAAATCGCATAGGTCACTAGATTCTAAAAGGACAATGAGTATAAGGGCACTTTATCTAAATGCCCGTAGTATTGGAAACAAGGTCAGTGAACTTGTGGCACAGATCAGTACCAAGGCATTTGATTTAGTGGCCATTACAGAAACCTGGTTGCAAAGTGGAGATGACTAGGAATTAAATATCCAAGGGTATCGGGTAATACGGAAAGATAGGCAGGAAGGCAGAGGAAATGGGGTGGTGCTCTTGATTAGGGATGAGATCAGGGCGATTGTGAGAGACGATATAAGATCTATGGAGCAGAATGCTGAGTCCATCTGGGTAGAGATTAAGAATAGTAAAGGGAAAAAAATCACTGGTGGGTGCTGTCTATTGGCCACCGAATAAAAATATTGCAGCGGCAGAGGCGATTAACCAGGAAATAACTGAGGCTTGTAAGAACGGAATGGCAGTTGTCATGGGGGATTTTAACTTCCACTTTGATTGAGTGAATCAGGTTGGTCAAGGAAGTCTTGAGGAGGACTTCATAGAATGCATCCGTGATGGCTTTCTTGAGCAGCATGTTAGTGAACCTTCAAAGGAAAATACTATCTTAGATCTTGCATTTGTACAGGGCCCTGGTGAGACCACACCTGGAGTATTGTGTACAGTTTTGGTCTCCAGGGTTAAGGAAGGACATCCTGGCTGTTGAGGAAGTGCAGCGTAGATTCACGAGGTTAATTCCTGGGATGTCAGGACTGTCTTACGCAGAGAGGTTAGAGAGACTGGGCTTGTACACGCTGGAATTAAGGAGATTGAGAGGGGATCTGATTGCAACATATAAGATTATTAAGGGATTGGACAAGATAGAGGCAGGAAATATGTTCCAGATGCTAGGAGAGTCCAGTACCAGAGGGCATGGTTTGAGAATAAGGGGTAGGTCATTTAGGACAGAGTTAAGGAAAAACTTCTTCTCCCAGAGAGTTGTGGGGGTCTGGAATGCACTGCCTCGGAAAGCAGTGGAGGCCAATTCTCCGGATGCTTTCAAGAAGGAGCGAGATAGGTATCTTATGGATAGGGAAATCAAGGGATATGGGGACAAGGCAGGAACCGGGTATTGATAGTAGATGATCAGCCATGATCTCAAAATGGCGGTGCAGGCTCGAAGGGCCGAATGGTCTACTTCTGCACCTACTGTCTATTATCTAGTCCTGTGCAATGAGACAGGTAGGATTAACGATCTTGTAGTCAGGGATCCTCTTGGAAAGAGTGATCATAGTATGATTGAATTTCACATTCAGATGGAGGATGAAATAGTTAGATCTAAACCCAGTGTATTATGCTTGAACAAGGGAGACTACAACAGGATGAGGGAGGAGTTGACCAATGTGGATTGGGAGCACAGGCTATTTGGTAGGATGGTTGAGGAACAATGGAATACTTTCAAAGAGGTTTCACAGTGCTCAACAAAAGTATATTCCAGTCAAAAGTAAGGGCAGTAGGTGTGGGGAGAGCCAGCCTTGGATAACTAAGGAAATAAAAGATAGTATCAAATTAAAAGCTCATGTGTACAAAGTTGCAAAGAGTAGTGGGAGACTGGAGGATAGGGAAAACTTTAAAGAGCAACAGAGAACAACTAAACAAGAAATAAGGAAAGGGAAGATAGAGTATGAAAGTAAATTAGCACAAAATATAAAATCAGATAGCAAAAGTTTTTATTCATATATAAAGCGGAAGAGGGTGGATAAAGTCAACGTAGGTCCCTTGGAAGACAAGAAGGAGAAATTGATATTGGGTGATAAGGAAATGGCCGATGCATCGAACAACTATTTTGAGTTGGACTTCACGGTGGAGGACACGTCTAATATGCCAAAGAAGGGTGTTATGGACAAAATGGGAGGTGAGAACCTCGATAAAATCACTGCCACTAAAGAGTTAGTGATGAGCAAACTAGAGGGCCTGAAGGTAGATAAGTCCCCTGGTCCTGATGGGATGCATCCTTGGGTGCTGAAGGAAGTGGCAGAGGTTATAGTAGATGCGTTGGTAATTATTTATCAAAACTCTCTAGACTCTGGGCAGGTCCTGGCGGATTGGAAGACAGCAAATGTCACGCCACTTTTTAATAAAGGATGTAGACAAAAAACGGGCATCTATAGGCCAGTTAGCTTAACATCTGTAGTCGGGAAAATGCTTGAAGCTATCGTTAAGAAGGAAATAGCGAAACATTTAGAAAGGAGTAGTTGCATTAGACAGACGCAGCATGGATTCAGAAAGGGCACATCCTGTTTGACAAATTTACTGGAGTCCTTTGAGGACATAATGAGTGCAGTGGATAGAGGGGAACAGGTGGATGTTGTATACTTGGATTTCCAGAGGCGTTTGATAAGGTGCCGTACAAGAGACTTATAAATAAGATATGGATGCATGGAGTCGGAGGAAGTATATTGGCATGGATAGTGGATTGGTTAACCAATAGAAGGCAGAGAGTTGGCATAAATGGGTGTTTCTCTGGTTGGCAGTCAGTGGTGAGTGAGGTGCCGCAGGGGTCAGAGCTGGGCCCGCAGCTGTTTACCATTTACATTGATGATTTGGAAGAGGGGACTGAGTGTAGCGTAGCAAAATTTCCTGATGACACTAAACTGAGTGGAAAAGCAAATTGTACAGAGGATGTGGAGAATCTGCAGAGGGATATAAATAGGTTAAGTGAGTGGGCCAAGATCTGGCAGATGGAATACAATGTTGGTAAATGCAAGATCACCCACTTTGGAAGGAATGATAGAAGAGCAGATTATTATTTAAAAGGTGAAAGATCGCAACATGCTGTTGTGCAGAGGGACTTGGGAGAGCTTGTTCATGAATCGCAAAAAGTTGGCTTGCAGGTACAACAGGTTATTAAGAAGGCAAACAGAATGTTGGCCTTCATTGCTAGAGGGATTGAATTCAAGAGCAGGGAGGTCATGCTGCAACTATACAGGGTACTGGTGAGGCGCCACCTGGACTACAGTGTGCAGTTCTGGTCTCCATACTTGAGGAGGGATATACTGGCTTTGGAGGCAGTGCAGAGGAGGTTCACCAGGTTGATTCCAGGGATGAAGGGGTTAACCTATGAGGAGAAATTGAGTTGCCTGGGACTATACTCTCCGAATTCAGAAAAGTGAGAGGGGATCTTATAGAAACATATGAAATTTTGAAAGGGATAGATAAGATAGGAGTAGGAAAGCTGTTCCCATTGGTAAGTGAGACTATAACTAGGGGACATTGCCTCAAGATTCTGGGGAGAGAGGATTTAGGATGCAGATGAGGAGAAACTGTTTTTCCCAGAGAGTGGTGAATCTGTGGAATTCTCTGCCTGGGGAAGCAGTTGAGGCTTCTTCACTAAATATATTTAAGATACAGTTAGATATATTTTTACATATTAGGGGAATTAAGGGTTATGGGGAAATGGCAGGTAGATGGAGCAGAGTTTACGGACACATCAGCCATGATCGTATTGAATGGTAGGGCAGGCACGATGGGCCGGATGGCCTACTCCTACTCCTATTTCTTAAGTTCTTATGGACTGTTGAAGTAGACAGTGTCTATGCACTCTGGGACAGTGACTCTGGACTGTCGGAGTGGACAGTGTGCGTGTCTGGGTCTGCGACTATGGACTGCTGATATGGATAGTGTGCATGATCTGGACTGCTGGAATTTACAGCGCATGTGCTCTACAGGACAGCGACTATGGTCCACCAGCATGGATAATGTACATACTTTCTAGGACAGCGACTATGAATTGCTGGAGTGGATAGTCTGTATGCTCTGGGACAGCAACTATGGACTATTGGAGTGGAACCATAACATATGAACGTAAGAAATAGGAGTAGGAGTAGGAGTAGGAGTTGGCCACCTGTACCATCGAGCCTGCTCCACCATTCAATAAGATCATGGCTGATCTGGCCACGGACTCATCTTCACCTACCTGCCTTTTCCCCATAACCCTTAATTCCCCTACTAAGGAAAAATCTATCCAACCTTGTCTTAAATATATTTACCGAGGTAGCCTCCAGTGCTTCATTGGGTGAATTCCACAGCTTCACCGCCCTCTAGGAAAAGCAGTTCCTCCTCATCTCCACCCTAAATCCACTACCTAGAATCTTGAGGCTATGTCCCCTAGTTCTAGTCTCACCTACCAATGGAAACAACTTTCCTGCCTCTATCCTAAGTATCCCTTTCATAATTTATATGTTTCTATAAGATCTCCTTCATTCTTCTGAATTCCAGTGAGTACAGTCCCAGACGACTCACTCTCTCCTCATTGTCTAAGCCCCTCATCTCTGGAAGCAACCTGGTGAATCTCCTCTGCACCACCTCCAAGTCAGCATATCCTTCCTTAAGGAAGGAGACCAGAACTGCACACAGTACTCCAAGTGTGGCCTCACCAGTACCCCCTACAGTTGCAGCATAACCTCCCTGCTCTTAAATTTAATCCCTAGAAGACCATCCTATTTGCCTTCTTGATAGCCAGTTGCACCTGCAAACCAACCTTTTGCAATTCTTACACAAACACTCCCAAGTCCCTCTGCACAGCAGCATGCTGAAAATTTTACCATTTAAATAATAATCAGCTCTTTTATTTTTCTTTCCAAAGTGCAGGACCTCATATTTACCAACATTGTACTCCATGTGCCAGACCCTTGCCCACTCACTTAACCTATCTATATCTTTCTGCAGACTCTCGGTATCTTCTGCAAAATTTGCTTTTCCACTCAATTTAGTATCATCAGCAAACTTAGATACACTACACTCAGTCTGCTGTTCCAGATCATTAATGAATATCATAAACTGTTGGCAGGCCCAGCACTGACTCCTGTGGCACACTGCTCACCACTGATTTCCAACCAGAGTAACACTCATGTATCCCAACTCTCTGCTTTCTATTAGTTAATCAATTCTCTATCCATACTAATACATCATCCTCAACTCTATCCATCCTTATCTTATGGATAAGTCTTTATGTGGCACCTTATCGAATGCATTCTGGAAATCCAAGTAAATAATGTCCATCAGTTCCCCTCTATCCACTGCACTTGTTATATCCTCAAAGAACTCCAGTAAATTTGTCAAACAGGACCTGCCTTTACTGAATCCATGCTGCGTCTGCCTGATGGATCCATTTCCTTCCGGATACCTCACTATTTCCTCTTTAATGATAGCTTCAAGCATTTTCCCAACTACAGATGTTGAACTAACTGGCTTATAGTTACTTGCCTTTTGCCTATATCCTTTTTTGAACAGTGGTGTGACATTCATCATCTTCCAATCTGCTGGGACCTGCCCAGAGCCCAAAGCATTTTGATAAATTATCACCAAAGCCTCTACTACAACTTCTGCCATTTCTTTCAGTGTCCTGGGATGCATTCCACCAGCACCAGGGGACTTAATCTATCTTCAGGCCCACAAGTTTGCTCAGCACAACCTCTTTAGAGATAGCTATTGTATCGAGGTCCTCACCTCCAATCACATTCATAACATCTCTCTTTGGCATGTTAGACGTGTCCTCCATCCTGAAGATCAACACAAAATAGTCATTCAAAGCCTTGGCCTCATTACCCAATATCAATACCCAATACCCATTACCCAATATCAATTCCCCCTTCTCATCCTCTAAGGGACCTTTGTTCACTTTAGCCACCCTTTCCCACTTCATATAATTATAAAAACTTTTACTATCAGTTTTTATATTTTGTGCTAGTTTATTTTCATAATCTAGCATCCCTTTCTTTATTGCTCGCTTAATGGTACTTTGTTGCTTCTTAAAGTTTTCCCAGTCTTCCAGTTTCCCACTACTCTTAGCAACTTTGTATGCATGAGCGTTTAGATCAATGCCTTCTTTTATTTCCTGGAGTTATCCAAGGCTGGCTCTCTCCACCATTACTGTCTTTGCTTTTAACTGAGCATCGTGAAAAACCTCTTTGAAAGTCTTCCACTGTTCCTCAACTGTCCTACCATATAGTCTGTGTTCACAATCTATACTAGAAAATTCCTCCCTCATCCCTTTGTAGTCTCCTTTGTTTAGGCATAATATGCTGGTTTTAGATTGAACTATTGCAACTATTGAACTATTGAGGAACTCATTGTGATCACCTTTTCCAAGAGGATCCCTAACTACTAGATCACTAATTTTACCAGTCTCATTGGACAGGACCAGATCTAAAATAGCACGTTCCCTTGTAGGTTCAGTAACATGCTGTTCAAGAAAGCCATCATGGATACATTCTATGAAGTCCTGCTCAAGGCTGTCTGGACCAACTTGATTCACCCAATCTATGTGCAAGTTAAAGTCCCCCACGATAACTGCTGTTCCATTCTAACATGCCTCAGATATTTCTCTGTTTAATGCCTGTGCTACTGTAATGTTATTATTCAGTGGCCGATAGACAACTCCCACCAGTGATTTTTCCCTTTACTATTCCTAATCTCTACCCAGATGGATTCAACATTCTGCTCCTTAGATCTTATATCATCTCTCAGTATCACCCTAATCTCATCTTTAATTAAGAGCACTACCCCATTTCCCTTACCTTCCTACCTATCCTTCCGTATTACCTGATATCCTCATATATTTAATTCCCAATCCTCTGCACCTTGTGCCACATCTCTGTAACGGCCACTAAATCATACCCCTTTGTACTGATTTGTGCCACAAGTTCACTGACATTGTTTTGAATACTACAGGCATTCAGATAAACTGCCCTTATACTCAATGTGCTTTTAAAATTTTGTAATCTTTTTCTCTTTTGCACTTGTCTTTTCTTTACTCTATTCTTACTTTTTTCTTTTTTATCTTTTGAGTGTGTATCTCTGGGTCAGTGACTGTGGACAGCCACAGTGGGCAGTGTGTATCTCTGGGTCAGTGTCTGTGGACAGCCAGAGTGGACAGTGTGTATCTCTGGGTCAGTGACTGTGGACAGCCAGAGTGGACAGTGTGTATCTCTGGGTCAGTGACTGTGGACAGCCAGAGTGGACAGTGTGTATCTCTGGGTCAGTGTCTGTGGACAGCCAGAGTGGACAGTGTGTATCTCTGGGTCAGTGACTGTGGACAGCCAGAGTGGACAGTGTGTATCTCTGGGTCAGTGACTGTGGACAGCCAGAGTGGACAGTGTGTATCTCTGGGTCAGTGACTGTGGACAGCCAGAGTGGACAGTGTGTATCTCTGGGTCAGTGTCTGTGGACAGCCAGAGTGGGCAGTGTGTATCTCTGGGTCAGTGTCTGTGGGCAGCGTGTATCTCTGGGTCAGTGACTGTGGACAGCCAGAGTGGACAGTGTGTATCTCTGGGTCAGTGACTGTGGACAGCCAGAGTGGACAGTGTGTATCTCTGGGTCAGTGTCTGTGGACAGCCAGAGTGGGCAGTGTGTATCTCTGGGTCAGTGACTGTGGACAGCCAGAGTGGACAGTGTGTATCTCTGGGTCAGTGTCTGTGGACAGCCAGAGTGGACAGTGTGTATCTCTGGGTCAGTGACTGTGGACAACCAGAGTGGACAGTGTGTATCTCTGGGTCAGTGTCTGTGGACAGCCAGAGTGGACAGTGTGTATCTCTGGGTCAGTGACTGTGGACAGCCAGAGTGGGCAGCGTGTATCTCTGGGTCAGTGACTGTGGACAGCCAGAGTGGACAGTGTGTATCTCTGGGTCAGTGACTGTGGACAGCCAGAGTGGGCAGTGTGTATCTCTGGGTCAGTGACTGTGGACAGCCAGAGTGGACAGTGTGTATCTCTGGGTCAGTGTCTGTGGACAGCCAGAGTGGACAGTGTGTATCTCTGGGTCAGTGACTGTGGACAGCCAGAGTGGACAGTGTGTATCTCTGGGTCAGTGTCTGTGGACAGCCAGAGTGGACAGTGTGTATCTCTGGGTCAGAGACTGTGGACAGCCAGAGTGGACAGTGTGTATCTCTGGGTCAGTGACTGTGGACAGCCAGAGTGGACAGTGTGTATCTCTGGGTCAGAGACTGTGGACAGCCAGAGTGGACAGTGTGTATCTCTGGGTCAGTGTCTGTGGACAGCCAGAGTGGACAGTGTGTATCTCTGGGTCAGAGACTGTGGACAGCCAGAGTGGACAGTGTGTATCTCTGGGTCAGTGACTGTGGACAGCCAGAGTGGACAGTGTGTATCTCTGGGTCAGAGACTGTGGACAGCCAGAGTGGACAGTGTGTATCTCTGGGTCAGTGACTGTGGACAGCCAGAGTGGACAGTGTGTATCTCTGGGTCAGTGACTGTGGACAGCCAGAGTGGACAGTGTGTATCTCTGGGTCAGTGTCTGTGGACAGCCAGAGTGGACAGCGTGTATCTCTGGGTCAGTGACTGTGGACAGCCAGAGTGGACAGTGTGTATCTCTGGGTCAGTGACTGTGGACAGCCAGAGTGGACAGCGTGTATCTCTGGGTCAGTGACTGTGGACAGCCAGAGTGGACAGCGTGTATCTCTGGGTCAGTGTCTGTGGACAGCCAGAATGGACAGTGTGTATCTCTGGGTCAGTGTCTGTGGACAGCCAGAGTGGGCAGTGTGTATCTCTGGGTCAGTGACTGTGGACAGCCAGAGTGGGCACTGTGTATCTCTGGGTCAGTGACTGTGGACAGCCAGAGTGGACAGTGTGTATCTCTGGGTCAGAGACTGTGGACAGCCAGAGTGGGCAGTGTGTATCTCTGGGTCAGTGACTGTGGACAGCCAGAGTGGACAGTGTGTATCTCTGGGTCAGTGACTGTGGACAGCCAGAGTGGGCAGTGTGTATCTCTGGGTCAGTGACTGTGGACAGCCAGAGTGGGCAGTGTGTATCTCTGGGACAGTGACTGTGGACAGCCAGAGTGGACAGTGTGTATCTCTGGGTCAGTGACTGTGGACAGCCAGAGTGGACAGTGTGTATCTCTGGGACAGTGACTGTGGACTGCCAGAGTGGACAGTGTGTATCTCTGGGACAGTGCCTGTGGACAGCCAGAGTGGGCAGTGTGTATCTCTGGGTCAGAGACTGTGGACAGCCAGAGTGGACAGTGTGTATCTCTGGGACAGTGCCTGTGGACAGCCAGAGTGGGCAGTGTGTATCTCTGGGTCAGAGACTGTGGACAGCCAGAGTGGACAGTGTGTATCTCTGGGTCAGTGACTGTGGACAGCCAGAGTGGACAGTGTGTATCTCTGGGTCAGTGTCTGTGGACAGCCAGAGTGGACAGTGTGTATCTCTGGGTCAGTGACTGTGGACAGCCAGAGTGGACAGTGTGTATCTCTGGGTCAGTGACTGTGGACAGCCAGAGTGGACAGTGTGTATCTCTGGGTCAGTGTCTGTGGACAGCCAGAGTGGGCAGTGTGTATCTCTGGGTCAGTGACTGTGGACAGCCAGAGTGGGCAGTGTGTATCTCTGGGACAGTGCCTGTGGACAGCCAGAGTGGGCAGTGTGTATCTCTGGGTCAGTGACTGTGGACAGCCAGAGTGGACAGTGTGTATCTCTGGGTCAGAGACTGTGGACAGCCAGAGTGGACAGTGTGTATCTCTGGGTCAGTGTCTGTGGACAGCCAGAGTGGACAGTGTGTATCTCTGGGTCAGAGACTGTGGACAACCAGAGTGGACAGTGTGTATCTCTGGGTCAGTGACTGTGGACAGCCAGAGTGGACAGTGTGTATCTCTGGGTCAGTGACTGTGGACTGCCAGAGTGGACAGTGTGTATCTCTGGGTCAGTGTCTGTGGACAGCCAGAGTGGACAGTGTGTATCTCTGGGTCAGTGACTGTGGACAGCCAGACAGCAGAGGATGCCACCGAGAAAACTTCTTGGCATCCACAGGTCATTGAGATCTATCACATTGAGGAGTACATCATCGGTGTAGGCTGAGAGGACGACCTCCATGTCCGGTTCACGCAGAACCAGACCTATCAGCCTTCGCTGAAGGCGGCTCAGGAATGGTTCAACGCAGATCGCATACAATTGACCGGACATGGGGCACCCTTAATGTACTCCTCTTCTGAAGGGAATGGGTGCTGTCAGTGATCCATTAATCTTAACAAGGCACTCTGCGGCAGAGTATAGGAGCCGAACTCGGGCCACGAGGTATGGTCTGAGCCCAAAAGCCTGCAGAGTGCCCACCAGGAAACTGTGGTCTACCCGGTCAAATGCCTTCTCCCAGTCAAGAGAAAGAAATGCTGCCCGGACCCAGTCTCCTGTTGCAGGTGGATCAGGTCCCGTACTAGATGGACATTGTCCTGGATGGAGCGGCCCAGGACTGTGTAAGATTGGTCAGGATGGATCACCTGTCTCATTACTGAACCAAGACGGTTGGCCATTGCCCAGGCGAAGATCTTGTAGTCCGCGCACAAGAGGGAGACCGGGCGTCAGTTCTTTAGCCAGCGGAGGTCTCCCTTCTTGGGCAGCAGAACCACAACAGCTCACCGCCATGAGAGGAGCATTTCCCTGGTGGCTAGGCTCTCCCCTAGGACAAGGCTGTAATCATCTCCCAGGAAATCCCAAAAAGCCTGGTAAAACTCTACACTCAGTCCATCTAACCCAGGGGACTTACCCCTCCGGAGTTGCCGAAGGGCAGTAAGCAGCTCCTCCCGAGTCAGGGGAATGTCCAGACTCACTGCGTCCTCTGGGCTGACCTTAGGCAAATCTTTCCAGACCTCATTGCACGCCTCTGCATTTGACGGATCTGGTGAGAATAAGGACCAATAGAATGAGTGGACTTCTTTGTTAATTTTGTCGGGGTCCGTGATGGAGGAGGCATCAGCAGCCAGTAACTCCACTAGCTACTTTTGAATTTGCCGCCACTTCTCCAACGAGTAGAAGAAGGGTGAGCCATGGTCCAAATCCTGCAGCATTTGGATCCATGACCTCATGTACGCACCTCGCGACTGCTGGAGCTGCAGGTTCCTTAGTGAGTCCTTCTTCTCCTAGTATTCCTGACATAGCTGTTGGTCTCCAGCGGTCAGACCAAAACAGGACTCTAGGTCAAGCAACGCTCTATCAAGCTGCTCAATCTCAGAGCCCCGCCTCTTTGTTGACCCCCTAGTGTACTCCCGACATTAAAACCGGATGTGGGCAAATCCCACCACAGCCATACAGAGCAGAAATCCGTCTCTCTCACCAGGTGACCCAGAAAGCTTCCCCTCCCCCACCTCTTGATCTTTCCTCTTATTGGTTTTTCACCCGGCACCTACCAGCCCTCTCCTTCCCACCCTCCCCCCCACCTTCTTTATAGGGCCCCTGCCCCCTCGCTCTTCAGTCCTGACGAAGGGTCTCGGCCTGAAACATTGACTGTTCATTTCCACGGATGCTGTCCGACCTGCTGAGTTCCTCCAGCTTGTTGTACATATTGCCAAGAATATTTTTTGCTTTCTGGGCCCAAGTGGTACCATCTCCCAAAGGAGCGAGGCTGCTTCTCACCCTGATGTCCCTCACCAGGTCATCCAGGAAGGATTTCAGCTGCCGCCTGTCATTCCCTGATACAGCCTGCCCGCTCCACTGTCGCATCAGTCTTATCCACAGTTACAACAATCGAGAGATAATCCCCAGGGACTCCCTGCAGGGCATTAGTTGATGGGGTCGGCATGCAGAGTATAACACCCTCCCCAGGACCCCAGCACCTCTGGTCCAAGGGATCCACCAGCAGCCTGATGCTGAGAGTCAGAGAGCTTGGTCTCCTCTCTGCTCATATTATTCGACACTTGCCTCCAGGGAGGTACTTACTACTAAGTCCTGGGTGGAGGGCTCCAGGTCTGTCTTAGTTGTGCAAACAGGGCTAGCACTAGCTTTCTGCACAACCACACCACCTATCACAGGACTGGTGGCTACATCTGGGGATTCAGGGTTAGAGCCAACCTCTACCCAAATTCCCACCACTTCCTGGGAACCCCCCCCCCCCCCCCGCATCTGCATTCCCTGCCCTCTTGGGGGAACATTCCCTCCTCCTCTTCAAGCCAGAGGAGCACGCAGGTGCAGGATTCACCGATGGGGCGGTACTCTCCGCTTCCAACACCCCGTCCACCTGCGCATTCCCGAGCCTCCCATTCCACTTCAGGGCAAATGGGCGTGAGCTCTGCGGTCTCGGGAGCTGACTTGTTAGGGTGTTTGAACTTCTTCGCTTTCTTGCTCCACACCCTGTCCCTCACCTGAACCTCCCTGCATGTAGCCTGAAAATCTCCCACCTGAACTACAGGGGCAGAAGCAGGGACTGAACAAACGTAGGAATAGGGGCAGGGGTAGGGGCAGGCGCAGGAAGAGGATCAGGGGCAGAGGTAGCTGGGGCATTGATGCCCGAAGTGAACTCGCTAGGGTTTCGGGTATTAGGACAGTCCCTCTGAAAATGCCCCACCGCCCTGCACGCATGGCACTGTGGGCACTCAGAGCTCCAATACACCTGATAGTCTACCCCCTCGTGCCGGACAGTAAACCGGCTCTCAACATCGTCCTCCCGTTCCAGCTGCATGAATACCTGATGCTGGAAAGAGACTACGTTACGGAGGGTGCATCTCTTAAATTTGTGTCTGATGGCAGTTACCTCTGACTTTACTTGACCTAAGCTGGCTAGTGTGGGAAGCAGGTCCTCATTGGGGATGAAAGGCTTAATGTGACCGAGGACAATGCATTGCGTGGGAGCTGCTGCCAGCTCCATCTGTAAAAATATGTTTTCCACCATGATCCCCCTACTGAGAGCCCGATGCACCAACTCATCATTCCTCAGATAAAACTCTGCCTTCCCAAACTCTTTCCTGATGGCCAAAATGCCATCCTTCCTCATCAGGTCCTCCATGGCCTCCACACACTTTTCCAGAGAAGTTCCAGGACGCAAAACACATTGCACCCCGCGTTTTACTTTCACCGACCGAAACAGCGCATTGTCCGAGGCTGGAGAGGCAACTGCCTTTGCATAACTCCCCGAAGGCCTGTGACTCGCTGGAGACCGGTCCGGCATTCTGGCACTGTGTCTGAATTGAGAAATATATGGCGGTGCTGGTTATAAAGTCCTGGAGCGAGTTGAGTAACTGGCAGGAAAAGTTTGTACTCGACAATACCTTGCTGGCTCGGTACCAGAAATTCCAAAGCCAGGAAAGGCTCCATTGGTCCTGCAGAACTTCCAGGCCGTGAGAGGTTGAGATGTCTCAACAGATGCTTCGGCTCCTACACCGAACGAGAGTCACGACAATAAAGGTGGAAGGACCACAGTGGGAGAATAATGGCTTTTGTCTCCAGTTTTTAGAGCAAATTGACTCCCTGGCGAGTTGCCAGCGGCCGCAACTGGGTGCTATGCAGTTAGCAGCTGTCAACAAACCAGTCCAAACTGGCAGAAAAACTCCAAACGAAGCTTCCACGCTAACCCAGCCACTCACTTGGATGTCCAAGAGACATTTCGAACCACCTCCAAAGGCCCTCACGAACTTTATGCAGTAGTTTTTCCTCGATTTCTCCCAGCTCAATCAGAACAGCTCCACACTGTGTCTGACCTCAGAAGTGTGTGATTGGATGGTGTGGAAGGAGGTTCACTCCGTTTCTGACCTCGGGAGTGTGTGATTGGATGGTGTGGAGGGAGGTTCACTCTGTATCTGACTCCAGAAATGTATGTGATGGAGCAGAGGGAACTTTCATCTGTGTCTGAACCTAACAGTGTGTGATGGTATGGTGTAGAGGGAGCTGCCCTCTGTTTCTGACCCCAGGTGTGTGTGTGATGGGGTGATTTGAAGGAAACTTCACTCTGTGTCTGACCCCAGGAGTGTATGATGGGATGGTGCAGAGGGAGCTGCCCTCTGTTTCTGACCCCAGGAGTGTATGATGGGATGGTGCAGAGGGAGCTTTTCTCGGTGTCTGACCCCAGGAGTGTGTGATGGGGTGATTTGAAGGAAACTTCACTCTGTGTCTGACCCCAGGTGTGTGTGTGTGATGGGATGGTGTAGAGGGAGCTGCCCTCTGTGTCTGACCCCAGGAGTGTATGATGGGATGGTGCAGAGGGAGCTGCCCTCTGTGTCTGACCCCAGGAGTATGTGTGATGGGATGGTGCAGAGGGAGCTTTTCTCGGTGTCTGACCCCAGGAGTGTGTGATGGGGTGATTTGAAGGAAACTTCACTCTGTGTCTGACCCTGGTGTATATAATGGGATGGTGCAGAGGAAGCTTCTCTTTGAGTGTGCCAGTCTCCTAATTAAAAAGATAACTTAATCAGAGAAATTTTGTGAGTGCTGAGTTGATATTTGATGACAGATTCGGTGTCCTCTGCTTCACCACTTCACAGTAACTTGAAATTAATTGTCAGGAAAAATCTACAAAATGAGTCCCACAGATGCTGGAAATCTGACAGTTCTAGGAACACTCAGTGAGTAAGGCAGCATGTATGACAATGAAGCAGAGTTCTATGTCAGTTTCTCTCTCCTCAGATGCTGCCTGAGCTGCTGAGTGCTTCCAACACTTTATGTTCTATCTGATGGAGATGTTTAATTGGCCAAGGTTTGACCCAATCTCCTTACACGCTTGGGACAGAGTCAGTGGGTGTGATTAAAGCTCCCCCCCCATAAAGGCATGTGAGGAGTAGATCACAGACTGCAATTGGATACCAGAAGGTGTTGGTTTTGATCCCTGAGCCTGAATGTTCGGTTATTGTACTTCACGAGGTCACACCACCAACCCATAGCTCACCTTTGTATTTTGTAACCACTGCAGAATTGACACTCAAAGGCTCCTGGAAGGTCACCTGTATGGAGGTGCTGCCTGCAACGGATAACCAGACCTGAACTGGAGCATCTGGGACCCCTGTAGGTTCAACACAAAGCCAGAGGTTAGAAATTACAATTACCGTAGATGTCGGATTATAAGCCACTACTTTTTTCCCACATTTTGAACAGCTTTGAACACTGCGGCCTTTACTACGGTGCGGCTAATGCATGATTTTTTTTCATGCCGCCAAAAACATTTTGCCTCGTAACAGTAGACCAATAAAATTGGTGAGTAGTTCACAGAGGTCCAATGAAATTGTACGATAAATCAAGCGCACTTTCACAATTAAATTATTGTAAATCAGTCATTTGTACTCACCCTCATCAACATGGAAAACACTCGAAGCATTGTGCTGCCTTTATGGCAGTTATTTAGTTTATAATATTTTCGCTTAGTAATTCATTTGTTAGTATTTTCTAGTTAAAGTTAGAAGTACTACATCCCGGGATACTATGACGTCACATCCGGTTTCGCCGCGTCTTGTGGGAAATACCGGTTTGCGATAAATGGGAAGGTGGGGGCATTAGGCGAGCGCGAAACGCTGCTTTTAAGTTAAAGGCGATCAATAACTTTTCCTGGTAGGCTGCAGTATATATTTTTTTACCAGTCGTTAGGAGATATTGGAATGCATACGCAACGTAATTTGTGTGTTACCGATACGTATGTATATTTAAAAGTAGCCGTGTTACAGGCACGGTTCGAAAAAAAGCATTTGCAATATGTATTTGTTTATGTTACCATATGGATTTAATTAAAAGTTAAAAAATCCTCACGTGTAATATCTTTCTGTGTAAATATCTCATATTACAACGTGGGACACCTGCGGCCTAAAATCTGGTGCAGCTTGTACAAGTACAAAATTGATTTTCTTTCTAAAATTAGAGCCAGCAGCTTTTAATCAGGTGCGCTCTGTAGTGCGAAATCTACGGTAAATGAGTTCTGTGGAAGGTGAATGATATCTTCCCTGGTCCACAGCAGAGAAGGTTGATATGAGTGTACCATTGAGAGTGGTCTCACCAAAGCATGAACAAGAAATCACAAACAAGAGAAAATCTGCAGATGCTAGAAATCCAAGCAACACACACAAAATGCTGGAGAAACTCAGCAGGCCAGATAGCATCTATGGAAAAGAGTACAGTTGATGTTTTGGGTTGAGACCCTTCAGCAGGACTGGAGATAAAAAGATGAGGAGTGGAGTTAAAAGGTGGGGGGAGGAAAGGGAGAAGCGCCAGGTGATAGGTGAAACTGGGAGGGGTGGGGAAAGGGTGAAGTAAAGTGCTGGGAAGTTGATTGGAGAGAGATACAGGTTGGAAAATGGGAGAAGAGGACAGAAAGCCATGAAAGACAGAAAAAGGGGGAGAAGCACCAGAGGTAAGTGAAGAGCAGGCAAGGATAAGTTGAGAGAGGGAAAGGGGGATGGGGAATGAAGGAGGTGGGTGGAAGTACTAGACCAGTCAGGCAGCATCCGTAGAGAGAGAATTACTAAGTTAGTGTTGCGTGCGACTGACCTTTCGTCAGACGCACTCAGTTGTCTGGAATTATAGAATTCCACACTGGAGCTGAGCTTACGTTGGACTTGTAGATAACATGCAGGAGTTTCAAGACAGGGCAGGGTGGAAATGAGGTCAAGTAGAGTGGTCAGCATCTAGGACATCATTATCACCCATGTGGACCGGACGTGTTCAGTGAATGATGCCTGTAGTGCAGAGGAGACCACACAGTGCAATACAGGAGAATGGAGGAGGCATATGTGAACCAGGAGAGACTGTGGGGTCTCTGGATGGTGGGACGGAAGCTAGCAAAAATCAACTGTTGTATCTTCTGCAGTTACTGTGGAATGAGTTGTAAGGAATGGGGGGGGGGGGGGCTTTTGGTTGGTGGAGAAGCACAGAGCAGTTGGAATGATCACCCTGCAAAGCTAGAGAGAGTGGGACATCGACATGTATCTTGAACTTTTCCCTCTGTGTGATTTGGCACATGGAAGTCCAATTCCTACTGCCTCTTGCAGTCCGATACAAGACTGTACCTACCACCTCTTGCAGTTCCAGCATCATCGTATCTCCTGTTACATTCCATCATTTATCTCTTAATGCTTTAGCTCAGGGTCACTGTCCGAGATCCACCTTATCTTGGACATCCCGTCTCTTCTGTCCAACCGTCCTGCATGTGGTAAGACCGTGGAGCAGTCTCGATGGACCAAATGGCCAATGTCTTATGGTGTTATGATCCCTCACAGAGCTCCTGTCCTGAGCTGCCTCTTCAGGCAGAGACCTTGCTTTTAGGTAGAGCTCAAGATGCTCTTAGCAAACCCTAACCCTAACCCCTCATGCACAGGAGGGTAAGCTGAGACACAAAGACAGTGTCATCATTTCTGCTGATGTGAGTTGAGGGGAGAGATTGAAACGCTGGGTTGTGAGTTGAGTGGAGAGGTTGAGAGGCTGGGTTATGTGTTGTGTGGAGAGGTTGAGGGGCTGGGTTATGTGTTGTGTGGAGAGGTTGAGAGGCTGGGTTATGTGTTGTGTGGAGAGGTTGAGGGGCTGGGTTATGTGTTGTGTGGAGAGATTGAGGGGCTGGGTTATGTGTTGTGTGGAGAGGTTGAGGGGTGAGGTTGTGTGTTGTGTGGAGAGGCTGAGGGGCTGGGTTATGTGTTGTGTGGAGAGGTTGAGAGGCTGGGTTATGTGTTGTGTGGAGAGGTTGAGAGGCTGGGTTATGTGTTGTGTGGAGAGGTTGAGAGGCTGGGTTATGTGTTGTGTGGAGAGGTTGAGAGGCTGGGTTATGTGTTGTGTGGAGAGGTTGAGAGGCTGGGTTATGTGTTGTGTGGAGAGGTTGAGGGGCTGGGTTATGTGTTGTGTGGCGAGGTTGAGAGGCTGGGTTATGTGTTGAGTGGAGAGGTTGAGGGGCTGGGTTATGTGTTGTGTGGAGAGGTTGAGAGGCTGGGTTATGTGTTGTGTGGAGAGGTTGAGGGGTGAGGTTGTGTGTTGTGTGGAGAGGTTGAGAGGCTGGGTTATGTGTTGTGTGGAGAGGTTGAGGGGCTGGGTTATGTGTTGTGTGGAGAGGTTGAGGGGCTGGGTTATGTGTTGTGTGGAGAGGTTGAGAGGCTGGGTTATGTGTTGTGTGGAGAGGTTGAGGGGTGAGGTTGTGTGTTGTGTGGAGAGGTTGAGAGGCTGGGTTATGTGTTGTGTGGAGAGGTTGAGGGGCTGGGTTATGTGTTGTGTGGAGAGGTTGAGGGGTGAGGTTGTGAGTTGAGAGGAGAGGTTGAGAGGCTGGGTTATGTGTTGTGTGGAGAGGTTGAGGGGCTGGGTTATGTGTTGTGTGGAGAGGTTGAGGGGCTGGGTTATGTGTTGTGTGGAGAGGTTGAGAGGCTGGGTTATGTGTTGTGTGGAGAGGTTGAGAGGCTGGGTTATGTGTTGTGTGGAGAGGTTGAGGGGCTGGGTTATGTGTTGTGTGGAGAGGTTGAGAGGCTGGGTTATGTGTTGTGTGGAGAGGTTGAGGGGCTGGGTTATGTGTTGTGTGGAGAGGTTGAGAGGCTGGGTTATGTGTAGTGTGGAGAGGTTGAGGGGCTGGGTTATGTGTTGTGTGGAGAGGTTGAGGGGCTGGGTTATGTGTTGTGTGGAGAGGTTGAGAGGCTGGGTTATGTGTTGTGTGGAGAGGTTGAGAGGCTGGGTTATGTGTTGTGTGGAGAGGTTGAGGGGTGAGGTTGTGAGTTGAGAGGAGAGGTTGAGAGGCTGGGTTATGTGTTGTGTGGAGAGGGTGAGGGGCTGGGTTATGTGTTGTGTGGAGAGGTTGAGAGGCTGGGTTATGTGTTGTGTGGAGAGGTTGAGGGGCTGGGTTATGTGTTGTGTGGAGAGGTTGAGAGGCTGGGTTATGTGTTGTGTGGAGAGGTTGAGGGGCTGGGTTATGTGTTGTGTGGAGAGGTTGAGAGGCTGGGTTATGTGTAGTGTGGAGAGGTTGAGGGGCTGGGTTATGTGTTGTGTGGAGAGGTTGAGGGGCTGGGTTATGTGTTGTGTGGAGAGGTTGAGAGGCTGGGTTATGTGTTGTGTGGAGAGGTTGAGAGGCTGGGTTATGTGTTGTGTGGAGAGGTTGAGGGGTGAGGTTGTGAGTTGAGAGGAGAGGTTGAGAGGCTGGGTTATGTGTTGTGTGGAGAGGGTGAGGGGCTGGGTTATGTGTTGTGTGGAGAGGTTGAGAGGCTGGGTTATGTGTTGTGTGGAGAGGTTGAGGGGCTGGGTTATGTGTTGTGTGGAGAGGTTGAGGGGCTGGGTTATGTGTTGTGTGGAGAGGTTGAGAGGCTGGGTTATGTGTTGTGTGGAGAGGTTGAGAGGCTGGGTTATGTGTTGTGTGGAGAGGTTGAGGGGTTGGGTTATGTGTTGTGTGGAGAGGTTGAGGGGCTGGGTTATGTGTTGTGTGGAGAGGTTGAGAGGCTGGGTTATGTGTTGTGTGGAGAGGTTGAGGGGTGAGGTTGTGAGTTGAGTGGAGAGGTTGAGAGGCTGGGTTATGTGTTGTGTGGAGAGGTTGAGGGGTGAGGTTGTGAGTTGAGAGGAGAGGTTGAGAGGCTGGGTTATGTGTTGTGTGGAGAGGTTGAGAGGCTGGGTTATGTGTTGTGTGGAGAGGTTGAGGGGCTGGGTTATGGATTGAGGGAAGAAGTTGAGGGGCTGGGTTGTGAATTGAGAGGTGGTTGTGGGGAGTGGTTGAGGGGTTGAGTTGTGAGTTGAGAGAACACATGGAGGAGAGAGGTTGTGAGTTGAGAGGAGACGTTGAGGAGAGAGGTTGTGAGTTGAGAGGAGAGGTTGTGGGATTGTGAGTTGAGGGGAGTGGTTGTGGGGCTGTGTTATGAGTTGAAGGGAGAGTTTAAGGAGCTGGGTTATGGGTTGAGGAGAGTGGTTGAAGGGGTGGTTGAGGGGTTGGATTGTGAGTTGAGAGGAGAGGTTGAGGGGAGTGGTTGAGTGGTTGATTGTGGGTGGGGGGGAGAGGTTAAGGGGAGAGTTTAAGGGACTGGGCTGTGGGGAGAGGTTGAGGGTCTGGGTTGTAGGGAGGAGAGGTTGGGCAGGCTGGGAGTTTGTTCATTGGAGCAGAGGTGATTGAGGGGTGACCTTGTTACAGCATATAAAATCATAAGGGACATGTACAGAGTAGGTTTATTTATTTAATTATTTAGCAATACCGTACACTACAGACCTTTCTGACGCAATGAGCTGTCTCACCCTGTAACTTACCTATTTAAACCTAGCCTAATTAAAGGACAATTCTCAGTGACTAATTAACCCTCTAACCAGTACCAAATGTGGGAGGAAAGCGAAGCACCCGAGGGAACCCCACACACCCATGGGAAAAATGGACAAACCTTCTCATGCCAGAATTGAACTCTGCACTCTGACGCTCAGACTATAATACATTTGCAGTTACTGCTATGCTACTGTAGTAACTCATTGTGCAAATGCATACAATCTTTGTCCCAGAGGAATGGCATCAAGAACCAGAGGACATGGGTTTATGGTGGAAGAGGAGTACGTTGATGGGAACCTGAGAGGTAACTTTTTCAACCAGAGGGTGGTCAGTACGTGAACAATATTTAAAAGACGCTTGAACAAACACGTACACAGATAAGAAAGGTTCTCAGAAACATAGGCCAAATGTTGCCAGATGGCACAAGTTTAGATGGGCCTACTGGTGAACAAGGGCCTCTTCTGTGCTTTAAAGATTAAGTGACAAATAAGAGCTAATAAGAGAAGTCAAAGCCAACATAAAAGCCAAAGAGAGAGCATGTAACATCGCAAAGATTAATGGGAAATTAGAGGATTAGGAAGTTTTTCCAAACCAAAGAAAGACTACTAAAAAATCATCAAGAAGGTAAAGATAGAATATGAAAACATGCTAGCCAGTAATATTAAAGAGGATACCAAAAGTTTCTTCAGATACACAAAGTGTAAAAGAGAGGTGAGGGTGAATATTGGACTGCAGGAATACAATGCTGGAGGGGTAGTAATGGGGGACAACAAAACAGCGGATGAACTGAATGAGTGTTTTATGTCAATCTTCACTATGGAAGACAATCGCAGTGTGATGGAAGCTCCAGGTGCCATCGATCATGAAGAGTGTGGTTACCATAACTCAAGAGAAGGTTCTTGGGGAAACTGAAAAGTCTGAAGGTAGGCAAGTCACCTGGCCCAGATGGTGCACAGCCCACAGTTCTGAAAGAGGTGACCAAAGTAATTGTGGAGGCATTGGTGATGATCTTTCAAGAACACTAGATTCTGGGATGGTTCCAGAAAACTGGAAAATTGCAAATGTCACTCCACCCTTCAAAAAAGGGGTAGAAAAAGGGAAACTATAGGCCAGTTACATAGAAACATAGAAAATAGGTGCAGGAGTAGGCCATTCAGCCCTTCGAGCCTGCACCGCCATTCAGTATGATCATGGCTGATCACCCAACTCAGAACCCTGTGCCTGCTTTCTCTCCATATCCCCTGATCCCTTTAGCCACAAGGGCCATATCTAATTTCCTCTTAAATATAGCCAATGAACCAGCCTCAACTGTTTCCTGTGGCAGAGAATTCCACAGATTCACCACTCTCTGTGTGAAGAAGTTTTTCCTCATCTCGGTCCTAAAAGGCTTCCCCTTTATCCTTAAACTGTGACCCCTCGTTCTGGACTTCCCCAACATCAGAAACAATCTTCCTGCATCTAGCCTGTCCAATCCCTTTAGAATTTTATACGTTTCAATAAGATCCCCCCTCAATCTTCTAAATTCCAGTGAGTATAAGCCTAGTTGATCCAGTCTTTCTTCATATGAAAGTCCTGCCATCCCAGGAATCAATCTGGTGAACCTTCTCTGTACTCCCTCTATAGCAAGAATGTCTTTCCTCAGATTAGGGGACCAAAACTGCACACAATATTCTAGGTGCGTTCTCACCAAGGTCTTGTACAACTGCAGTAGTACGTCCCTACTCCTGTACTCAAATCCTTTTGCTATGAATGCCAACATACCATTTGCCTTTTTCACCGCCTGCTGTACCTGCATGCCCACCTTCAATGACTGGTGTATGATGACACCCAGGTCTTGTTGCATCTCCCCTTTTCCTAATCGGCCACCATTCAGATAATAATCTGTTTTCCTGTTCTTGCAACCAAAGTGGATAACCTCACATTTATCCACATTAAATTGTATCTGCCATGAATTTGCCCACTCACCTAACCTATCCAAGTCACCCAGCATCCTCTTAGCATCCTCCTCACAGCTAACACCGCCACCCAGCTTTGTGTCATCCGCAAACTTGGAGATGCTGCATTTAATTCCCTCGTCTAAATCATTAATATATATTGTAAACAACTGGGGTCCCAGCACTGAGCCTTGCGGTACCCCACTAGTCACTGCCTGCCATTCTGAAAAGGTCCCGTTTACTCCCACTCTTTGCTTCCTGTCTGCCAACCAATTCTCTATCCACATTAATACCATACCCCCAATACTGTGTGCTTTAAGTTTGCACACTAATCTCCTGTGTGGGACCTTGTCAAAAGCCTTTTGAAAATCTAAATATACCACATCCACTGGCTCTCCCCTATCCACTCTACTAGTTAAATCTTCAAAAAATTCTATAAGATTCGTCAGACATGATTTTCCTTTCACAAATCCATGCTGACTTTGTCCGATGATGTCACCTCTTTCCAAATGTGCTGTTCTCACATCTTTGATAACCGACTCTAGCATTTTCCCCACCATTGATGTCAGACTCACCGGTCTATAATTCCCCGGTTTCTCTCTCCCTCCTTTTTTAAAAAGTGGGGTTACATTAGCCACCCTCCAATCCTCAGGAACTAATCCAGAATCTAAGGAGTTTTGAAAAATTATCACTAATGCATCCACTGTTTCTTGGGCTACTTCCTTAAGCACTCTGGGATGCAGACCATCTGGCCCTGGGAATTTATCTGCCTTTAATCCCTTCAATTTACCTAACACCACTTCCCTACTAACATGTATTTCCCTCAGTTCCTCCATCTCACTGGACCCTGGGTCCCTTACTATTTCCGGAAGATTATTTATGTCCTCCTTAGTGAAGACAGAACCAAAGTAGTTATTCAATTGGTCTGCCATGTCTTTGTTCCCTATGATCAATTCACCTGTTTCTGACTGTAACGGACCTACATTTGTCTTGACCAATCTTTTTCTTTTCACGCTTTCGGCCTGTCCGAAAGCGGCCTGGTTGAGGGAAGTATCTGGTGTGAGAAGTGCTAGTCTTTGACTTGAGAGTCTTCGGCGAGGGGGCTGAAGGAGGAGACTACGCCAGGGTGAAGACATGACCGCTAAGCTGATTCAGTGTGCTACGTGCATGATGTGGGAGGTCAGGGACACTGATGGTGCCTCCGGCTGCTACAGCTGTGGAAAGTGTGTCCAGATTCAACTTCTGAAGGAGCATGTTGCGGCACTGAAGAAAGAACTGGATGACCTCAGGTTCATCCACGAAAACGAGAGTTTTCTGGACAGGACCTACAGTGAGGTCGTTACACCGAGGAAACCAGAAGAGAGAAAGGGGGCGACGATGAGGACGGAAAGGATGCTTGAAATACAGGAGACCCCAGGGGATGTACCTCTCGTAAACAGGTTCACCCTCTTGGAAGCTGTCAGGACAGAAGATACTGCCAGTCTGAGAGGCGGACAGGTCTGCGAGTCGAAAATTGGTGCAGAAGCAGAGCCGAGGAGTCAGACATCAGGAAGAGCCATGGTAGTAGGGGACTCCATAGTGAGAGGTACAGAAAGGGGTTTCTGCGGCAACAGGCGAGATTTAAGGATGGTATGTTGCCTCACTGGTGCTAGGATCCAGGACATCACAGACCAATTTCAGAGAATCCTCAAGGGTGAAGGTGAACAGCCGGAAGTGGTAGTGCATGTCGGCACAAATGACATTGGGAGAAGAGGAAGGACATTCTGCAGTGGGACTTCAGAGAACTCGGAAGAAGGCTGAAAAGCAGGACTTCCAGGGTGGTTATCTCTGGTTTGCTTCCAGTTCCTCGTGCTGGAGAGGACAGGAACAGGGAGATAATGGATCTGAATGTGTGGCTGAGGAACTGGTGCAGGAAGCAAGGATTTACATTCTTGGACCACAGGGATCTGTTTTGGGGTAGGGATGCATTTTACAAAAGGGACGGGTTGCACCTTAATAGGCAGGGGGACCAGCATTCTGGCAGACAGGTTTGCCACTGCAACATGGATGTGTTTAAACTAAGTAGTGGGGGGGTGGGGGGGAGGGGATGAACTGGAAATATAAGGATGGAGTTAAAGGGAAAGTGAAAATAAGAAAAGTTTAAAAGGACAACAGAATCAATGGAGTAGAAAGCTCAAGAAGAGATCATACAGTATGGCCAAGTGAAATAGGAATTGATATGAAAGGAGAGGGGAGTAATGAATTAAAAGTATTATATATGAATGCACGAAGTATAAGGAATAAAGTAGATGAGCTTGAGGCTCAGTTGGAAATTGGCAAGTACGATGTTGTGGGAATAACTGAGACATGGCTTCAAGCGGACAGGGCCTGGGAAATGAATATTCAAGGATATACGTCATATCGAAAAAACAGACTGACTGGCAGAGGGGGTGGGGTGGCTCTGTTGGTGAGGAATGATATTCAGTTCCTTGCGAGGGGGGACATAGAATCAGGGAATGTAGTCAGTATGGATAGAACTGAGAAATTCTAAGGGTAGAAAGACCCTAATAGGAGTTATCTACAGGCCCCCAAACAGCAGTTTGGATGTAGGGTCTAAGTTGAATGAAGAGTTAAAATTGGCATGTCGCAAAGGTAATGATACAGTTGTCATGGGGGATTTCAACATGCAGGTAGACTGGGAACATCAGGTTGGTACTGGACCCCAAGAAAGGGAGTTTGTGGAGTGCCTCCGAGATGGATTCTTAGAACAGCTTGTACTGGAGCCTACCAGGGAGAAGGCAATTCTAGATTTAGTGTTGTGCAATGAACCGGATTTGATCAGGGACCTGGAGGTAAAGGAACCATAAAGGAGGTAGTGACCATAATATGATATGTTTTAACCTACAATTTGAGAAGGAGAAGGGAAAATCGGATGTGTCAGTATTACAGTTGAACAAAGGGAACTATGGAGCTATGAGGGAGGAGCTGGCCAAAGTTCAATGGAACAAAACCCGAGCAGGGAAGACAATGGAACAACAATGGCAGGTATTTCTGGGAATAATGCAGAAGGTGCAGGATCGATTCATTCCAAAGAGGAAGCAAGATCCTAAGGGGAGTAAGGGGAGGCCGTGGCTGATGCAGGAAGTAAAGGGCAGTATAAAAATAAAAGAGAAGAAGTATAACATAGCAAAGATGAGCGGGAAACCAGAGGACTGGGAAGCTTTTAAAGAGCAACAGAAGATAACAAAAAAGGCAATACGCCAAGAAAAAATGAGGTACCAAGGTAAACTAGCCAAGAATATAAAGGAGGATAGTAAAAGCTTCTTTAGGTATGTGAATAGCAAAAAAATAGTTAAGACCAGAATTGGACCATTGAAGACAGAAACAGGTGAATTTAGATAGATAGATAGATAGATAGATAGATAGATACTTTATTCATCCCCATGGGGAAATTCAACTTTTTTCCAATGTCCCATACACTTGTTGTAGCAAAACTAATTACATACAATACTTAACTCAGTAAGAAAATATGATATGCATCTAAATCACTATCTCAAAAAGCATTAATAATAGCTTTTAAAAAGTTCTTAAGTCCTGGCGGTAGAATTGTAAAGCCTAATGGCATTGGGGAGTATTGACCTCTTCATCCTGTCTGAGGAGCATTGCATCGATAGTAACCTGTCGCTGAAACTGCTTCTCTAGCTCTGGATGGTGCTATGTAGAGGATGTTCAGAGTTTTCCATAATTGACCGTAGCCTACTCAGTGCCCTTCGCTCAGCTACCGATGTTAAACTCTCCGGTACTTTGCCCACGACAGAGCCCGCCTTCCTTACCAGCTTATTAAGACGTGAGGCGTCCCTCTTCTTAATGCTTCCTCCCCAACACGCCACCACAAAGAAGAGGGCACTCTCCACAACTGACCTATAGAACATCTTCAGCATCTCACTACAGACATTGAATGACGCCAACCTTCTAAGGAAGTACAGTCGACTCTGTGCCTTCCTGCACAAGGCATCTGTGTTGGCAGTCCAGTCTAGCTTCTCGTCTAACTGTACTCCCAGATACTTGTAGGTCTTAACCTGCTCCACACATTCTCCATTAATGATCACTGGCTCCATATGAGGCCTAGATCTCCTAAAGTCCACCACCATCTCCTTGGTCTTGGTGATATTGAGACGCAGGTAGTTTGAGTTGCACCATATCACAAAGTCCTGTATCAGTTTCCTATACTCCTCCTCCTGTCCAGTCCTGACACACCCCACTATGGCCGTGTCATCAGCGAACTTCTGCACATGGCAGGACTCCGAGTTATATTGGAAGTCTGATGTGTACAGGGTGAACAGGACCGGAGAGAGTACGGTTCCCTGCGGCGCTCCTGTGCTGCTGACCACCGTGTCAGACCTACAGTCTCCCAACCGCACATACTGAGGTCTATCTGTCAAGTAGTCCACTATCCAATCCACCATGTGAGAGTCTACTCCCATCTCCGTTAGTTTGTGCCTTAAGATCTTGGGCTGGATGGTGTTAAAGGCACTAGAGAAGTCAAGGAATGTAATCCTCACAGCACAACTGACCCCATCTAGGTGAGAGAGTGATTTGTGCAGCAAATACGTGATAGCATCCTCCACTCCCACCTTCTCCTTATACGCAAACTGAAGAGGATCCTGGGCGTGCCTGGTTTGTGGCCTCAGATTCTGTATTATCAGCCGCTCCATGGTCTTCATCACGTGCGACGTCAAGGCAACAGGTCTGAAGTCATTCAACTCCTTTGGTTGTGGTTTCTTCGGTACCGGGACAATACAGGATGTTTTCCACTGTCTGGGTACTCTTCTCTGCTCCAGGCTCATGTTGAAGATGCGCTGTAGTGGTTCTCCCAGCTCAGTCGCACAGGCCTTCAGTAATCGTGGGGAAACTCCATCCGGTCCCGCCGCCTTGCTGGTACAGATCTTCCTCAGTTGACCTTCCATCTGTGCAGCCGTAATCCTGGGCGTGGGCAAGGTCTCCTGTGAATGGCTATTTTCCTGTGAGGGAAGTAAGCCTGGTGTGGATTTCTGCGGTGAGGATGAGATTGAGCTGTCGAACCTGTTGAAGAAGTTGTTCAGCTGGTTCGCTTTCTCCACATCTCCACTTATGTTCGCCCTCCGCTTTGCACCGCATCCGGTGATGATCTTCATCCCATCCCACACCTCCTTCATGCTTTTTTTCTGCAGCTTTTGTTCTAGCTTCCTCCTATACTGCTCCTTTGCCCCCCTTATCTGTACTCTGAGTTCTTTCTGAACTCTTTTAAGCTCCAACCGATCACCATCTTTAAAGGCCCTCTTCTTCTGGTTTAGGAGGCCTTTGATGTGACTAGTGATCCAGGGCTTATTATTGGGATAGCAGCGAACAGTTCTAACAGGAACAACGGCATCCACACAAAAGTTAATATAGTCCGTTGTGCATTCAGTGACCTCCTCAACGCCCCCACAGAGCCCCCCTTGCAGTACATCCCAGTTAGTAGTACCGAAGCAGTCTCTCAGGGCCTGTTCAGCTTCAGGAGTCCACTTCCTAAAAGAGCGTGTGGTAGTGGGATGCCTCATCACAATTGATTTATATCTGGGCTGTAACAAAACCAGGTTGTGATCAGCTTTCCCCAATGAAGGCAGTGGGGATGCACTATATGCCTCCTCTACATTTGCATACAGTAGGTCAATAGTCCTATTACCCCTAGTGTAGCAATCCACGTACTGGGAGAAAGCAGGTAGTGTCTTGTCCAAAGTCACATGGTTGAAGTCCCCTGTAATTATCACCAGTGCCTCAGGGTGCTGTGTCTGAAGCCTAGCAACAGCGGAGTTGATGACGTCACACACTACCGCTGCGTCGGCACGCGGCGGGACATACACATTCACCACAATGACGCTTGCGAATTCTCGAGGCAGGTAATATGGCCTCATACTCACGGCGATCAGCTCAATATCTCTTTCACAAACGGAGATCTTTGTACTCACATGCCCGGGGTTACACCATCTTACGTTAATGTAGACAGTGAGTCCCCCTCCTTTCTTTCTTCTTATTATGGGGAACAAGGAAATGGCACATGAGTTGAACAAGTACTTTGGATCTGTCTTCACTAGGGAAGATACAAACAATCTCCCAGATGTAATAGTGGTCAAAGGAACTAGGGTAAAGGCTGAACTGAAGGAAATTTATATTAGGCAAGAAACGGTGTTGGATAGACTGTTGAGTCTGAAGGCTGATAAGTCCCCGGGACCTGATGGTCTGCATCCCAGGGTACTTAAAGAGGTGGCTCTAGAAATCGTGGATGCATTGGTAATCATTTTCCAATGTTCTATAGATTCAGGAACAGTTTCTGCTGACTGGAGGGTGGCTAATGTTGTCCCACTTTTCAAGAAAGGAGGGAGAGAGAAAACAGGGAATTATAGACCAGTTAGCCTGACGTCAGTGGTGGGAAAGATGCTGGAGTCAATTATAAAAGATGAAATTACATCACATTTGGATAGCAGTAGAAGGATCAGTCCAAGTCAGCATGGATTTATGAAGGGAAAATCATGCTTGACTAATCTTCTGGAGTTTTTTGAGGATGTAACTATGAAAATGGACAAGGGAGAGCCAGTGGATGTAGTGTACCTGGACTTCCAGAAAGCTTTTGATAAAGTCCCACATAGGAGATTAGTGGGCAAAATTAGGGCACATGGTATTGGGGGCAGAGTACTGACATGGATTGAAAATTGGCTGGCAGACAGGAAACAAAGAGTAGCGATTAACGGGTCCCTTTCGGAATGGCAGGCTGTGACCAGTGGGGTACCGCAAGGTTCGGTGCTGGGACCGCAGCTGTTTACAATATACATTAATGATTTAGATGAAGGGATTAAAAGTAACATTAGCAAATTTGCTGATGACACAAAGCTGGGTGGCAGTGTGAAATGTCAAGAAGATGTTATGAGAATGCAGGGTGACTTGAACAGGTTCGGTGAGTGGGCAAATGTATGGCAGATGCAGTTTAATGTGGATAAATGTGAGGTTATCCACTTTGGTGGCAAGAACAGGAAGGCAGATTACTATCTAAATGGAGTCAAGTTAGGAAAAGGGGAAGCACAACGAGATCTAGGTGTTCTTGTATGTCAGTCAATGAAAGCAAGCATGCAGGTACAGCAGGCAGTGAAGAAAGCTAATGGCATGCTGGCCTTTATAACAAGAGGAATTGAGTATAGGAGTAAAGAGGTCCTTCTGCAGCTGTACAGGGCCCTGGTGAGACCCCACCTGGAGTATTGTGTGCAGTTTTGGTCTCCAAATTTGAGGAAGGACATTCTTGCTATTGAGGGAGTGCAGCGTAGGTTCACAAGGTTAATTCCCGGAATGGCGGGACTGTCATATGTTGAAATATTGGAGTGACTGGGCTTGTATACACTGGAATTTAGAAGGATGAGAGGGGATCTGATTGAGACATATAAGATTATTAAGGGATTGGACACACTGGAGGCAGGAAGCATGTTCCCGCTGATGGGTGAGTCCAGAACTAGAGGCCACAGTTTAAGAATAAGGGGTAGGCCATTTAGAACTGAAATGCGGAAAAACTTTTTCACCCAGAGAGTGAATTAACTCTCCGGGAATTAACCTTGTGAACCTACGCTGCACTCCTTCATTTCAAGAATTCTAGAATACAAAAGGAAGGATATAATGTTGAAATTTAAGGCCACACTTGGAGTATTTTGAGCAGTTTTGGGCCCCTTATCTTAGAAAGGATGTGCTGCAACTGTAGAGGTTGAGGAAAATGATTCCAGGACTGAACGGCTTGTCCAGTGTTTCGTGGCTCAGGCCCGTATTTGCTGGAATTCAGACGAATGAGGGGCAATCTCATTGAAATCTATCGAATGCTTACAAGCCTTGATAGAGTGGATATGGAGAGTACATTTCCTATGGTGCTAAGAGCAGAATAGAGGGGCATCCTTTCAGAACGCAGATGAGGGGGAATTTCTTTGGCCAGAGAGTGGTGAACCTGTGGAATTTGCTGGCACAGGCAGCTGTGGAGGCCGAGTCTTTATGTATATTGAAGGAGAGGTTGATAGATTCATGGTTACTCAGGGAATGAAGGGATACAGAGAGAAGGCAGGAAACTGAGGTTGAGAGGAAAATTAGATTGCCCATGATGAAATGGGGGTGCAGACTCAATGGGCCAAATGGCCTAATTCTGCTCCAATACCTTACGATGTTATGGTCTTACAATCCCCGCAGCGCTGGTTGCTGGTGTTGGAATCTGGGCACACTGGTGGAGCCGGGTAAGGCTGGACAGACACCACACATGGGGTAAGTCTGGGCAGACAGAAAATATGGGGCAAGGCCGGGCACACAGGATACACTCGGCAGGGCTGGGCAGACAGGACTCACGGGATGGGCATTGACTGGAGTACTGCGCAGATGCAACAGAAGAGTTCCTGTGCAGGTTCAGCAAAGAGCCTTAAAAAGCCAATCTCTATACAAGAGAGATAATCACCTAGCAGAGTGGTCATCGTGGGAGCGATTGTCGTCAGAGGCAAAGCAGTAAGGGTTTGGCTCAACAAGGCATCGGTGAGAACAGGTAGTCATGGTAAGTAGGTGTGTTCATTCCTTATTTCTTACTTATCTCGAGAGAGAATGGGGGCATGTCTCCAGAGCCAGTGTTCTGTTCTGGGTCAGATATGTTCCACAGAGGAAGAAGTTTTCAAATGCCAGCAATAGGCGACCATGGCTGACAAAGGAAATTAAGGATTACATAAAAGCCAAGGAAAGGGCATATAAGTTAGCAAAAGTGAATAGGAAGTTCGATGATTGGTAAACTTTTAAAATCAAACAAAAGGCAACTGAAAAAGTTGTAAGAGGGTAAAAGATTAAATATGAGGACAAACTAGCCAATAATATAAAGGAGGATACCAACAGTTTTTTTAGTTATATAAAGAGTAAAATGGAGATGAGAGTTGATATTGGACCACTGGAAAATGATGTTGGTGAGGTAGTAATGGGGGTCAAAGGAACGGTAGATGAACTTAATGGGTATTTTGGAAGACACTAGCAGTGTGCCAGAGGTCCATGAGTGTCAGGGAGCAGGAGTGAAAGCCATTGGTATTACAAAGGGAAAAGTGCTAAGCAAACTCCAAGGGAGTGGATGTTGTCTGCATGGACTTCAGTAAGGCCTTTGACAAGGTCCCGCATGGGAGGTTAGTTAGGAAGATTCAGTCGCTAGGTATACATGGTGAGGTAGTAAATTGGATTAGACATTGGCTCAATGGGAGAAGCCAGAGAGTGGTAGTGGAGGATTGCTTCTCTGAGTGGAGGCCTGTGACTAGTGGTGTGCCACAGGGATCAGTGCTGGGTCGTTTGTTATTTGTCATCTATATCAATGATCTGGATGATAATGTGGTAAATTGGATCAGCAAATTTGCTGATGATACAAAGATTGGAGGTGTAGTGGACAGTGAGGAAGATTTTCAAAGCTTGCAGAGGGATTTGGACCAGCTGGAAAAATGGGCTGAAAAATGGCAGATGGAGTTTAATACAGACAAGTGTGAGGTATTGCACTTTGGAAGCAAAAACCAAGGTAGAACATACAAGGTAAATGGTAGGGCACTGAGGAGTGCAGTAGAACAGAGGGATCTAGGAATACAGACACAAAATTCCCTAAAGGTGGCGTCATAGCTAGATAGGGTAGTAAAGAAAGCTTTTGGTACATTGGCCTTTATTAATCAAAGTATTGAGTATAAGAGTTGGAATGTTATGGTGAGGGTGTATAAGGCATTGGTGAGGCCGAATTTGGAGTATTGTGTGCAGTTTTGGTCACCAAATTACAGGAAGGATATTAATAAGGTTGAAAGAGTGCAGAGAAGGTTTATGAGGATGTTGCCAGGACTTGAGAAACTGAGTTACAGAGAAAGGTTGAATAGGTTAGGACTTTATTCCCTGAAGCGTAGAAGAATGAGGGGAGACCTGATAGAGGTGTATAAAATTATGATGGGTATAGATAGAATGAATGCAAGCAGGCTTTTTCCACTGAGGCTAGGGGAGAAAAAAAACCAGAGGACATAGGTTAAAGGTGAAGGGGGGAAAGTTTAAAGGGAACATTAAGGGGGGGGCTTCTTCATACAGAGAGTGTTGGGAGTGTGGAATGAGCTGCCAGATGAAATGGTAAATGCAGGCTCACTTTTAACATTTAAGAAAAACTTGGACAGGTACGTGGATGAGAGGTGTATGGAGGGATATGGGCCGGGTGCAGTTCAGTGCACTAGGCAGAAAAATGGTTCGGCACAGCCAAGAAGGGCTAAAAGGCCTGTTTCTGTGCTGTAATGTTCTACGGTTCTATGGTCTCAAGGTGGACAAGTCACCTGGGATAGATGGACTACATCCCAGAGTCCTAAGAGAGGTGGCTGAAGAGATAACGGATGCATCGGTCATGATCTTTGAAGAATCACTTGATTCTAGCATGGTCCCAGAGGACTGGAAGATCGCAAATGTTACTCCACCCTTTAAAAATGGAGGAAGGCAAAAGAAAGGAAGTAATAGGCCAGTTAGACTAACCTCAGTGGTTGGGAAAGTGTTGGAGTCTATTATTAATGATGAGGTTTCGAGGTATTTGAAGACTAATGATAAAATAAGTCAAAGTCAGCATGGTTTCTGTAAAGGGAAATCTTGCCTGACAAATCTGTTAGAGTTCTTCGAGGAATGTGTGAATGTGTGGAGCAGGTTAAGACCTACAAGACCTACATAGCACCATCCAGAGACAGAGAAGCAGTTTCAGTGACAGGTTGCTATCGATGCAATGCTCCTCAGACAGGATGAAGAGATCATTACTCCCCAATGCCATTCGGCTTTACAATTCAACCGCCAGGAGTAAGATATGTTAAAGTGCCGGGGTTAGGACTCAATGTATTTAAGTAAACTACTTAAGAACTTTTTAAAGCTATTATTAATGCTATATAATTAATTATTAATTAATAAGTGTATGGGACATTGGAAAAAATGTTGAATTTCCCCATGGGGATGAATAAAGTATCTATCTATCTATCTATCTATCTAAGTAACAAGCAGGGTGGACAAAGGAGCAGGAGTGGATGTCATTTACTGGGATTTTCAGAAGGCGTTTGATAAGGTGCCACACATGAGGCTGCTTAACAAGATAAAATCCTGTGGCGTTGCAGGAAAGGTGCTGACATAGAGAGAGGAATAGCTAACAGGCAGGAGGCAGCAAGTGGGAATAAAGGGGGCCTTTTCTGGTTGGCTGCCAGTGACTAGTGGTGTTCCTCAGGGGTCAGTATTGGGAGGAAAGTTATCAGTTATCAGTTGCAGGAAAGACACTGGCATGGATAGAGGAATAGCTGGCTGGGCCAGGTGGACAGGACACAGCGGGCAGTGCCGGGTGGACAGGACACGTGGGGCAGGGCCGGGTGGACAGGACACGTGGGGCAGGGCCGGGTGGACAGGACACAGCGGGCAGGGCCGGGTGGACAGGACACAGCAGGCTGGGCCTGGTGGACAGGACACAGCGAGCAGTGCCGGGTGGACAGGACACGTGGGGCTGGGCCTGGTGGACAGGACACAGCGGGCAGGGCCGGGTGGACAGGACACGTGGGGCAGTGCCGGGTGGACAGGACTCATGGGGCAGGGCCGGGTGGACAGGACACAGCGGGCAGGGCCGGGTGGACAGGACACGTGGGGCAGGGCCGGGTGGACAGGACACGTGGGGCAGTGCCGGGTGGACAGGACACAGCGGGCAGGGCCGGGTGGACAGGACACAGCGGGCAGTGCCGGGTGGACAGGACACGTGGGGCTGGGCCAGGTGGACAGGACACGTGGGGCAGCGCCGGGTGGACAGGACACAGCGGGCAGGGCCGGGTGGACAGGACACGTGGGGCAGGGCCGGGTGGACAGGACACAGCGGGCAGGGCCGGGTGGACAGGACACGTGGGGCAGGGCCGGGTGGACAGGACACGTGGGGCTGGGCCAGGTGGACAGGACACGTGGGGGCAGCGCTGGGTGGACAGGACACAGCGGGCAGGGCCGGGTGGACAGGACACGTGGGGCAGTGCCGGGTGGACAGGACACAGCGGGCAGTGCCGGGTGGACAGGACACAGCGGGCAGGGCCGGGTGGACAGGACACGTGGGGCAGGGCCGGGTGGACAGGACACATGGGGCAGGGCCGGGTGGACAGGACACGTGGGGCAGGGCCGGGTGGACAGGACACGTGGGGCAGGGCCGGGTGGACAGGACACGTGGGGCTGGGCCGGGTGGACAGGACACGTGGGGCAGGGCCGGGTGGACAGGACACGTGGGGCAGGGCCGGGTGGACAGGACACGTGGGGCTGGGCCGGGTGGACAGGACACAGTGGGCAGGTCCGGGTGGACAGGACACGTGGGGCAGGGCCGGGTGGACAGGACACGTGGGGCAGGGCCGGGTGGACAGGACACGTGGGGCTGGGCCGGGTGGACAGGACACGTGGGGCTGGGCCGGGTGGACAGGACACAGTGGGCAGGTCCGGGTGGACAGGACACGTGGGGCAGGGCCGGGTGGACAGGACACGTGGGGCAGGGCCGGGTGGACAGGACACAGTGGGCAGGTCCGGGTGGACAGGACACGTGGGGCAGGGCCGGGTGGACAGGACACGTGGGGCAGGGCCGGGTGGACAGGACACGTGGGGCAGGGCCGGGTGGACAGGACACGTGGGGCAGGGCCGGGTGGACAGGACACAGCGGGCAGGGCCGGGTGGACAGGACACAGTGGGCAGGGCTGAGTGACAGGACACAGTGGGCAGGGCCGGGTGGACAGGACTCACTGGGCAGGGCTGAGTGACAGGACACAGTGGGCAGGGCCGGGTGGACAGGACACAGCGGGCAGGGCTGAGTGACAGGACACAGTGGGCAGGGCCGGGTGGACAGGACTCACTGGGCAGGGCTGAGTGACAGGACACAGTGGGCAGGGCCGGGTGGACAGGACACGTGGGGCAGGGCCGGGTGGACAGGACACGTGGGGCAGTGCCGGGTGGACAGGACACGTGGGGCTGGGCCGGGTGGACAGGACACAGCGGGCAGGGCCGGGTGGACAGGACACAGTTGGCAGGGCCGGGTGGACAGGACACAGCGGGCAGGGCCGGGTGGACAGGACACATGGGGCAGGGCCGGGTGGACAGGACACATGGGGCAGTGCCGGGTGGACAGGACACGTGGGGCAGTGCCGGGTGGACAGGACACAGCGGGCAGTGCCGGGTGGACAGGACACAGCGGGCAGGGCCGGGTGGACAGGACACGTGGGGCAGGGCCGGGTGGACAGGACACATGGGGCAGGGCCGGGTGGACAGGACACGTGGGGCTGGGCCGGGTGGACAGGACACGTGGGGCAGGGCCGGGAGGACAGGACACAGCGGGCAGTGCCGGGTGGACAGGACACGTGGGGCAGGGCCGGGTGGACAGGACACGTGGGGCTGGGCCGGGTGGACAGGACACAGCGGGCAGGGCCGGGTGGACAGGACACAGCAGGCTGGGCCTGGTGGACAGGACACAGCGGGCAGTGCCGGGTGGACAGGACACGTGGGGCTGGGCCTGGTGGACAGGACACAGCGGGCAGGGCCGGGTGGACAGGACACGTGGGGCAGTGCCGGTTGGACAGGACTCATGGGGCAGGGCCGGGTGGACAGGACACAGCGGGCAGGGCCGGGTGGACAGGACACGTGGGGCAGGGCCGGGTGGACAGGACACGTGGGGCAGGGCCGGGTGGACAGGACACGTGGGGCAGTGCCGGGTGGACAGGACACAGCGGGCAGGGCCGGGTGGACAGGACACAGCGGGCAGTGCCGGGTGGACAGGACACGTGGGGCAGGGCCGGGTGGACAGGACACATGGGGCAGGGCCGGGTGGACAGGACACGTGGGGCAGGGCCGGGTGGACAGGACACGTGGGGCTGGGCCGGGTGGACAGGACACGTGGGGCAGGGCCGGGTGGACAGGACACGTGGGGCAGGGCCGGGTGGACAGGACACGTGGGGCTGGGCCGGGTGGACAGGACACAGTGGGCAGGTCCGGGTGGACAGGACACGTGGGGCAGTGCCGGGTGGACATGACACAGCGGGCAGGGCCGGGTGGACAGGACACAGTGGGCAGGGCCGGGTGGACAGGACACAGTGGGCAGGGCTGAGTGACAGGACACAGTGGGCAGGGCCGGGTGGACAGGACTCACTGGGCAGGGCTGAGTGACAGGACACAGTGGGCAGGGCCGGGTGGACAGGACACAGCGGGCAGGGCTGAGTGACAGGACACAGTGGGCAGGGCCGGGTGGACAGGACTCACTGGGCAGGGCTGAGTGACAGGACACAGTGGGCAGGGCCGGGTGGACAGGACACAGTGGGCAGGGCCGGGTGGACAGGACACGTGGGGCAGGGCCGGGTGGACAGGACACGTGGGGCAGTGCCGGGTGGACAGGACACGTGGGGCAGTGCCGGGTGGACAGGACACGTGGGGCTGGGCCGGGTGGACAGGACACAGCGGGCAGGGCCGGGTGGACAGGACACAGTTGGCAGGGCCGGGTGGACAGGACACAGCGGGCAGGGCCGGGTGGACAGGACACATGGGGCAGGGCCGGGTGGACAGGACACAGCGGGCAGTGCCGGGTGGACAGGACACAGCGGGCAGGGCCGGGTGGACAGGACACGTGGGGCAGGGCCGGGTGGACAGGACACATGGGGCAGGGCCGGGTGGACAGGACACGTGGGGCTGGGCCGGGTGGACAGGACACGTGGGGCAGGGCCGGGTGGACAGGACACAGCGGGCAGTGCCGGGTGGACAGGACACATGGGGCAGGGCCGGGTGGACAGGACACGTGGGGCTGGGCCGGGTGGACAGGACACAGTGGGCAGGTCCGGGTGGACAGGACACGTGGGGCAGTGCCGGGTGGACAGGACACAGCGGGCAGGGCCGGGTGGACAGGACACATGGGGCAGGGCTGAGTGACAGGACACAGTGGGCAGGGCCGGGTGGACAGGACACAGCGGGCAGGGCCGGGTGGACAGGACACGTGGGGCAGTGCCGGGTGGACAGGACACAGTGGGCAGGTCCGGGTGGACAGGACACAGTTGGCAGGGCCGGGTGGACAGGACACAGCGGGCAGGGCCGGGTGGACAGGACACATGGGGCAGGGCCGGGTGGACAGGACACAGCGGGCAGTGCCGGGTGGACAGGACACAGCGGGCAGGGCCGGGTGGACAGGACACGTGGGGCAGGGCCGGGTGGACAGGACACATGGGGCAGGGCCGGGTGGACAGGACACGTGGGGCTGGGCCGGGTGGACAGGACACGTGGGGCAGGGCCGGGTGGACAGGACACAGCGGGCAGTGCCGGGTGGACAGGACACGTGGGGCAGGGCCGGGTGGACAGGACACGTGGGGCTGGGCCGGGTGGACAGGACACAGTGGGCAGGTCCGGGTGGACAGGACACGTGGGGCAGTGCCGGGTGGACAGGACACAGCGGGCAGGGCCGGGTGGACAGGACACATGGGGCAGGGCTGAGTGACAGGACACAGTGGGCAGGGCCGGGTGGACAGGACACAGCGGGCAGGGCTGAGTGACAGGACACAGTGGGCAGGGCCGGGTGGACAGGACTCACTGGGCAGGGCTGAGTGACAGGACACAGTGGGCAGGGCCGGGTGGACAGGACTCACTGGGCAGGGCTGAGTGACAGGACACAGTGGGCAGGGCCGGGTGGACAGGACTCACTGGGCAGGGCTGAGTGACAGGACACAGCGGGCAGGGCCGGGTGGACAGGACACGTGGGGCAGGGCCGGGTGGACAGGACACGTGGGGCTGGGCCGGGTGGACAGGACACGTGGGGCAGGGCCGGGTGGACAGGACACAGCGGGCAAGGCCGGGTGGACAGGACACGTGGGGCAGGGCCGGGTGGACAGGACACGTGGGGCTGGGCCGGGTGGACAGGACACAGTGGGCAGGTCCGGGTGGACAGGACACGTGGGGCAGTGCCGGGTGGACAGGACACATGGGGCAGTGCTGAGTGACAGGACACAGTGGGCAGGGCCGGGTGGACAGGACACAGCGGGCAGGGCTGAGTGACAGGACACAGTGGGCAGGGCCGGGTGGACAGGACTCACTGGGCAGGGCTGAGTGACAGGACACAGTGGGCAGGGCCGGGTGGACAGGACTCACTGGGCAGGGCTGAGTGACAGGACACAGTGGGCAGGGCCGGGTGGACAGGACTCACTGGGCAGGGCTGAGTGACAGGACACAGTGGGCAGGGCCGGGTGGACAGGACTCACTGGGCAGGGCTGAGTGACAGGACACAGCGGGCAGGGGCCGGGTGGACAGGACACAGCGGGCAGGGCCGGGTGGACAGGACACAGCGGGCAGGGCCGGGTGGACAGGACTCACTGGGCAGGGCCGGGTGGACAGGACACAGCGGGCAGGGCCGGGTGGACAGGACTCGGCGGGCAGGGCCAGGTGGACAGGACACATGGGGCAGCGCTGAGTGACAGGACTCTTGACGGCAGTGACGAATGAGCAGGCGGTGATGTATGATCTGGGATAGAGAGGACAGCTGGTGATGTCACAGGAAGTGCAGAAGAAAGCTGGTGATTGCAGTTTGTGCCTGAAACTCACGTGCATGTTCAAAGCCCCTTTTCATCCGTTTGAAGAGACGGTTCTGCCACTCCCAGGTTTTCAGCTGCCTCTCCTTCTCAGCATGGTCTGAACCCGCAGCCTCACTCACCACCTGTGTCGACAACTCACTGACACGCTGCTCTGATTCATGCACAAGTGTAGCCAGGTGTGCAGCCCGACTTTCCAAACTGACAACTGAATGGAGAACCAGCAGTTAGTTACAGAGCACCTCTCAATACCGGCCATACACAACCATTCCCAACATCACTCCCCCAGGATCTCCACTGTGGGCCATCCTGGAGACAACCCAATCACTCTGGCAGTTAGTTATAGAGAACGTGCCAACACTGGCCACACAAAACTTCTCAATATCACTCCCCTAATCATTTCCAGATCAAGCCCCCTCTACACCATCCCATCACAACCCCTCCCCGCAGTCAGATGCAGGTGAAGCTCCTCCCACACTGTTCTATCACACACTCCCGGGGTCAGGCACGGAGTGAAGCTCCCTCCACACTGTCCTATCACATACACCCAGGGATCCCTGTCCCTCACCCAATGGTACAGAGACTGACACTCCTCACACACCTGCACACCCTGAATAGGAACAACATAATGTGCTTTCACTCTGAGCCTTCTCACTCTGGCACAGTACAGGAGCCTGATACTATCTACCTGGAGACAGTGGCCTCCCCCTTGTACAAGTGTACATGAAGCAGGGTGTTGTGTGATCAGTGGAACTTACAGTGTGGGCTCTCCTTGGCTCCAGCCTGCAGAAGCAGCTTTGCCATGGGCACGTTGTTGGTCATGATGGCAATGTCCAGAGGCATCAGCCCCTCGCTGTTGGGGGTGTTGAGGTCCAGCTCCTCTGTCGTATACAGGTTGAGTAACATCTGCACAGCGTCCAGGTCTTGCTGTTCCACCGCTTCAAAGACTGCCTCATTGCCTTGGAAATTCTGCAGAACCATACATACATTACCCTCTGGTCAAGATGAGCCCAGTGAACAGGCCGATGGAAAGCCATCCTACTGGATTAGGACATTGGGAGGTGTGTATCCACCTCATTATCAGGTCAGCAGAAAAGGTCATTGTCTGCAGTCTATGCCAAACAGGCAGGAAAAAACATTGCAAACACTACCCACACTGTAAACTGCCCTTTCCAAAAACTTCCTCCTGGTAAGCTATAGGGCTATTAAAACAATAACTTTACACTATCTTGAAGTTTCTTTCCCCAGGCAGTTAATCTTATCAACCATTCTAATTAGCCCATCCCCCCATTGATTACCCCTGTGACTGCACAGCATTTTGAACCACTGTTTACATTGGAAATACATGCTGATATTTATGTCTTTGTGCACATTTCATTCTCTATCCATATTTTAACCTTTAACTATATGTTTTATATATAGTGGATTCCGATTAATTGGGCCATCAGTTAATGGGGGCAGCCACTTATTTGGAGCAACTCTTAAAGAACAATAAGTATTCAAAAAAATACCATTCATTTATTTGCGACACTACGCTGTTTAACTAGGACAGGAACAACACACACAAAATGCTGGAGGAACTCAGCAGGCCAGGCAGCTTCTATGGAAAAAAGTATAGTTGGTGTTTCAGGCTGAAAAATTTCTAAAGCATTGTATGAAGGCAGTCCATTATCTATACTCGGTGTCTGTGCTAATTTTGTTCACTTACAGTTAATTAAAAGATCGTAATGGTACAGTGGACGAATTCCTCTGTTGATAACTTTTAGGAACAAATATACAGTCTATCGTACTGATAATGTTCTAATTTGTTCTGTATTTCATTTAAAAACATAATTTGTTACTCGGTTAAATGGTAATTTGTCTTTTTTATACTTTTGTATCTATTTCCATTTGGCTAAGTGGGGCAGCTGTTTAATTTGGCCAAAATGTACTGGTCCCAATGTGTCCCAAATAACTGGAATCCACTGTACTTCTTTATAGTTGTTGAATGTTGTTTTTTTGCTGCACGTCACACAAACACACCACAGCAAATTCCTGATGTATGGGGAATAAAGTTGATTCTTGATCATTAATCCTACAAAAAGTGGTGGATACAGCCCAATCCATCATGGGTAAAGCACATCGACATGAAATGCTGTTGTGGGAAAGTAGTATCTATTGTCTATTAGAGTTAGATGGAGCACTTAAAGATAGCGGAGTCAAGGGATACAGAGAAGGCAGGAACAGGGTACTGATTGTGGATGATCAGCCATGATCACATTGAATGGCGGTGCTGGCTCAAAGGGCCGAATGGCCTACTCCTGCACCTGTTGTCTATTGCCTATTGTATCCATCATCAGAAACTCCCACCACCCAAGATATGCTCTCTTCTCACTGCTGCCATCAGGAAGAACATACAGGAGCCTCAGGGCCCACACCACCAGGTTCAGCAACAGTTGTTACCATTCAATCATCAGGCTCTTGAATGAAAGTGGATAACTTCACCCAACTTAACTCACTCCATCACTGAACTGGACTCAAGGACTTTTCATTTCATGTTTTCGATATTTATTGTTTGTTTATCTGCACAGTTGTTGTCTTTTGCACACTCATTATCCTGTTTGTGATTTTTCACTGATTTTATTGTATTTCTTATATATACACTGAATGCCTGCAAGAAAATGAACTTTGATCATTGATCACATTACCATTAGCTCTGCTCATTCAGAGGCAGTGATCTGACGTGGCCTCTCCATGTTCTGGCATTGGCTACTCCACCCTGGGCATTTCACCACAAACACTGGTGGGGTTGTGGACAGTCAGGGAGTTGTCAAACTATTCAGCAGGTAATAGATCAACTGGGAATGTGGACAGAGAGACAGGGGTGTATCTACGGAAAATAGCACCTACAGCAAGCACTGAAATTACACCCTTGTCCAAACATCTTACAACCATATAACAATTACAGCACAGAAACAGGCCATCTCGGCCCTTCTAGTCCATGCTGAACGCTTGCTCTCACCTAGTCCCACCGACCTGCACTCAGCCCATAACCCTCCATTCCTTCCCTGTCCATATACCTATCCAATTTTTTTTTAAATGACAAAATCGAACCTGCCTCTACCACTTCTAAAGGAAGCTTGTTCCACACAGCTACCACTCTCTAAGTAAAGAAGTTCCCCCTCATGTTACCCCTAAACTTTTGCCCCTTAACTCTCAACTCCTCTTGTTTGAATCTCCCCTATTCTCAATGGAAAAAGCCTATCCACGTCAACTCTATCTATCCCCCTCATAATTTTAAATACCTCTATCAAGTCCCCCCTCAACCTTCTATGCTCAAAAGAATAAAGACCTAACTTGTTCAACCTTTCTCTGTAACTTAGGTGCTGAAACCCAAGTAACATTCTAGTACTCTCTCTATTTTGTTGACACCTTTCCTATAATTTGGTGACCAGAACTGTACACAATCTTTTAGATAACTTTACCATACTATCAGCTCAAAAATACAAGTCAAGCTCGTTAATCTTTTAATTAACAAATTATGGCACTACATGGAAATTATAACTGCACCTTCCGTGCTTTCACTGATGCAAATTGGTCTATGATGAGATCAAAGTCAGTTTTTTCAGTTTCTTCTCTTTCTACACTCAGCAGAGCAAGATCACAGAGTCTGCCTTGACCCATGGAGGCTCTCAAATACGAAAGTATTAGTTTTAACTTGCTGAATGATCTCTCACTGCTGGCGATGGAAACTGCGATGGTTAGCATTATCTGAATAGCAATGTGAAGATTGGGGAAGACGCTCTCATCTCCATATTGAACAATAAATTCAAGAAGCTCTTCAGGTCTTGATATTTTCATGTTGACCCATCTTGATATCAACATTCTGCAATCCAAAATTTCTTCATATAGCTGCTGTCCATCAACATCAGCGCTGTACAATTCGCCCAAGTTTTTGCACTTCTTCTTTAGGTCATTACTCTCGGTGCCGTAACTGTCTCTCGACATCGAGAACGAACCCAAACTTGGCGTCAGTGTTGTGCAAACGAGCAAACTAGTCCATTTCTCTGTGAAGACGGTCGAGTGTTCCCTTCATGGCTCTTTCCATTTCCTCCCTAGCTGTCTCTTGAGTTCTCATCAGCCATTTGTTTCTTTTGGCTCTGACGTCTTTCAACTTCAATATTTCATTCTTTACAGAGACCGACTCCTTCTTCAAGTGACTCACTGACCAACACTTCTCTTTCATCATAAAAATGATCTCAGAGGGCTTTCAAATCCAGGGCAACATCGTGGAATTTCATGCTCGGAGCCTCTTCTGAATACGGTCAATGAGAATGAGTACTTTCTTCCAAAATCCTAGCAAAATCAGAAAATCGTAACTCAACATGTGGTTGTACAGCTGCCTTGCATCACTTCTTGTTTCACTAGTCTCGCTTTCATTGTCTAACATGCCCTGGAGAACTTGAATTATCTCCTCAAGGTATTTGTTGACGGGCTTCACTGCTTCTGTCCTTGCACTGCACCTGGTTTCGGACTCTGACTTAACAACCACAGGCTCGGCGTTTTTGAGTTTTTCCAGCGCTGTGTTGAATGAGAGAAAAACACATAGAGAGCTTCAATGGTTCCAAAAAAATCGTGACCATCATTGTATCCTGTTAGGCTGCATGTACACCCAAGTTGAGTGAGTGATTGTCGCAATTCACAAACACTGCCAGGTTGTTTTTCTCACTTATTCTTTGATGAACACCACTTCTGTGTCCAGCCATCACAGCAGCGTTGCCATAGCACTGTGGCCGACAATCTTGTAGCTCCATTTCGTCCTTCTCTAGCTGTTTCAAGATGTCTTCAGCCAAGCTCTCGGCATCCTTCCGGCTTAGCTGGATAAAACCAAGGAAGGACTCTCTAACACGGACTGGTTTCCTCTCAAAATCATCTTCCACATACCTCACTACCTCTGACATCTGCTCACGGTGTGCCTGATCAGGAGTCGAGTCGAACATGAGACTATAGTACTTGGCTTTACGAATGCTCCTCAGTAAACTCTGGCGAACAGTGGATGCCATCATGTGGATGAATACGTTCTGTACACCTGGATAAAGGTAAGACATGGATCCAGGATGACTTTCCAAATGAGTGAGGTGTTCTTTTATGACAGGGTCAAAGATGGCCAGTAGTTTCAGTAAGCTAAGGAATTTCCCAGACTGGAGTCATCGTCCAGCTGAAGTGACTCCTCGTGTCCTCACAAAGCCAGGTTCTGAGTCACAAAGAATTTTATGCAGTGAAGGATTCTCGTCAAGATATCACGCCACTTCTGCTTTTCCTTCTCAATCTGTGACTGAAATACTGCGTCAATAACTCCTCTGTTTCCAGCTAAATGTCTTTCCATTTCTTTCCACTGTGTGAAGCATTCCCGATGATTCTTGGCATTTTCATAAACACTAATCCTTTCAGGTGCTTTCCACTGATTGAATCCACTTTCCTGCTCCAATGAGGATTGATGGTCTGACCGGGAATAGAGAAGACAACAGATACAAAATGCAGACTTTTTAGAAGGGGAATAGACCAGCCATGAGCGAGTCACTTCCTCACCACGACCATTTCCCAATTTCCTCTTGAACCAAGTTTTTTTCATTGTGCGGTTATTTGTTGGTAGGAAAGGCCCCTCACTGTTCTGAAAGTACTTCGAGCCCAGCTTTATTATTTCTGTTCTCAACGCGTCAGGCAGAATTGCTTTTCCAGTATCCTTGTCGAACTTCAGAAGTCCAATGTCATGCTGTTCAATCACTTCTGGTATGACAGTTCGAGGCTCTTTGACACCATCCAGTTCACTAGGTTCAGTGTTGTCAGGTTCAGTCTCATCATGTAAAATTTCATCAATAAACTCAACATCACCACCACCACTGTCTTCCCCTCCTGTCATGTCCACGTTCTTCTGTGGCAGCTTTACTCTTAATCTTGTCATACTCGGATTTAGATCATAGAACATAGAAAACCTACAGCACAATACAGGCCCTTTGGCCCACAAAGTTGTACTGAACATGTCCCTACCTTAGAAATTACGAGGCTTACCTATAGCCCTCTATTTCACTAAGCTGCACAAACCTATCTAGAAGTCTCTTAAAAGACCCTATCGTATCCGCCCCCACCACCATTGCCGGCAGCCCATTCCATGCACTTACCAGTCTCTGAGTAAAAAACTTCCTCCTGACATCTCCTCTGTACCTACTCCACAGCACCTTAAACCTGTAACACACACAAAATGCCTGTGGAACGCAGCAGGCCAGGGAGTATCTATAGGAAGAAGTACTGTTGACGTTTCAGGTGTGGCAACCATTTCAGCACTGGGAAAAAGCCTCTGACTATCCACACGATCAATGCCTCTCATCACCTTGTACACCTCTATCAGGTCACCTCTCATCCTCCTTCGCTCCAAGGAGAAAAGGCCGAGTTCACTCAACCTATTCTCACAAGGCATGCTCCCCAATCCAGGCAACATCCTCGTAAATCTCCTCTGCACCCTTTCTATGGCTTCCACATCCTTCCTGTAGTGAGGTGACCAGAACTGAGCACAGTACTCCAAGTGGGGTCTGACCAGGGTCTTATATAGCTGCAACATTACCTATCAGCTCCTAAGTTCAATTCCACAATTGATAAAGGCCGATACACCATATGCCTTCTTAACCACAGAGTCAACCTGTGCAGCTGCTTTGAGCATCCTATGGACTCGGACCCCAAGATCCCTCTGATCCTCCACACTGCCAAGAGTCTTACTTTCTCAATAAGCCTTGCATGGAGTACCTTATCAAATGCCTTGCTGAAATCCATATACACTACATCTACTGCTCTTCCTTCATCAATGTGTTTAGTCACATCCTCAAAAAAATTCAATCAGGCTCATAAGGCATGACCTGCTCTTGACAAAGCCATGCTGATTACTCCTAATCATATTATACCTCTCAAAATGTTCATAAATCCTGCCTCTCAGGATCTTCTCCATCAACTTACTGAGGTAAAACTCACTGGTCTATAATTTCCTGGGCTATCTCTACTCCATTTCTTGAATAAAGGAACAACATCTGCAACCCTCCAATCCTCCGGAACCTCCTCCGTCCCCATTGATGATGCAAAGATCATCGCCAGAGGCCCAGCAATCACTTCCCTCGCCTCCCACAGTAGCCTGAGGTACATTTCATCGGGTTCCGGCGACTTATCCAACTTGATGCTTTCCAAAATCTCAAGCACATCCTCTTTCTTAATATCTACATGCTCAAGTCTGCTGCAAGTCATCACTACAATCACCAAGATCCTTTCCCAAAGTGAATACTGAAGTAAAGTATTCATTAAGTACCTCTGCTATTTCCTCCGGTTCCATACACACTTTCCCACTGTCACACTTGATAGGTTCTATTCTTTCACATCTTATCATAGAAACATAGAAAATAGGTGCAGGAGTAGGCCATTCAGCCCTTCGAGCCTGCACCGCCATTCAGTATGATCATGGCTGATCATCCAACTCAAAACCCTGTACCTGCTTTCTCTCCATACCCCCTGATCCCTTTAGCCACAAGGGCCATATCTAACTTTCTCTTAAATATAGCCAATGAACCGGCCTCAACTGTTTCCTGTGGCAGAGAATTCCACAGATTCACCACTCTCTGTGTGAAGAAGTTTTTCCTCACCTCGATTATCCTCTTGCTCTTCACATACTTGTAGAATGCCTTGGGGTTTTCCTTAATTCTGCCCGCCAAGGCCTTCTCATGGACACTTCTGGCTCTCCTAATTTCCTTCTTAAGCTTCTTCCTAGTAGCTTTATAATCTTCTAGATCTCTAACATTACCTAGCTCTCTGAACCTTTTGTAAGTTTTTCTTTTCTTCTTGACTAGAGTTATTACAGCCTTTGTACACCATGGTTCCTGTACCCTACCATAACTTCCCTGTCTCATCAGAACGTACCTATACAGAGCTCTACATAAATATCCCCTGAATATTTGCCACATTTCTTCCGTACTTTTCCCTGAGAACATCTGTTTCCAATTTAAGCCTCCAGTTTCCTGCCTGATTGCCTTATAATTCCCTTTACTCCAATTAAACACTTTTCTAACTTGTCTGTTCCTATCTCTCTCCAATGCTATTGTAAAGGAGATAGAATTATGATCACTATCTCCAAAATGCTTTCCCACTGAGAGAGTTGACACCTGACCAGGTTCATTTCCCAATACCAAATCAAGTACAGCCTCTCCTCTTGTAGGCTTATCTACATACTGTGTCAAGAAACCTTCCTGAACACACCTAACAAACTCCACCCCAACTAAACCCCTTGCTCTAGGGAGATGCCAATTGATATTTGGGAAATTAAAATGTCCCATCACAACAACTCTGTTATTATTACACCTTTCCAGGATCTGTTTCCCTATCTGCTCCTCGAAATCCCTGTTACCATTGGGCAGCCTATAAAAAGCACCCAGTAAAGTTATTGACCCCTTCCTGTTCCTAACCTCCACCAACAGAGACTCCGTAGACAATCCCTCCATGGTGTCAACCTTTTCTGTAGCCGTGACACTATCTCTCATCAACAGTGCCACATCCCCATCTCTTTTGCCTCCCTCCCTCTCCTTTCTGAAATATCTAAAACCCAGCACTTGAAGTAACCATTCCTGTCCCTGAACCATCCAAGTCTCTGTAATGGCCACCACATCATAAATCCAAGTACTGATCCACGCTCTAAGCTCATCTGCTTTGTTCCCAACACTCCTTGCGTTAAAATAGACACATCTCAAGCCTTCGGTTTGAGCACGTCCCTTCTCTATCACTTGCCTATTCTCCCTCTCGCACTGTCTACAATCTTTCTCTTTTTGTGAGCCAACCTTCTCTTCCCAAGTCTCTTCAGCTCAGTTCCCATCCCCCAACAATTCTAGTTTAAACTCTCCCCAGTAGCCTTAGCAAACCTGCCCGCTAGGATATTGGTCCCCCTGGGATTCAAGTGCAACCCATCCTTTTTGTACAGGTCACACCTGCCCCAAAAGAGGTCCCAATGAACCAGAAATCTGAATCCCTGTCCCCTCTCCAATCCCTCAGCCATGCATTTATCCTTCACCTCATTCTATTCCTATACTCACTGTCACGTGGCACAGGTAGTAACCCTGAGATGACTACTTTTGTGGTCCTGCTCCTCAACTTCCTTCCTAACTCCCTGTAGTCTTTTTTTCAGGACCTCTTCCTTTTCCTACTTATGTCGTTGGTACCATTATGTACCACAACCTCTGGCTGTTCTCCCTCCCACTGCAGGATATCTTGAACGCAATCTGAAACATCCCAGACCCTAGCATGTGGGAGGCAAACTACCATCCGAGTTTCTTTCCTGCGTCCACAGAATCGCCTGTCTGACCCCCTAACTATAGTGTCCCCTATCACTACTGCCTTTCTCTTCCTTTCCCTCCCCTTGCCACTGCCACTTCCCCCAGGTATGCTGTCTCCCACAACAGTACTCAAACAGGAGTACTTATCATCAAGGGGTACAGCCACGGGGGTACAGCCACGGGGGTACTCTCTAGTACCTGACTCTTCCCCTTCCCCCCCCTGACTGTGACCCACCTGTCTGTCCCCCATGGCCCTGGTGTGATCACCTGCCTGTAACTCCTTTCTATCACCTCCTCGCTCTCCCTAACCAGGCGAAGGTCACCGAGCTGCATCTCCAGTTCCCTAACTCGGTTCCATAGGAGCTACAGCTCGACACATCTGCTGCAGATATGGCCGTCCGGGAGGCTGGGAGACTCCAGGATCCCCACATCTGACACTGAGCACAGAACACTGGCCTCACACACATACTTCCTACCTCGCCTTGTCCTGTTACCACCTAAACCCATTGAGCCAAAGCCCTATCACTTTGCTGCCCACTCCATCGCTGCCCATTGGATACGGCGGTCTTCTTTTTAAACCTTTGGCTGACGTCACGCGCCTTCGCACTCTCGCCTCTCTTGAACCCGAGTAGTAAAAACCTTTCGCGCTCTACTGGCTGACGTCACGCGCCTTCGCACTCTCGCCTCTCTTTAACCCGAGTAGTAAAAACCTTTCACGCTCTACTGGCTGACGTCACGCGCCTTTGCAGTCTCGCCTCTCTTTCGAGAGGTGGCAGATGGAGTTTAATCCAAACAAATGTGAGGCATTGCACTTTGGGAGGTCAAACAAAAGAGGAACGTGTACAGCATTTATCAGATTCAATTTCAAATTTATACAGTATATTTATCAGATGATCATCGAAAACATGTAGCAAAATGTGTCATTTGTATTAGCAACCCACACACCTAACGATGTGCTTGGGGCAGCCTGTAAGTGTCACCTCAGATTCCAATGCCAAAATAGCATATCCATAATGTTCAATGGACCACAATGTCAGGATTTCTAACACTACAGAGAGATCTTGGGGTGCAAGCTCCCTACACAATGTCCCAGCACACACTCCTGGGGTCAGACAAAGAGTGAAACTCCCTCCACACCATTCCATCACACATTCCTGGGGTCAGACACAGAGTGAAGCTCCCTCTATACTGTCCCATCACTCACTCCCAGGGCTAGGACAATGTGACTTTAGCAAAAAGTATAGTCCTCCTTAAGTTGTAGCCACTGCTTGTAGAAATTCAAACTTCTACAGATGTACTGTGGAGAGTGTTCGGACAGGTTTCCTCAGAGCCTGGTATGGAGGCTCCAATGCACAGGATTGTAAAAGGCAGCAGAGAGTTGTAAACTCAGCCAGTTCCATCGTGAGCCACCACCATCGAGGACATCTGCAATTGGCAGAACCTCAAGAAGGTGTCATCCATAATGAAGAACTCTCACCACTCAGAATGACCTCTTCTCATTACCACAGTCAAGGAAGTGAAATAGGAGCCTAAAGCTACCCACTCAACAGCTTCTTTCCCTCTGCCATGAACGCATCTACAACTCTGCAGCTTTTCTGCTCTCTTTTCGCACTACTTATTTATTTCTTTAATACAGTGAACACCGGTTAATTGGGACACATCGGGACCAGAACATTTTGGCCCAATTATGCAGCTGCCCCAATTGGACAAAGTTTCATGGAAATAGGTAAAATGGTATAAAAAAGGCGATTTGAGTTACAAATAATGTACTTAAATGAAATAGAGAACAGATTAGAAGTCTATCAATACTACAGCAGCACTGTAAAACTGTATTAGTTCCTAATAGTTATTGATGAAGGTACTCATCTGCTTTGCATTCTTTCTGGTCGTCACACTCTTTTGATTGTAAATGAACAAAATCAGTGCAGATAATGGATGGCCTTCATACAATGCTTTTGATTATCGCATCTTCCAAATCTTGATTCTCATTATGACAATCAAGATGATTGTCGATACCTTCAAATTCTGCATAGGTCCTAACTTGTTGAAGTAGTGAAATTGTTTCATTTTCACTCCCGGCTCTTTCTGGCATCTCCAAACCTGAGTTCTCGAAACTGCAGTGAGTAGAACAGCTCTGGGTTGTCTCACTGCTTATTACTCACCGATTATCAGTGGAAAAATATCACTGCTTTTTGAACAGAAACACACGTAACTGAAGTTATTTAAAAACTGTTCTCTCTAAGCACAGTGTTGTGTCTAACAGTGTCCATTACTGATGCTAGATAGAAACTGTTCAGCAGATCTCCTGTCCTAGCTAAGCAGCATAGTGTCCCAAATAAATGAATGGAATCCCAGCTATTTTCTCAGTTAGTTTTTTCTCTTCAAAACATCTGAGTTGAGCTCAAGCGGAGCGGCCTGTGAAAAGCAGCCAGTGAGTGAGTGGGCCAGTGAAGGAGTGGAGCTTTGAGGCTTTGACTCGAGAGGCTCCAACGAGAAGAGGTGGAGGACGAGTTTGTTCCCAGTTAGTCTTTACAATGCCTCCTGAGATAGTGATCTGCCTCTCCGGTGAGATGTGGCAGTCTTGGGGGAGCTCCCCTCTCCCACAGAGTCACATCTGCCAGAAGTGCTTGAGGCTGGGCGATCTGGAAGACCGTGTGAGGAATCTGGAGCAGCAGCTGGATGACCTTCGACTCATAAGGGAGAATGAGGCTGTCATTGATGAGAGCTAAAGGGAGGTAGTCACACCTAGGCTGCCGGAAGCAGGTCGTTGGGTGACAGTCAGAGGGGGGAAAGTGAAGGAGAGTAGACAGGTAGTGCAGAGCACCCCTGTAGCCATTCCCCTGAATAATAAGTTTACCATCCTGGATACTGTTGGTGAGGATGACCAACCAGGTGTGAGCCACAGTGGCAGGGCCTGTGGCACTGAGTCTGACCCTGTGGTGCAGAAGGATGGGATGGAGAAGAGGAGAGCTGTCGTCATTGGAGACTCTATAGTCAGGGGAGCAGACAGGAGATTTTGTGGACGTGAGAAGGAAACCCGCATGGTTTGTTGCCTCCCGGGTGCCAGGGTCCGGGATGTCTCTGACCGGGTGCATGACATCCTGGTACGAGAGGGAAAGCAACCAGAAGTCGTGATACATATTGGTACCAACGACATAGGCAGGAAGAAGGATGAGGTCCTGAAGTGTGGGTTTCGGGAACTAGGCAGAAGGCTGAAGAACAGGACCTCAAGGGTGGTGTTCTCAGGATTGCTGCCAGTGCTATGTGATAGTGATGGTAAGAATTGGAGGAGATGGCAGTTGAATACGTGGCTGAGGAGTTGGTGCAGGGGGCAGGGTTTTAGATTTTTGGATCATTGGGATCTCTTCTGGGGAAGGTGGGTCCTGTACAGATTGGATGGGTTGCACCTGAACTCGAGGGGGAGCAATATCCTTGCTGGTAGGTTTACTAGCATGGTTCGGGAGGGTTTAAACTAATTTGCAAGGGGGATGGGACCCAGAGCGATAGAGCAGTGAAAGAAGTGCATGGAGTAAAGCCAGATCTAACATATAGAGAGGCTTTGAGGACAGAGCAGCAGAATAAAGGGTGTAAAGGTAGTAAGGTAGAAGGGCTAAAGTGTGTGTACTTCAATGCAAGAAGCATCAGGAACAAAGGTGATGAACTGAGAGCGTGGATACATACATGGAATTATGATGTAGTGGCCATTACAGAGACTTGGCTGGCACCAGGGCAGGAATGGATTCTCAATATTCCTGGATTTCAGTGCTTTAAAAGGGATAGAAAGGGGGGTAAAAGGGGAGGACGGGTGGCATTAGAGATAGATAGATAGATAGATAGATAGATAGATACTTTATTCATCCCCATGGGGAAATTCAACTTTTTTTCCAATGTCCCATACACTTGTTGTAGCAAAACTAATTACATACAATACTTAACTCAGTAAAAAATATGATATGCATCTAAATCACTATCTCAAAAAGCATTAATAATAGCTTTTAAAAAGTTCTTAAGTCCTGGCGGTAGAATTGTAAAGCCTAATGGCATTGGGGAGCATTGACCTCTTCATCCTGTCTGAGGAGCATTGTATCGATAGTAACCTGTCGCTGAAACTGCTTCTCTGTCTCTGGATGGTGCTATGTAGAGGATGTTCAGAGTTATCCATAATTGACCGTAGCCTACTCAGCGCCCTTCGCTCAGCTACCAATGTTAAACTCTCCAGTACTTTGCCCACGACAGAGCCCGCCTTCCTTACCAGCTTATTAAGACGTGAGGCGATACTATTACAGCTACAGAAAGGGTGGGTAATGTAGCAGGATCCTCTTTTGAGTCAGTATGGGTGGAAGTCAGGAACAGGAAGGGAGCAGTTACTCTATTGGGGGTATTCTATAGGCTCCCTGGTGGCAGCAGAGATAGCGAGGAGCAGATTGGGAGGCAGATTTTGGAAAGGTGCAAAAATAACAGGGTTGTTATCATGGGTGACTTTAACTTCCCTAATATTGATTGTCACCTGATTAGTTCCAAAGATTTAGATGGGGCAGATTTTGTTAAGTGTGTCCAGGATGGATTCCTGTCACAGTATATTGACAGGCCGACTAGGGGGAATTCCATACTAGATCTAGTATTGGTAACGAACCGGGTCAGGTCACAGATCTCTTAGAGGGTGAGCATCTGGGGGACAGTGATCACTGCTCCCTGACCTTTAGCATTATCATGGAAAAGGATAGAATCAGAGAGGACAGGAAATTTTTTAATTGGGGAAGGGCAAATTATGAGGCTATAAGGCTAGAACTTGCGGGTGTGAATTGGGATGATGTTTTTGCAGGGAAATGTACTATGGACATGTGGTCGATGTTTAAGGATCTCTTGCAGGATGTTAGGGATAAATTTGTCCCGGTGAGGAAGATAAAGAATGGTAGGGTGAAGGAACCATGGGTGACAAGTGAGGTGGAAAATCTAGTCAGGTGGAAGAAGGCAGCATACATGAGGTTTAGGAAGCAAGGATCAGATGGGTCTATTGAGGAATATAGGGTAGCAAGAAAGGAGCTTAAGAAGGGGCTGAGAAGAGCAAGAAGGGGGCAAGAGAAGGCGTTGGCGAGTAGGGTAAAGGAAAACCCCAAGGCATTCTTCAATTATGTGAAGAACAAAAGGATGACAGGAGTGAAGGTAGGACCGATTAGAGATAAAGGTGGGAAGATGTGCCTGGAGGCTGTGGAAGTGAGCGAGGTCCTCAATGAATACTTCTCTTCGGTATTCACCAATGAGAGGGAACTTGATGACGGTGAGGACAATATGAGTGAGGTTGATGTTCTGGAGCATGTTGATATTAAGGGAGAGGAGGTGTTGGAGTTGTTAAAATACATTAGGACGGATAAGTCTCCGGGGCCTGACGGAATATTCCCCAGGCTGCTCCACGAGGCAAGGGAAGAGATTGCTGAGCCTCTGGCTAGGATCTTTATGTCCTCGTTGTCCACGGGAATGGTACCGGAGGATTGGAGGGAGGTGAATGTTGTCCCCTTGTTCAAAAAAGGTAGTAGGGATAGTCCAGGTAATTATAGACCACTGAGCCTTACGTCTGTGGTGGGAAAGCTGTTGGAAAAGATTCTTAGAGATAGGATCTATGGGCATTTAGAGAATCATGGTCTGATCAGGGACAGTCAGCATGGCTTTGTGAAGGGCAGATCATGCCTAACAAGCCTGATAGAGTTCTTTGAGGAGGTGACCAGGCATATAGATGAGGGTAGTGTAGTGGATGTGATCTACATGGATTTTAGTAAGGCATTTGACAAGATTCCTCACAGTAGGCAAATTCAGAAAGTCAGAAGGCATGGGATCCAGGGAAGTTTGGCCAGGTGGATTCAGAATTGGCTTGCCTGCAGAAGGCAGAGGGTCGTGGTGGAGGGAGTACATTCAGATTGGAGGGTTGTGACTAGTGGTGTCCCACAAGGATCTGCTCTGGGACCTCTACTTTTCGTGATTTTTATTAACAACCTGGATGTGGGGGTAGAAGGGTGGGTTGGCAAGTTTGCAGATGACACAAAGGTGGTGTTGTAGATAGTGTAGAGGATTGTCAAAGATTGCAGAGAGACATTGATAGGATGCAGAAGTGGGCTGAGAAGTAGCAGATGGAGTTCAACCCGGAAAAATGTGAAGTGGTACACTTTGTAAGGACAAACTCCAAGGCAGAGTACAAAGTAAATGGCAGGATACTTGGTAGTGTGGAGGAGCAGAGGGATCTGGGGGTACATGTCCACAGATCTCTGAAAGTTGCCTCACAGGTAGATAGGGTAGTTAAGAAAGCTTATGAGGTGTTAGCTTTCATAAGTCGAGGGATAGAGTTTAAGAGACGCGATGTAATGATGCAGCTCTATAAAACTCTAGTTAGGTCACACCTGGAGTACTGTGTCCAGTTCTGGTCGCCTCACTATAGGAAGGATGTGGAAGCATTGGAAAGGGTACAGAGGAGATTTGCCAGGATGTTGCCTGGTTTAGAGAGTATGCATTATGATCAGAGATTAAGGGAGCTAGGGCTTTACTCTTTGGAGAGAAGGAGGATGAGAGGAGACATGATAGAAGTATACAAGATATTAAGAGGAATAGATAGAGTGGACAGCCAGCGTCTCTTCCCCAGGGCACCACTGCTCAGTACAAGAGGACATGGCTTTAAGGTAAGGGGAGGGAAGTTCAAGCAGGATATTAGAGGAAGGTTTTTCACTCAGAGAGTGGTTGGTGCGTGGAATGCACTGCCTGAGTCAGTGGTGGAGGCAGACACACTAGTGAAGTTTAAGAGACTACTAGACAGGTATATGGAGGAATTTAAGGTATGGGGTTATATAGGAGGCAGGGTTTGAGGGTCGGCACAACATTGTGGGCCGAAGGGCCTGTAATGTGCTGTACTATTCTATGTTCTATGTTCTATTTGAAATAAGTGGCTGCCCTGATTAACTGATGGCCCAGTTAACTGGAATCCTCTATGTATGTAGGTCTTGTACTGCACTGTTGACACAAAACAACAAACTTCATAATTTCATAATCCTGAATTTGCTTCTGATTGTGACAACGTGCTGTGGATTGCTGGGTTAAGAAACCGAACTGAAGTGTACTGCTGTGGTGGGGCTGCTGACATTACCTGGGCTCAGGTTGGCTCTGCCCTGTGAACAACTCACCACCTAATCTTCTTTTGAGAAGAGAAGTGTTTAATACCTTTTATCCTGGGATATCTTTAAAGGGATTTAAAATTACAACCAGATGGGCATTATTTGAATATTCGTGGTAGAATGTGCTGAAGTGTTGTGGTCTGTGACACTCATGAGTATGGTGGTCTCTGACAGGTATGTTCATGACCAGACAGACATACTTTATTGATCCCAAGGGAAACAGGGTTTCATTACAGCCGCACCAACCAAGAATAGTGAAGAAATATAGCAATATAAAACAAAAAATAATTAAATAATAAGTTAATCATGCCAAGTGGAAATAAGTCCAGGACCAGCCTATTGGCTCAGGGTGTCTAACACTCCGAGGGAGGAGTTGTAAAGTTTAATGGCCACAGGCAGGAATGACTTCCTATAACGCTCAGTGTTACATCTCGGTGGAATGAGTCTCTGGCTGAATGTACTCCTGTGCCTAACCAGTACATTATGGAGTGGATAGGAGTCATTGTCCAAGATGGCATGCAACTTGGACAGCATCCTCTTTTCAGACACCACTGTCAGAGAGCCACTGAGCAATTTTACTCTGGAGAGCAGGTTATCCTGCAGTCAGTGCCTCCCCTTCCACATCAACAGTATTTGTGTTCACTCCTTACTGGGCAGCCCCTTACTATGCACCTCCTAATGAAGATCCTCCCTACTGGTGACCCTGTTACCATGAACCTCCATACTGGTTACCCCCTTACTGGGAACCCCACACTGAGCACCCCTTACCGTGAACCCCCATACTGGGCACCCCTTACCATGAACCCCCATACTGGTTACCCCCTTACTGGGAACCCACATACTGGGCACCCCTTACCAGGAACCCCCATACTGGGCACCCCTTAGCAGGAACCCCAATACTGGTTACCCCCTTACTGGGATCCCCATACTGGGCACCCCTTACCAGGAACCCCCATACTGGGCACCCCTTACCATGAACCCCCATACTGGTTACCCCCTTACCAGGAACCCCCATACTGGGCACCCCTTACCAGGAACCCCAATACTGGTTACCCCCTTACTGGGATCCCCATACTGGGCACCCCTTACCAGGAACCCCCATACTGGTTACCCCCTTACTGGGATCCCCATACTGGGCACCCCTTACCGTGAACCCCCATACTGGGCACCCCTTACCGTGAACCCCCATACTGGTTACCCCCTTACTGGGAACCCACATACTGGGCACCCCTTACCGTGAACCCCCATACTGGGCACCCCTTACCGTGAACCCCCATACTGGTTACCCCCTTACTGGGAACCCCATACTGGGCAACCCTTACCGTTAAAAACCATACTGGGCACCCCTTACCATGAACCCCCATACTGGTTACCCCCTCACTGGGAAACCCCATACTGGTTACCCCCTTACCGTGAATCCCCATACGGGTTACCCCTTACTGGGATCCCCATACTGGTCACCCCTTACCATGAAACCCCATACTGGTTACCCCCTTACCGTGAACACCCATACATGGCTCCACCTTACGGTGAACCCCCACACTGGTCCCCTATCACGGGGAAACCCCGGTACTGGTCACCCACTTACCGGGCACGACTTCCGCTGCTTGTTCTTCTCATTTCTGCCCAACAAACTGGTCTCATCAAAGGACGTGTAATTAACCTTGAATTTCCCCGATAGGTTCCTGTACAGCCTCTTGGCTGCACTTGGGGAAGACGGAGACACCACCCTCTGGCCATGTGCGAGCTGGAGGTCCCGGACCTGATGGTTCATCCTGGGTGGCGACGACCTGGTGATTAGGGAGCAGAAAGATGGTTATTGATCACGTAGACACACTGTCACCCCTCTGAACACCCTCAAACCCGTACACTGTCACCCCTCTGAACACACTCAACCCCGTACACTGTCACCCCTCTGAACACCCTCAACCCCGTACACTGTCACCCCTCTGAACACCCTCAACCCCGTACACTGTCACCCCTCTGAAAACCCTCAAGCCCGTACACTGTCACCCCTCTGAACACCCTCAACCCTGTACACCGTCACCCCTCTGAACACACTCAACCCCGTACACTGTCACCCCTCTGAACACCCTCAACCCTGTACACCGTCACCCCTCTGAACACACTCAACCCCGTACACTGTAACCCCTCTGAACACCCTCAACCCCGTACACTGTCACCCCTCTGAACACACTCAACCCCGTACACTGTCACCCCTCTGAACACCCTCAAGCCCGTACACTGTCATCCCTCTGAACACCCTCAACCCCGTACAATGTCACCCCTCTGAACACACTCAACCCCGTACACTGTCACCCCTCTGAACACCCTCAACCCCGTACACTGTCACCCCTCTGAACACAGTCAACCCCGTACACTGTCACCCCTCTGAACACCCTCAACCCCGTACACTGTCACCCCTCTGAACACACTCAACCCCGTACACTGTCACCCTTCTGAACACAGTCAACCCCGTACACTGTCACCCCTCTGAACACCCTCAACCCCGTACACTGTCACCCCTCTGAACACACTCAACCCCGTACACTGTCACCCCTCTGAACACACTCAACCCCGTACACTGTCACCCCTCTGAACACCCTCAACCCCGTACACTGTCACCCCTCTGAACACAGTCAACCCCGTACACTGTCACCCCTCTGAACACCCTCAACCCCGTACACTGTCACCCCTCTGAACACCCTCAACCCCGTACACTGTCACCCCTCTGAACACACTCAACCCCGTACACTGTCACCCCTCTGAACACAGTCAACCCCGTACACGGTCACCCCTCTGAACACCCTCAACCCCGTACACTGTCACCCCTCTGAACACCCTCAACCCCGTACACTGTCACCACTCTGAACACACTCAACCCCGTACACTGTCACCCCTCTGAACACCCTCAACACCGTACACTGTCACCCCTCTGAATACCCTCAACCACGTACACTGTCACCCCTCTGAACACACTCAACACCATACACTGTCACCACTCTGAACACCCTCAACCCCGTACACCGTCACCCCTTTGAACACCCTCAACCCCAGAACACTGTCACCACTCTGAACACCCTCAACCCCGTACACTGTCACCCCTCTGAACAACCTCAACCCCAGAACAATGTCACCCCTCTGAACACCCTCAACACCGTACACTGTCACCCCTCGGAACACACTCAGCTCCGTACACTGTCACCCCTCTGAACACCCTCAACCCCGTACACTGTAACCCCACTGAACACACACAACCCCGTACACTGTCACCCCTTTGAACACCCTCAACCCCGTACACTGTCACCCCTCTGAACACCCTCAACCCCGTACACTGTCACCCCTCTGAACACACTCAACCCCGTACACTGTCACCCCTCTGAACACACTCAACCCCGTACACTGTCACCCCTCTGAACACACTCAACCCCGTACACTGTCACCCTTCTGAACACCCTCAACCCCGTACACTGTCAACCCTCTGAACACCCTCAACCCCGTACACTGTAACCCTTCTGAACACCCTCAACCCCGTACACTGTCAACCCTCTGAACACCCTCAACCCCGTACACTGTCACCCCTCTGAACACCCTCAACGCCGTACACTGTCACCCCTCTGAACACACTCAACCCCGTACACTGTCACCCCTCTGAACACCCTCAATCCCGTACACTGTCACCCCTCTGAACACCCTCAACCCCGTACACTGTCACCCCTCTGAACACACTCAACCCCGTACACTGTCACCACTCTGAACACACTCAACCCCGTACAATGTCACCCCTCTGAACACACTCAACCCCGTACACTGTCACCCTTCTGAACACCCTCAACCCCGTACACTGTCACCCCTCTGAACACCCTCAACCCCGTACACTGTCACCCCTCTGAACACACTCAACCCCGTACACTGTCACCCCTCTGAACACCCTCAATCCCATACACTGTCAACCCTCTGAACACCCTCAACCCCGTACACTGTAACCCCTCTGAACACCCTCAACCCCGTACACCGTCACCCCTCTGAACACACTCAACACCGTACACCGTCACCCCTCTGAACACCCTCAACCCCGTACACTGTAACCCCTCTGAACACCCTCAACCCCGTACACTGTCACCCCTCTGAACACACTCAACCCCGTACACTGTCACCCCTCTGAACACACTCAACCCCGTACACTGTCACCCCTCTGAACACACTCAACCCCGTACACTGTCAACCCTCAGAAAACACCCTCAAACCCAGAACACTGTCACCCCTCTGAACTCCCTCAACCCCGTACACTGTCACCCTTCTGAACACCCTCAACCCCGTACACTGTCACCCCTCTGAACACACTCAACCCCGTACACTGTCACCCCTCTGAACACACTCAACCCCGTACACTGTCACCCCTCTAAACACACTCAACCCCGTACACTGTCACCCCTCTGAACACCCTCAACCCCGTACACTGTCACCCCTCTAAACACAGTCAACCACGTACACTGTCACCCCTCTGAACACACTCAACCCCGTACACTGTCACCACTCTGAACACACACAACCCCGTACACTGTCACCCCTCTGAACACCCTCAACCCCGTACACTGTCACCCCTCTGAACACCCTCAACCCCGTACACCGTCACCCCTCTGAACACACTCAACGCCAGAACACCGTCACCCCTCTGAACACCCTCAACCCCATACACTTTCATCCCTCTGAACACCCTCAACCCCATACACTGTCACCATTCTGAACACCCTCAATCCCGTACACTGTCACCACGCTGAACACCCTCAACCCCGTACACCGTCACCCCTCTGAACACCCTCAACCCCAGAACACTGTCACCACTCTGAACACCCTCAACCCCGTACACTGTCACCCCTCTGAACACCCTCAACCCCGTACACTGTCACCCCTCTGAATACCCTCAACCCCGTACACTGTCACCCGTCGGAACACCCTCAACTCCGTACACTGTCACCCCTCTGAACACCCTCACCCCGTACACTGTCACCCCTCTGAACACCCTCAACCCCGTACACTGTCACCCCTCTGAACACACTCAACACCAGAACACCGTCACCCCTCTGAACACCCTCAACCCCGTACACTGTCACCCCTCTGAACACCCTCAACCCCGTACACTGTCACCCCTCTGAACACACTCAACGCCAGAACAGCGTCACCCCTCTGAACACCCTCAACCCCGCACACTGTCACCCCTCTGAACACACTCAACCCCGTACACTGTCACCCCTCTGAACACCCTCAACCCCATACACTGTCACCCCTCTGAACACACTCAACCCCTGAACACTGTCACCCCTCTGAACACACTCAACCCCAGAACACTGTCACCCCTCTGAACACACTCAACCCCGTACACAGTAACCCCTTTGAACACCCTCAACCCCGTACAATGTCACCACTCTGAACACACTCAACCCCGTACACTGTCACCCCTCTGAACACACTCAACCCCGTACACTGTCACCCCTCTGAACACCCTCAACCCCGTACACTGTCACCCCTCTGAACACCCTCAATCCCGTACACTGTAACCCCTTTGAACACCCTCAACCCCGTACACTGTCACCCCTCTGAACACATCAACCACGTACATTGTCACCCCTCTGAACACACACAACCCCGTACACTGTCACCCCTCTGAACACACTCATCCCCGTACACTGTCACCCCTCTGAACACCCTCAACCCAGTACACTGTAACCCCTCTGAACACACTCAACCACGTACATTGTCACCCCTCTGAACACCCTCAACACCATACACTGTCACCCCTCTGAACACCCACAACCCCGTAAACTGTCACCCCTCTGAACACACTCAACCCCGTACACTGTCACCCCTCTGAACACCCTCAACCCCATACACTTTAATCCCTCTGAACACCCTCAACCCCGTACACTGTCACCCCTCTGAACACACTCAACCACGTACACCGTCACCCCTCTGAACACCCTCAATCCCGTACACTGTCACCACTCTGAACACCCTCAACCCCGTACACCGTCACCCCTCTGAACACCCTCAACCCCAGAACACTGTCACCACTCTGAACACCCTCAACCCCGTACACTGTCACCCCTCTGAACACCCTCAACCCCGTACACTGTCACCCCTCTGAATACCCTCAACCCCGTACACTGTCACCCGTCGGAACACCCTCAACCCCGTACACTGTCACCCTTCCGAACACCCACAACCCCGTACACCGTCACCCCTCTGAACAGCCTCAACCCCGTATACTGTCACCCCTCGGAACACACTCAACTCCGTACACTGTCACCCCTCTGAACACCCTCAACCCCGTACACCGTCACCCCTTTGAACACCCTCAACCCCGTACACTGTCACCCCTCTGAACACCCTCAACCCCGTACACTGTCACCCCTCTGAACACCGTCAACCCCGTACACTGTCACCCCTCTGAACACACTCAACCCCGTACACTGTCACCCCTCTGAACACCCTCAACCCCGTACACTGTCACCCCACTGAACACACTTAACCCCGTACACTGTCACCCCTTTGAACACCCTCAACCCCGTACAATGTCACCCCTCTGAATACCCTCAACCCCGTACACTGTCACCCCACTGAACACCCTCAACCCCGTACAATGTCACCCCTTTGAACACCCTCAACCCCGTACAATGTCACTCCTCTGAACACCCTCAACCCCGTACACTGTAACCCCACTGAACACACTTAACCCCGTACACTGTCACCCGTTTGAACACCCTCAACCCCGTACAATGTCACTCCTCTGAACACCCTCAACCCCGTACACTGTCACCCCTCTGAACACACTCAACCCCGAACACTGTCACCGCTCTGAACACACTCAACCCCGTACACTGTCACCCCTCTGAACACCCTCAACCCCGTACACTGTCACCCTTCTGAACACCCTCAACACTGTACACTGTCACCCCTCTGAACACCCTCAACCCCGTACACTGTCACCTCTCTGAACACCCTCAACCCCGTACACTGTCACCCCTCTGAACACAGTCAACCCCGTACACTGTCACCGCTCTGAACACACTCAACCCCGTACACTTTCACCTCTATGAACACACTCAACACTGTACACTGTCACCCCTCTGAACACACTCAATGCCCGTACACTGTCACCCCTCTGAACACACTCAACGCCGTACACTGTCACCCCTCTGAACACCCTCAACCCCGTACACCGTCACCCCTTTAAACACCCTCAACCCCGTACACTGTCACCCCTCTGAACACCCTCAACCCCGTACACTGTCACCCCTCTGAACACAGTCAACCCCGTACACTGTCACCCCTCTGAACACCCACAACCCCGTACACTGTCACCCCTCTGAACACCCTCAACCCCGTACACTGTCACCCCTCTGAACACCCACAACCCCGTACACTGTCACCCCTCTGAACACCCACAACCCCGTACACTGTCACCCCTCTGAACACCCTCAACCCCGTACACTGTCACCCCTCTGAACGCCCACAACCCCGTACACTGTCACCCCTCTGAACACCCTCAACCCCGTACACTGTCACCCCTCTGAACACCCTCAACCCCGTACACTGTCAACCCTCTGAACACAGTCAACCCCGTACACTGTCACGCCTCGGAACACACTCAACTCCGTACACTGTCACCCCTCTGAACACCCTCAACCCCGTACACCGTCACCCCTTTGAACACCCTCAACCCCGTACACTGTCACCCCTCTGAACACCCTCAACCCCGTACACTGTCACCCCTCTGAACACAGTCAACCCCGTACACTGTCACCCCTCTGAACACACTCAACCCCGTACACTGTCACCCCTCTGAACACCCTCAACCCCGTACACTGTCACCCCTCTGAACACCCACAACCCCGTACACTGTCACCCCTCTGAACACACTCAACCCCGTACACTGTCACCCCTCTGAACACCCACAACCCCGTACACTGTCACCCCACTAAACACACTTAACCCCGTACACTGTCACCCCTTTGAACACCCTCAACCCCGTACAATGTCACCCCTCTGAATACCCTCAACCCCGTACACTGTCACCCCTCTGAACACCCTCAACCCCGTACAATGTCACCCCTTTGAACACCCTCAACCCCGTACAATGTCACTCCTCTGAACACCCTCAACCCCGTACACTGTAACCCCACTGAACACACTTAACCCCGTACACTGTCACCCCTTTGAACACCCTCAACCCCGTACAATGTCACTCCTCTGAACACCCTCAACCCCGTACACTGTCACCCCTCTGAACACACTCAACCCCGTACGCTGTCACCGCTCTGAACACACTCAACCCCGTACACTGTCACCCTTCTGAACACCCTCAACACTGTACACTGTCACCCCACTGAACACACTCAACCCCGTACACTGTCACCCCTCTGAACACCCTCAACCCCGTACACTGTCACCCCTCTGAACACCCTCAACCCCGTACACTGTCACCCCACTGAACACACTCAACCCCGTACACTGTCACCTCTCTGAACACCCTCAACCCCGTACACTGTCACCCCTATGAACACCCTCAACCCCGTACACTTTCACCTCTATGAACACACTCAACACTGTACACTGTCACCCCTCTGAACACACTCAATGCCGTACACTGTCACCCCTCTGAACACCCTCAACCCCAGAACACTGTCACCCCTCTGAACACCCTCAACCCCGTACACTGTCACCCCTCTGAACACCCTCAACCCCGTACACTGTCACCCCTCGGAGCACACTCAACTCCGTACACTGTCACCCCTCTGAACACCCTCAACCCCGTACACTGTAACCCCACTGAACACACTTAACCCCGTACACTGTCACCCCTCTGAACACACTCAATGCCGTACACTGTCACCCCTCTGAACACCCTCAACCCCAGAACACTGTCACCCCTCTGAACACCCTCAACCCCAGAACACTGTCACCCCTCTGAACACCCTCAACACCGTACACTGTCACCCCTCTGAACACCCTCAACCCCAGAACACTGTCACCCCTCTGAACACCCTCAACCCCAGAACACTGTCACCCCTCTGAACACCCTCAACCCCGTACACTGTCACCCCTCTGAACACCCTCAACCCCAGAACACTGTCACCCCTCTGAACACCCTCAACACCGTACACTGTCACCCCTCTGAACACCCTCAACCCCAGAACACTGTCACCCCTCTGAACACCCTCAACCCCAGAACACTGTCACCCCTCTGAACACCCTCAACCCCAGAACACTGTCACCCCTCTGAACACCCTCAACCCCAGAACACTGTCACCCCTCTGAACACCCTCAACCCCGTACACTGTCACCCCTCTGAACACCCTCAACCCCAGAACACTGTCACCCCTCTGAACACCCTCAACCCCGTACACTGTCACCCTTCTGAACACCCTCAACCCCGTACACTGTCACCCTTCTGAACACCCTCAACCCCGTACACTGTCACCCCTCTGAACACACTCAACGCCAGAACACCGTCACCCCTCTGAACACCCTCAACCCCGTACACTGTCACCCCTCTGAACACACTCAACCCCGTACACTGTCACCCGTCTGAATACCCTCAACCCCGTACACTGTCACCCCTCTGAACACCCTCAACCCCGTACACTGTCACCCCTCTGAACACACTCAACCCCGTACACTGTCACCCCTCTGAACACCCTCAATCCCATACACTGTCAACCCTCTGAACACCCTCAACCCCGTACACTGTAACCCCTCTGAACACCCTCAACCCCGTACACCGTCACCCCTCTGAACACACTCAACACCGTACACCGTCACCCCTCTGAACACCCTCAACCCCGTACACTGTAACCCCTCTGAACACCCTCAACCCCGTACACTGTCACCCCTCTGAACACACTCAACCCCGTACACTGTCACCCCTCTGAACACACTCAACCCCGTACACTGTCACCCCTCTGAACACACTCAACCCCGTACACTGTCAACCCTCAGAAAACACCCTCAAACCCAGAACACTGTCACCCCTCTGAACTCCCTCAACCCCGTACACTGTCACCCTTCTGAACACCCTCAACCCCGTACACTGTCACCCCTCTGAACACACTCAACCCCGTACACTGTCACCCCTCTGAACACACTCAACCCCGTACACTGTCACCCCTCTAAACACACTCAACCCCGTACACTGTCACCCCTCTGAACACCCTCAACCCCGTACACTGTCACCCCTCTAAACACAGTCAACCACGTACACTGTCACCCCTCTGAACACACTCAACCCCGTACACTGTCACCACTCTGAACACACACAACCCCGTACACTGTCACCCCTCTGAACACCCTCAACCCCGTACACTGTCACCCCTCTGAACACCCTCAACCCCGTACACCGTCACCCCTCTGAACACACTCAACGCCAGAACACCGTCACCCCTCTGAACACCCTCAACCCCATACACTTTCATCCCTCTGAACACCCTCAACCCCATACACTGTCACCATTCTGAACACCCTCAATCCCGTACACTGTCACCACGCTGAACACCCTCAACCCCGTACACCGTCACCCCTCTGAACACCCTCAACCCCAGAACACTGTCACCACTCTGAACACCCTCAACCCCGTACACTGTCACCCCTCTGAACACCCTCAACCCCGTACACTGTCACCCCTCTGAATACCCTCAACCCCGTACACTGTCACCCGTCGGAACACCCTCAACTCCGTACACTGTCACCCCTCTGAACACCCTCACCCCGTACACTGTCACCCCTCTGAACACCCTCAACCCCGTACACTGTCACCCCTCTGAACACACTCAACGCCAGAACACCGTCACCCCTCTGAACACCCTCAACCCCGTACACTGTCACCCCTCTGAACACCCTCAACCCCGTACACTGTCACCCCTCTGAACACACTCAACGCCAGAACAGCGTCACCCCTCTGAACACCCTCAACCCCGCACACTGTCACCCCTCTGAACACACTCAACCCCGTACACTGTCACCCCTCTGAACACCCTCAACCCCATACACTGTCACCCCTCTGAACACACTCAACCCCTGAACACTGTCACCCCTCTGAACACACTCAACCCCAGAACACTGTCACCCCTCTGAACACACTCAACCCCGTACACAGTAACCCCTTTGAACACCCTCAACCCCGTACAATGTCACCACTCTGAACACACTCAACCCCGTACACTGTCACCCCTCTGAACACACTCAACCCCGTACACTGTCACCCCTCTGAACACCCTCAACCCCGTACACTGTCACCCCTCTGAACACCCTCAATCCCGTACACTGTAACCCCTTTGAACACCCTCAACCCCGTACACTGTCACCCCTCTGAACACATCAACCACGTACATTGTCACCCCTCTGAACACACACAACCCCGTACACTGTCACCCCTCTGAACACACTCATCCCCGTACACTGTCACCCCTCTGAACACCCTCAACCCAGTACACTGTAACCCCTCTGAACACACTCAACCACGTACATTGTCACCCCTCTGAACACCCTCAACACCATACACTGTCACCCCTCTGAACACCCACAACCCCGTAAACTGTCACCCCTCTGAACACACTCAACCCCGTACACTGTCACCCCTCTGAACACCCTCAACCCCATACACTTTAATCCCTCTGAACACCCTCAACCCCGTACACTGTCACCCCTCTGAACACACTCAACCACGTACACCGTCACCCCTCTGAACACCCTCAATCCCGTACACTGTCACCACTCTGAACACCCTCAACCCCGTACACCGTCACCCCTCTGAACACCCTCAACCCCAGAACACTGTCACCACTCTGAACACCCTCAACCCCGTACACTGTCACCCCTCTGAACACCCTCAACCCCGTACACTGTCACCCCTCTGAATACCCTCAACCCCGTACACTGTCACCCGTCGGAACACCCTCAACCCCGTACACTGTCACCCTTCCGAACACCCACAACCCCGTACACCGTCACCCCTCTGAACACCCTCAACCCCAGAACACTGTCACCCCTCTGAACACCCTCAACACCGTACACTGTCACTCCTCTGAACACCCTCAACCCCGTACACTGTCACCCCTCTGAACACACTCAACACTGTACACTGTCACCCCTCTGAACACACTCAATGCCCGTACACTGTCACCCCTATGAACACACTCAACGCCGTACACTGTCACCCCTCTGAACACCCTCAACCCCGTACACCGTCACCCCTTTAAACACCCTCAACCCCGTACACTGTCACCCCTCTGAACACCCTCAACCCCGTACACTGTCACCCCTCTGAACACAGTCAACCCCGTACACTGTCACCCCTCTGAACACCCACAACCCCGTACACTGTCACCCCTCTGAACACCCTCAACCCCGTACACTGTCACCCCTCTGAACACCCACAACCCCGTACACTGTCACCCCTCTGAACACCCACAACCCCGTACACTGTCACCCCTCTGAACACCCTCAACCCCGTACACTGTCACCCCTCTGAACGCCCACAACCCCGTACACTGTCACCCCTCTGAACACCCTCAACCCCGTACACTGTCACCCCTCTGAACACCCTCAACCCCGTACACTGTCAACCCTCTGAACACAGTCAACCCCGTACACTGTCACGCCTCGGAACACACTCAACTCCGTACACTGTCACCCCTCTGAACACCCTCAACCCCGTACACCGTCACCCCTTTGAACACCCTCAACCCCGTACACTGTCACCCCTCTGAACACCCTCAACCCCGTACACTGTCACCCCTCTGAACACAGTCAACCCCGTACACTGTCACCCCTCTGAACACACTCAACCCCGTACACTGTCACCCCTCTGAACACCCTCAACCCCGTACACTGTCACCCCTCTGAACACCCACAACCCCGTACACTGTCACCCCTCTGAACACACTCAACCCCGTACACTGTCACCCCTCTGAACACCCACAACCCCGTACACTGTCACCCCACTAAACACACTTAACCCCGTACACTGTCACCCCTTTGAACACCCTCAACCCCGTACAATGTCACCCCTCTGAATACCCTCAACCCCGTACACTGTCACCCCTCTGAACACCCTCAACCCCGTACAATGTCACCCCTTTGAACACCCTCAACCCCGTACAATGTCACTCCTCTGAACACCCTCAACCCCGTACACTGTAACCCCACTGAACACACTTAACCCCGTACACTGTCACCCCTTTGAACACCCTCAACCCCGTACAATGTCACTCCTCTGAACACCCTCAACCCCGTACACTGTCACCCCTCTGAACACACTCAACCCCGTACGCTGTCACCGCTCTGAACACACTCAACCCCGTACACTGTCACCCTTCTGAACACCCTCAACACTGTACACTGTCACCCCACTGAACACACTCAACCCCGTACACTGTCACCCCTCTGAACACCCTCAACCCCGTACACTGTCACCCCTCTGAACACCCTCAACCCCGTACACTGTCACCCCACTGAACACACTCAACCCCGTACACTGTCACCTCTCTGAACACCCTCAACCCCGTACACTGTCACCCCTATGAACACCCTCAACCCCGTACACTTTCACCTCTATGAACACACTCAACACTGTACACTGTCACCCCTCTGAACACACTCAATGCCGTACACTGTCACCCCTCTGAACACCCTCAACCCCAGAACACTGTCACCCCTCTGAACACCCTCAACCCCGTACACTGTCACCCCTCTGAACACCCTCAACCCCGTACACTGTCACCCCTCGGAACACACTCAACTCCGTACACTGTCACCCCTCTGAACACCCTCAACCCCGTACACTGTAACCCCACTGAACACACTTAACCCCGTACACTGTCACCCCTCTGAACACACTCAATGCCGTACACTGTCACCCCTCTGAACACCCTCAACCCCAGAACACTGTCACCCCTCTGAACATCCTCAACCCCGTACACTGTCACCCTTCTGAACACCCTCAACCCCGTACACTGTCACCCTTCTGAACACCCTCAACCCCGTACACTGTCACCCCTCTGAACACACTCAACGCCAGAACACCGTCACCCCTCTGAACACCCTCAACCCCGTACACTGTCACCCCTCTGAACACACTCAACCCCGTACACTGTCACCCGTCTGAATACCCTCAACCCCGTACACTGTCACCCCTCTGAACACCCTCATCCCCATACACTGTCACCCCTCTGAACACACTCAACCCCTGAACACTGTCACCCCTCTGAACACACTCAACCCCGTACACTGTAACCCCTTTGAACACCCTCAACCCCGTACAATGTCACCCCTCTGAACACACTCAAACCCGTACACTGTCACCCCTCTGAACACACTCAACCCCGTACACTGTCACCCCTCTGAACACCCTCAACCCCGTACACTGTCACCCCTCTGAACACCCTCAATCCCGTACACTGTTACCCCTTTGAACACCCTCAACCCCGTACACTGTCACCCCTCTGAACACACTCAACCACGTACATTGTCACCCCTCTGAACACCCTCAACACCATACACTGTCACCCCTCTGAACACCCACAACCCCGTAAACTGTAACCCTCTGAACACACTCAACCCCGTACACTGTCACCACTCTGAACACCCTCAACCCCGTACACCGTCACCCCTCTGAACACCCTCAACCCCAGAACACTGTCACCACTCTGAACACACTCAACCCCGTACACTGTCACCCCTCTGAACACCCTCAACCCCGTACACTGTCACCCCTCTGAACACCCTCAACCCCAGAACAATGTCACCCCTCTGAACACCCTCAACCCCGTACACTGTTACCCCTTTGAACACCCTCAACCCCAGAACACTGTCACCCCTCTGAACACCCTCAACACCGTACACTGTCACCCCTCTGAACACCCTCAACCCCAGAACAATGTCACCCCTCTGAACACCCTCAACCCCGTACACTGTCACCCCTTGGAACACACTCAACACCGTACACTGTCACCCCTCTGAACACCCTCAACCCCAGAACAATGTCACCCCTCTGAACACCCTCAACCCCGTACACTGTTACCCCTTTGAACACCCTCAACCCCGTACACTGTCACCCCTCTGAACACACTCAACCACGTACATTGTCACCCCTCTGAACACCCTCAACACCATACACTGTCACCCCTCTGAACACCCACAACCCCGTAAACTGTAACCCTCTGAACACACTCAACCCCGTACACTGTCACCACTCTGAACACCCTCAACCCCGTACACCGTCACCCCTCTGAACACCCTCAACCCCAGAACACTGTCACCACTCTGAACACACTCAACCCCGTACACTGTCACCCCTCTGAACACCCTCAACCCCGTACACTGTCACCCCTCTGAATACCCTCAACCCCGTACACTGTCACCACTCTGAACACCCTCAACCCCGTACACTGTCACCCTTCCGAACACACTCAACCCCGTACACTGTCACCCCTCTGAACACCCTCAACCCCAGAACACTGTCACCCCTCTGAACACCCTCAACACCGTACACTGTCACCCCTCTGAACACCCTCAACCCCAGAACAATGTCACCCCTCTGAACACCCTCAACCCCGTACACTGCCACCCCTTGGAACACACTCAACTCCGTACACTGTCACCCCTCTGAACACCCTCAACCCCGTACACTGTAACCCCACTGAACACACTTAACCCCGTACACTGTCACCCCTTTGAACACCCTCAACCCCGTACACTGTCACCCTTCCGAACACACTCAACCCCGTACACTGTCACCCCTCTGAACACCCTCAACCCCAGAACACTGTCACCCCTCTGAACACCCTCAACACCGTACACTGTCACCCCTCTGAACACCCTCAACCCCAGAACAATGTCACCCCTCTGAACACCCTCAACCCCGTACACTGTCACCCCTTGGAACACACTCAACTCCGTACACTGTCACCCCTCTGAACACCCTCAATCCCGTACACTGTTACCCCTTTGAACACCCTCAACCCCGTACACTGTCACCCCTCTGAACACACTCAACCACGTACATTGTCACCCCTCTGAACACCCTCAACACCATACACTGTCACCCCTCTGAACACCCACAACCCCGTAAACTGTAACCCTCCGAACACACTCAACCCCGTACACTGTCACCACTCTGAACACCCTCAACCCCAGAACACTGTCACCACTCTGAACACACTCAACCCCGTACACTGTCACCCCTCTGAACACCCTCAACCCCGTACACTGTCACCCCTCTGAATACCCTCAACCCCGTACACTGTCACCCGTCGGAACACCCTCAATCCCATACACTGTCACCCCTTTGAACACAGTCAACCCCGTACACTGTCACCCTTCTGAACACCCTCAACCCCAGAACACTGTCACCACTCTGAACACCCTCAACCCCGTACACTGTCACCCTTCCGAACATACTCAACCCCGTACACTGTCACCCCTCTGAACACCCTCATCCCCAGAACACTGTCACCCCTCTGAACACCCTCAACACCGTACACTGTCACCCCTCTGAACACACTCAACCCCGTACACTGTCACCCCTATGAACACCCTCAACCCCGTACACTTTCACCTCTATGAACACACTCAACACTGTACACTGTCACCCCTCTGAACACCCTCAATGCCCGTACACTGTCACCCCTCTGAACACACTCAATGCCGTAAACTGTCACCCCTCTGAACACCCTCAACCCCAGAACACTGTCACCCCTCTGAACACCCTCAACCCCAGAACAATGTCACCACTCTGAACACACTCAACCCCAGAACACTGTCACCCCTCTGAACACCCTCAACCCCAGAACACTGTCACCACTCTGAACACCCTCAACCCCGTACACCGTCACCCCTCTGAACACCCTCAACCCCAGAACACTGTCACCACTCTGAACACACTCAACCCCGTACACTGTCACCCCTCTGAACACCCTCAACCCCGTACACTGTCACCCCTCTGAATACCCTCAACCCCGTACACTGTCACCACTCTGAACACCCTCAACCCCAGAACAATGTCACCCCTCTGAACACCCTCAACCCCGTACACTGTCACCCCTTGGAACACACTCAACTCCGTACACTGTCACCCCTCGGAACACCCTCAATCCCGTACACTGTTACCCCTTTGAACACCCTCAACCCCGTACACTGTCACCCCTCTGAACACACTCAACCACGTACATTGTCACCCCTCTGAACACCCTCAACACCATACACTGTCACCCCTCTGAACACCCACAACCCCGTAAACTGTAACCCTCTGAACACACTCAACCCCGTACACTGTCACCACTCTGAACACCCTCAACCCCGTACACCGTCACCCCTCTGAACACCCTCAACCCCAGAACACTGTCACCACTCTGAACACACTCAACCCCGTACACTGTCACCCCTCTGAACACCCTCAACCCCGTACACTGTCACCCCTCTGAATACCCTCAACCCCGTACACTGTCACCCGTCGGAACACCCTCAATCCCGTACACTGTCACCCCTTTGAACACAGTCAACCCCGTACACTGTCACCCCTCTGAACACCCTCAACCCCAGAACACTGTCACCACTCTGAACACCCTCAACCCCGTACACTGTCACCCTTCCGAACACACTCAACCCCGTACACTGTCACCCCTCTGAACACACTAAACCCCGTACACTGTCACCCCTCTGAACACCCTCAACCCCGTACACTGTCACCCCTCTGAACACCCTCAATCCCGTACACTGTTACCCCTTTGAACACCCTCAACCCCGTACACTGTCACCCCTCTGAACACACTCAACCACGTACATTGTCACCCCTCTGAACACCCTCAACACCATACACTGTCACCCCTCTGAACACCCACAACCCCGTAAACTGTAACCCTCTGAACACACTCAACCCCGTACACTGTCACCACTCTGAACACCCTCAACCCCGTACACCGTCACCCCTCTGAACACCCTCAACCCCAGAACACTGTCACCACTCTGAACACACTCAACCCCGTACACTGTCACCCCTCTGAACACCCTCAACCCCGTACACTGTCACCCCTCTGAATACCCTCAACCCCGTACACTGTCACCACTCTGAACACCCTCAACCCCGTACACTGTCACCCTTCCGAACACACTCAACACCGTACACTGTCACCCCTCTGAACACCCTCAACCCCAGAACACTGTCACCCCTCTGAACACCCTCAACACCGTACACTGTCACCCCTCTGGACACCCTCAACCCCAGAACAATGTCACCCCTCTGAACACCCTCAACCCCGTACACTGTCACCCCTTGGAACACACTCAACTCCGTACACTGTCACCCCTCTGAACACCCTCAATCCCGTACACTGTTACCCCTTTGAACACCCTCAACCCCGTACACTGTCACCCCTCTGAACACACTCAACCACGTACATTGTCACCCCTCTGAACACCCTCAACACCATACACTGTCACCCCTCTGAACACCCACAACCCCGTAAACTGTAACCCTCTGAACACACTCAACCACGTACACTGTCACCACTCTGAACACCCTCAACCCCGTACACTGTCACCCCTCTGAATACCCTCAACCCCGTACACTGTCACCCGTCGGAACACCCTCAATCCCGTACACTGTCACCCCTTTGAACACAGTCAACCCCGTACACTGTCACCCCTCTGAACACCCTCAACCCCAGAACACTGTCACCACTCTGAACACCCTCAACCCCGTACACTGTCACCCTTCCGATCACACTCAACCCCGTACACTGTCACCCCTCTGAACACCCTCAACCCCAGAACACTGTCACCCCTCTGAACACCCTCAACACCGTACACTGTCACCCCTCTGAACACCCTCAACCCCAGAACAATGTCACCACTCTGAACACACTCAACCCCAGAACACTGTCACCCCTCTGAACACCCTCAACCCCAGAACACTGTCACCACTCTGAACACCCTCAACCCCGTACACCGTCACCCCTCTGAACACCCTCAACCCCAGAACACTGTCACCACTCTGAACACACTCAACCCCGTACACTGTCACCCCTCTGAACACCCTCAACCCCGTACACTGTCACCCCTCTGAATACCCTCAACCCCGTACACTGTCACCACTCTGAACACCCTCAACCCCGTACACTGTCACCCTTCCGAACACACTCAACCCCGTACACTGTCACCCCTCTGAACACCCTCAACCCCAGAACACTGTCACCCCTCTGAACACCCTCAACACCGTACACTGTCACCCCTCTGAACACCCTCAACCCCAGAACAATGTCACCCCTCTGAACACCCTCAACCCCGTACACTGTCACCCCTTGGAACACACTCAACACCGTACACTGTCACCCCTCTGAACACCCTCAACCCCAGAACAATGTCACCCCTCTGAACACCCTCAACCCCGTACACTGTTACCCCTTTGAACACCCTCAACCCCGTACACTGTCACCCCTCTGAACACACTCAACCACGTACATTGTCACCCCTCTGAACACCCTCAACACCATACACTGTCACCCCTCTGAACACACTCAACCCCGTACACTGTCACCCCTCTGAACACCCACAACCCCGTAAACTGTAACCCTCTGAACACACTCAACCCCATACACTGTCACCACTCTGAACACCCTCAACCCCGTACACCGTCACCCCTCTGAACACCCTCAACCCCAGAACACTGTCACCACTCTGAACACACTCAACCCCGTACACTGTCACCCCTCTGAACACCCTCAACCCCGTACACTGTCACCCCTCTGAATACCCTCAACCCCGTACACTGTCACCACTCTGAACACCCTCAACCCCAGAACACTGTCACCCCTCTGAACACCCTCAACCCCGTACACTGTCACCCTTCCGAACACACTCAACCCCGTACACTGTCACCCCTCTGAACACCCTCAACCCCAGAACACTGTTACCCCTCTGAACACACTCAACCCCGTACACTGTCACCCTTCTAAACACAGTCAACCACGTACACTGTCACCCCTCTGAACACACTCAACCCCGTACACTGTCACCCCTCTGAACACACTCAACCCCGTACACTGTCACCCCTCTGAACACACTCAACCCCGTACACTGTCACCCTTCCGAACACACTCAACCCCGTACACTGTCACCCCTCTGAACACCCTCAACCCCAGAACACTGTCACCCCTCTGAACACCCTCAACACCGTACACTGTCACCCCTCTGAACACCCTCAACCCCGTACACTGTCACCCTTCCGAACACACTCAACCCCGTACACTGTCACCCCTCTGAACACCCTCAACCCCAGAACACTGTCACCCCTCTGAACACCCTCAACACCGTACACTGTCACCCCTCTGAACACCCTCAACCCCAGAACAATGTCACCCCTCTGAACACCCTCAACCCCGTACACTGTCACCCCTTGGAACACACTCAACTCCGTACACTGTCACCCCTCTGAACACCCTCAACCCCGTACACTGTAACCCCACTGAACACACTTAACCCCGTACACTGTCACCCCTCTGAACACCCACAACCCCGTAAACTGTAACCCTCTGAACACACTCAACCACGTACACTGTCACCACTCTGAACACCCTCAACCCCGTACACTGTCACCCCTCTGAATACCCTCAACCCCGTACACTGTCACCCGTCGGAACACCCTCAATCCCGTACACTGTCACCCCTTTGAACACAGTCAACCCCGTACACTGTCACCCCTCTGAACACCCTCAACCCCAGAACACTGTCACCACTCTGAACACCCTCAACCCCGTACACTGTCACCCTTCCGATCACACTCAACCCCGTACACTGTCACCCCTCTGAACACCCTCAACCCCAGAACACTGTCACCCCTCTGAACACCCTCAACACCGTACACTGTCACCCCTCTGAACACCCTCAACCCCAGAACAATGTCACCACTCTGAACACACTCAACCCCAGAACACTGTCACCCCTCTGAACACCCTCAACCCCAGAACACTGTCACCACTCTGAACACCCTCAACCCCGTACACCGTCACCCCTCTGAACACCCTCAACCCCAGAACACTGTCACCACTCTGAACACACTCAACCCCGTACACTGTCACCCCTCTGAACACCCTCAACCCCGTACACTGTCACCCCTCTGAATACCCTCAACCCCGTACACTGTCACCACTCTGAACACCCTCAACCCCGTACACTGTCACCCTTCCGAACACACTCAACCCCGTACACTGTCACCCCTCTGAACACCCTCAACCCCAGAACACTGTCACCCCTCTGAACACCCTCAACACCGTACACTGTCACCCCTCTGAACACCCTCAACCCCAGAACAATGTCACCCCTCTGAACACCCTCAACCCCGTACACTGTCACCCCTTGGAACACACTCAACACCGTACACTGTCACCCCTCTGAACACCCTCAACCCCAGAACAATGTCACCCCTCTGAACACCCTCAACCCCGTACACTGTTACCCCTTTGAACACCCTCAACCCCGTACACTGTCACCCCTCTGAACACACTCAACCACGTACATTGTCACCCCTCTGAACACCCTCAACACCATACACTGTCACCCCTCTGAACACACTCAACCCCGTACACTGTCACCCCTCTGAACACCCACAACCCCGTAAACTGTAACCCTCTGAACACACTCAACCCCATACACTGTCACCACTCTGAACACCCTCAACCCCGTACACCGTCACCCCTCTGAACACCCTCAACCCCAGAACACTGTCACCACTCTGAACACACTCAACCCCGTACACTGTCACCCCTCTGAACACCCTCAACCCCGTACACTGTCACCCCTCTGAATACCCTCAACCCCGTACACTGTCACCACTCTGAACACCCTCAACCCCAGAACACTGTCACCCCTCTGAACACCCTCAACCCCGTACACTGTCACCCTTCCGAACACACTCAACCCCGTACACTGTCACCCCTCTGAACACCCTCAACCCCAGAACACTGTCACCCCTCTGAACACACTCAACCCCGTACACTGTCACCCTTCTAAACACAGTCAACCACGTACACTGTCACCCCTCTGAACACACTCAACCCCGTACACTGTCACCCCTCTGAACACACTCAACCCCGTACACTGTCACCCCTCTGAACACACTCAACACCGTACACTGTCACCCTTCCGAACACACTCAACCCCGTACACTGTCACCCCTCTGAACACCCTCAACCCCAGAACACTGTCACCCCTCTGAACACCCTCAACACCGTACACTGTCACCCCTCTGAACACCCTCAACCCCGTACACTGTCACCCTTCCGAACACACTCAACCCCGTACACTGTCACCCCTCTGAACACCCTCAACCCCAGAACACTGTCACCCCTCTGAACACCCTCAACACCGTACACTGTCACCCCTCTGAACACCCTCAACCCCAGAACAATGTCACCCCTCTGAACACCCTCAACCCCGTACACTGTCACCCCTTGGAACACACTCAACTCCGTACACTGTCACCCCTCTGAACACCCTCAACCCCGTACACTGTAACCCCACTGAACACACTTAACCCCGTACACTGTCACCCCTTTGAACACCCTCAACCCCGTACAATGTCACCACTCTGAACACCCTCAACCCCGTACACTGTCACCCTTCCGAACACACTCAACCCAGTACACTGTCACCCCTCTGAACACCCTCAACCCCAGAACACTGTCACCCCTCTGAACACCCTCAACACCAGAACAATGTCACCCCTCTGAACACCCTCAACCCCGTACACTGTCACCCCTTGGAACACACTCAACTCCGTACACTGTCACCCCTCTGAACACCCTCAATCCCGTACACTGTTACCCCTTTGAACACCCTCAACCCCGTACACTGTCACCCTTCCGAACACACTCAACCCCGTACACTGTCACCCTTCCGAACACACTCAACACCGTACACTATCACCCCTCTGAACACCCTCAACCCCAGAACAATGTCACCCCTCTGAACACCCTCAACCCCTACACTGTCACCCCTTGGAACACACTCAACTCCGTACACTGTCACCCCTCTGAACACCCTCAATCCCGTACACTGTTACCCCTTTGAACACCCTAAACCCCGTACACTGTCACCCCTCTGAACACACTCAACCACGTACATTGTCACCCCTCTGAACACCCTCAACACCATACACTGTCACCCCTCTGAACACCCACAACCCCGTAAACTGTAACCCTCTGAACACCCTCAACCCCGTACACCGTCACCCCTCTGAACACCCTCAACCCCAGAACACTGTCACCACTCTGAACACACTCAACCCCGTACACTGTCACCCCTCTGAACACCCTCAAACCCGTACACTGTCACCCCTCTGAATACCCTCAACCCCAGAACACTGTCACCACTCTGAACACACTCAACCCCAGAACACTGTCACCACTCTGAACACCCTCAACCCCGTACACTGTCACCCTTCCGAACACACTCAACCCCGTACACTGTCACCCCTCTGAACACCCTCAACCCCAGAACACTGTCACCCCTCTGAACACCCTCAACACCGTACACTGTCACCCCTCTGAACACCCTCAACCCCAGAACAATGTCACCCCTCTGAACACCCTCAACCCCGTACACTGTCACCCCTTGGAACACACTCAACACCGTACACTGTCACCCCTCTGAACACCCTCAACCCCAGAACAATGTCACCCCTCTGAACACCCTCAACCCCGTACACTGTTACCCCTTTGAACACCCTCAACCACGTACACTGTCACCCCTCTGAACACACTCAACCACGTACATTGTCACCCCTCTGAACACCCACAACCCCGTAAACTGTAACCCTCTGAACACACTCAACCCCGTACACTGTCACCACTCTGAACACCCTCAACCCCGTACACCGTCACCCCTCTGAACACCCTCAACCCCAGAACACTGTCACCACTCTGAACACACTCAACCCCGTACACTGTCACCACTCTGAACACCCTCAACCCCGTACACCGTCACCCCTCTGAACACACTCAACCCCAGAACACTGTCACCACTCTGAACACACTCAACCCCGTACACTGTCACCCCTCTGAACACCCTCAACCCCGTACACTGTCACCCCTCTGAATACCCTCAACCCCGTACACTGTCACCACTCTGAACACCCTCAACCCCAGAACAATGTCACCCCTCTGAACACCCTCAACCCCGTACACTGTCACCCCTTGGAACACACTCAACACCGTACACTGTCACCCCTCTGAACACCCTCAACCCCAGAACAATGTCACCCCTCTGAACACCCTCAACCCCGTACACTGTTACCCCTTTGAACACACTCAACCCCGTACACTGTCACCCCTCTGAACACACTCAACCACGTACATTGTCACCCCTCTGAACACCCTCAACACCATACACTGTCACCCCTCTGAACACCCACAACCCCGTAAACTGTAACCCTCTGAACACACTCAACACCGTACACCGTCACCACTCTGAACACCCTCAACCCCGTACACCGTCACCCCTCTGAACACCCTCAACCCCAGAACACTGTCACCACTCTGAACACACTCAACCCCGTACACTGTCACCCCTCTGAACACCCTCAACCCCGTACACTGTCACCACTCTGAACACCCTCAACCCCGTACACTGTCACCCTTCCGAACACACTCAACCCCGTACACTGTCACCCCTCTGAACACCCTCAACCCCAGAACACTGTCACCCCTCTGAACACCCTCAACACCGTACACTGTCACCCCTCTGAACACCCTCAACCCCAGAACACTGTCACCCCTCTGAACACACTCAACCCCGTACACTGTCACCCCTCTGAACACCCTCAACCCCGTACACTGTCACCCCTCTGAACACCCTCAACCCCGTACACTGTCACCCCTTGGAACACACTCAACTCCGTACACTGTCACCCCTCTGAACACCCTCAACCCCGTACACTGTCACCCCTCTGAACACCCACAACCCCGTACACTGTCACCCCTCTGAACACCCTCAACCCCGTACACTGTCACCCCTCTGAACACACTCAACCCCGTACACTGTCACCCCTTTGAACACACTCAACCCCGTACACTGTCACCCCTCTGAACACACTCAACCCCGTACACTGTCATCCCTCTGAACACACTCAACGCCAGAACACTGTCACCCCTCTGAACACCCTCAACACCGTACACTGTCACCCCTCTGAACACCCTCAACCCCAGAACACTGTCACCCCTCTGAACACACTCAACCCCGTACACTGTCACCCCTCTGAACACCCTCAACCCCGTACACTGTCACCCCTCTGAACACCCTCAACCCCGTACACTGTCACCCCTTGGAACACACTCAACTCCGTACACTGTCACCCCTCTGAACACCCTCAACCCCAGAACACTGTCACCCCTCTGAACACCCACAACCCCGTACACTGTCACCCCTTGGAACACACTCAACCCCGTACACTGTCACCCCTCTGAACACCCTCAACCCCAGAACACTGTCACCCCTCTGAACACCCTCAACACCGTACACTGTCACCCCTCTGAACACACTCAACCCCGTACACTGTCACCCCTCTGAACACCCTCAACCCCGTACACTGTCACCCCACTGAACACACTTAACCCCGTACATTGTCACCCCTCTGAACACACACAACCCCGTACACTGTCACCCCTCTGAACACCCACAACCCCGTACACTGTCACCCCTCTGAACACCCTCAACCCCGTACACTGTCACCCCTCTGAACACCCTCAACCCCGTACACTGTCATCCCTCTGAACACCCTCAACCCCAGATCACTGTCACCCCTCTGAACACCCTCAACCCCGTACACTGTCACCCCTCTGAACACCCTCAACCCCGTACACTGTCACCCCTCTGAACACCCTCAACCCCGTACACTGTCACCCCTCTGAACACCCTCAACCCCGTACACTGTCATCCCTCTGAACACCCTCAACCCCGTACACTGTCACCCCTCTGAACACCCTCAACCCCGTACACTGTCACCCCTCTGAACACCCTCAACCCCGTACACTGTCACCCCTCTGAACACACTCAGCCCCGTACACTGTCATCCCTCTGAACACCCTCAACCCCGTACACTGTCACCCCTCTGAACACCCTCAACCCCGTACACTGTCACCCCTCTGAACACCCACAACCCCGTACACTGTCACCCCTTGGAACACACTCAACCCCGTACACTGTCACCCCTCTGAACACCCTCAACCCCAGAACACTGTCACCCCTCTGAACACCCTCAACACCGTACACTGTCACCCCTCTGAACACCCTCAATCCCAGAACACTGTCACCCCTCTGAACACACTCAACTCCGTACACTGTCACCCCTCTGAACACCCTCAACCCCGTACACTGTCACCCCTCTGAACACCCACAACCCCGTACACTGTCACCCCTTGGAACACACTCAACCCCGTACACTGTCACCCCTCTGAACACCCTCAACCCCGTACACTGTCACCCCTCTGAACACCCACAACCCCGTACACTGTCACCCCTCTGAACACACTCAACACCGTACACTGTCACCCCTCTGAACACCCTCAACCCCGTACACTGTCACCCCTCTGAACACCCACAACCCCGTACACTGTCACCCCTTGGAACACACTCAACCCCGTACACTGTCACCCCTCTGAACACACTCAACTCCGTACACTGTCACCCCTCTGAACACACTCAACCCCGTACACTGTCACCCCTCTGAACACACTCAACCCCGTACACTGTCACCCCTCTGAACACCCTCAACCCCGTACACTGTAACCCCACTGAACACACTTAACCCCGTACACTGTCACCCCTCTGAACACCCTCAACCCCGTACACTGTCACCCCTCTGAACACCCTCAACCCCATACACTGTCACCCCTCTGAACACCCTCAACACTGTACACTGTCACCCCTCTGAACACCCTCAACCCCGTACACTGTCGCCCCTCTGAACACACTTAACCCCGTACACTGTCACCCCTCTGAACACACTCAACCCCGTACACTGTCACCCCTCTGAACACCCTCAACACTGTACACTGTCACCCCTCTGAACACCCTCAACCCCGTACACTGTCGCCCCTCTGAACACACTCAACCCCGTACACTGTCACCCCTCTGAACACACTCAACCCCTGAACACTGTCACCCCTCTGAACACACTCAACCCCGTACACTGTCACCCCTCTGAACACCCTCAACCCCATACACTGTCACCCCTCTGAACACCCTCAACACTGTACACTGTCACCCCTCTGAACACCCTCAACCCCGTACACTGTCGCCCCTCTGAACACACTCAACCCCGTACACTGTCACCCCTCTGAACACACTGAACCCCTGAACACTGTCACCCCTTTGAACACACTCAACCCCGTACACTGTCACCCCTCTGAACACACTCAACCCCGTACACTGTCACCCCTCTGAACACCCTCAACCCCGTACACTGTCACCCCTTGGAACACACTCAACTCCGTACACTGTCACCCCTCTGAACACCCTCAACCCCAGAACACTGTCACCCCTCTGAACACCCACAACCCCGTACACTGTCACCCCTTGGAACACACTCAACCCCGTACACTGTCACCCCTCTGAACACCCTCAACCCCAGAACACTGTCACCCCTCTGAACACCCTCAACACCGTACACTGTCACCCCTCTGAACACACTCAACCCCGTACACTGTCACACCTCTGAACACACTCAACGCCGTACACTATCAGCCCTCTGAACTCTCCACACCCTGTACCCAGTCAGAGACGTATACTGTCACCCCATGTACACCATCCTCTATGTATGTTGTCACCCACTGTATACACGCAGAGATATAAGCATTCACTCCATCCCATACACTGCCACACTTGCACACCATCACCTCACTACAATGTGTAGATCTGTGGGTGTATGACAAACAGGGTCAGTGTAAACCCTTCCTTGGGTAACATTCGGACTCTATGCTCCTGTCGCACCCCAGCCTGCATCATTCCCTGAGTGTGCCTGCACGTCCAACAGCTGGCCTGCAATTTCTCCGCACGCTAATGACACTGTTCAGTGAGACCGTTACTCATCCCTGAATCACCAACAGCAGCTGGAGACGCTGAACCATGGCCAGCGTATTCAAATGACATGTTCCATACAAAACAAACATATCCCCAGTGTGAACCCCTCCGCTCTACCCTGTCCCAGTCACCAACACCACCCCTACAGAACGTATCCCCAGTGTGAACCCCTCCGCTCTACCCTGTCCCAGTCACCAACACCACCCCTACAGAACGTATCCCCAGTGTGAACCCCTCCGCTCTACCCTGTCCCAGTCACCAACACCACCCCTACAGAACGTATCCCCAGTGTGAACCCCTCCGCTCTACCCTGTCCCAGTGAACAACACCACCCCTACAGAACGTATCCCCAGTGTGAACCCCTCCGCTCTACCCTGTCCCAGTCACCAACACCACCCCTACAGAACGTATCCCCAGTGTGAACCCCTCCGCTCTACCCTGTCCCAGTCACCAACACCACCCCTACAGAACGTATCCCCAGTGTGAACCCCTCCGCTCTACCCTGTCCCAGTGAACAACACCACCCCTACAGAACGTATCCCCAGTGTGAACCCCTCCGCTCTACCCTGTCCCAGTCACCAACACCACCCCTACAGAACGTATCCCCAGTGTGAACCCCTCCGCTCTACCCTGTCCCAGTCACCAACACCACCCCTACAGAACGTATCCCCAGTGTGAACCCCTCCGCTCTACCCTGTCCCAGTCACCAACACCACCCCTACAGAACGTATCCCCAGTGTGAACCCCTCCGCTCTACCCTGTCCCAGTCACCAACACCACCCCTACAGAACGTATCCCCAGTGTGAACCCCTCCGCTCTACCCTGTCCCAGTCACCAACACCACCCCTACAGAACGTATCCCCAGTGTGAACCCCTCCGCTCTACCCTGTCCCAGTCACCAACACCACCCCTACAGAACGTATCCCCAGTGTGAACCCCTCCGCTCTACCCTGTCCCAGTCACCAACACCACCCCTACAGAACGTATCCCCAGTGTGAACCCCTCCGCTCTACCCTGTCCCAGTCACCAACACCACCCCTACAGAACGTATCCCCAGTGTGAACCCCTCCGCTCTACCCTGTCCCAATCACCAACACCACCCCTACAGAATGTATCCCCAGTGTGAACCCCTCCGCTCTACCCTGTCCCAGTCACCAACACCACCCCTACAGAACGTATCCCCAGTGTGAACCCCTCCGCTCTACCCTGTCCCAGTCACCAACACCACCCCTACAGAACGTATCCCCAGTGTGAACCCCTCCGCTCTACCCTGTCCCAGTCACCAACACCACCCCTACAGAACGTATCCCCAGTGTGAACCCCTCCGCACTACCCTGTCCCAGTCACCAACACCACCCCTACAGAACGTATCCCCAGTGTGAACCCCTCCGCTCTACCCTGTCCCAGTCACCAACACCACCCCTACAGAACGTATCCCCAGTGTGAACCCCTCCGCTCTACCCTGTCCCAGTGAACAACACCACCCCTACAGAACGTATCCCCAGTGTGAACCCCTCCGCTCTACCCTGTCCCAGTGAACAACACCACCCCTACAGAACGTATCCCCAGTGTGAACCCCTCCGCTCTACCCTGTCCCAATCACCAACACCACCCCTACAGAACGTATCCCCAGTGTGAACCCCTCCGCTCTACCCTGTCCCAATCACCAACACCACCCCTACAGAACGTATCCCCAGTGTGAACCCCTCCGCTCTACCCTGTCCCAGTCACCAACACCACCCCTACAGAACGTATCCCCAGTGTGAACCCCTCCGCTCTACCCTGTCCCAGTCACCAACACCACCCCTACAGAACGTATCCCCAGTGTGAACCCCTCCGCTCTACCCTGTCCCAGTCACCAACACCACCCCTACAGAACGTATCCCCAGTGTGAACCCCTCCGCTCTACCCTGTCCCAGTCACCAACACCACCCCTACAGAACGTATCCCCAGTGTGAACCCCTCCGCTCTACCCTGTCCCAGTCACCAACACCACCCCTACAGAACGTATCCCCAGTGTGAACCCCTCCGCTCTACCCTGTCCCAGTCACCAACACCACCCCTACAGAACGTATCCCCAGTGTGAACCCCTCCGCTCTACCCTGTCCCAGTCACCAACACCACCCCTACAGAACGTATCCCCAGTGTGAACCCCTCCGCTCTACCCTGTCCCAGTCACCAACACCACCCCTACAGAACGTATCCCCAGTGTGAACCCCTCCGCTCTACCCTGTCCCAGTCACCAACACCACCCCTACAGAACGTATCCCCAGTGTGAACCCCTCCGCTCTACCCTGTCCCAGTCACCAACACCACCCCTACAGAACGTATCCCCAGTGTGAACCCCTCCGCTCTACTCTGTCCCAGTCACCAACACCACCCCTACAGAACGTATCCCCAGTGTGAACCCCTCCGCTCTACCCTGTCCCAGTCACCAACACCACCCCTACAGAACGTATCCCCAGTGTGAACCCCTCCGCTCTACCCTGTCCCAGTCACCAACACCACCCCTACAGAACGTATCCCCAGTGTGAACCCCTCCGCTCTACCCTGTCCCAGTCACCAACACCACCCCTACAGAACGTATCCCCATTGTGAACCCCTCCGCTCTACCCTGTCCCAGTCACCAACACCACCCCTACAGAACGTATCCCCAGTGTGAACCCCTCCGCTCTACCCTGTCCCAATCACCAACACCACCCCTACAGAACGTATCCTCAGTGTGTACCCCTCCGCTCTACCCTGTCCCAATCACCAACACCACCCCTACAGAATGTATCCTCAGTGTGTACCCCTCCGCTCTACCCTGTCCCAATCACCAACACCACCCCTACAGAATATATCCTCAGTGTGTACCCCTCCGCTCTACCCTGTCCCAATCACCAACACCACCCCTACAGAATGTATCCCCAGTGTGAACCCCTCCGCTCTACCCTGTCCCAGTCACCAACACCACCCCTACAGAACGTATCCCCAGTGTGAACCCCTCCGCTCTACCCTGTCCCAGTCACCAACACCACCGCTACAGAACATATCCCCAGTGTGAACCCCTCCGCTCTACCCTGTCCCAGTGAACAACACCACCCCTACAGAACGTATCCCCAGTGTGAACCCCTCCGCTCTACCCTGTCCCAGTGAACAACACCACCCCTACAGAACGTATCCCCAGTGTGAACCCCTCCGCTCTACCCTGTCCCAATCACCAACACCACCCCTACAGAATGTATCCTCAGTGTGTACCCCTCCGCTCTACCCTGTCCCAATCACCAACACCACCCCTACAGAACGTATCCCCAGTGTGAACCCCTCCGCTCTACCCTGTCCCAGTCACCAACACCACCCCTACAGAACGTATCCCCAGTGTGTACCCCTCCGCTCTACCCTGTCCCAGTCACCAACACCACCCCTACAGAACGTATCCCCAGTGTGAACCCCTCCGCTCTACCCTGTCCCAGTCACCAACACCACCCCTACAGAACGTACCCCCAGTGTGAACCCCTCCGCTCTACCCTGTCCCAATCACCAACACCACCCCTACAGAATGTATCCTCAGTGTGTACCCCTCCGCTCTACCCTGTCCCAATCACCAACACCACCCCTACAGAACATATCCCCAGTGTGAACCCCTCCGCTCTACCCTGTCCCAGTCACCAACACCACCCCTACAGAACGTATCCCCAGTGTGAACCCCTCCGCTCTACCCTGTCCCAATCACCAACACCACCCCTACAGAACGTATCCCCAGTGTGAACCCCTCCGCTCTACCCTGTCCCAGTGAACAACACCACCCCTACAGAACGTATCCCCAGTGTGAACCCCTCCGCTCTACCCTGTCCCAGTCACCAACACCACCCCTACAGAACGTATCCCCAGTGTGAACCCCTCCGCTCTACCCTGTCCAAATCACCAACACCACCCCTACAGAACGTATCCCCAGTGTGAACCCCTCCGCTCTGCCCTGACCCAGTGAACAACACCACCCCTACAGAACGTATCCCCAGTGTGAACCCCTCCGCTCTACCCTGTCCCAGTCACCAACACCACCCCTACAGAACGTATCCCCAGTGTGAACCCCTCCGCTCTACCCTGTCCCAGTCACCAACACCACCGCTACAGAACATATCCCCAGTGTGAACCCCTCCGCTCTACTCTGTCCCAGTGAACAACACCACCCCTACAGAACGTATCCCCAGTGTGAACCCCTCCGCTCTACCCTGTCCCAGTGAACAACACCACCCCTACAGAACGTATCCCCAGTGTGAACCCCTCCGCTCTACCCTGTCCCAGTCACCAACACCACCCCTACAGAACGTATCCCCAGTGTGTACCCCTCCGCTCTACCCTGTCCCAGTCACCAACACCACCCCTACAGAACATATCCCCTGTGTGAACCCCTCCGCTCTACCCTGTCCCAATCACCAACACCACCGCTACAGAACATATCCCCAGTGTGAACTCACGACTAATGCAGACTCTGCACAACAAACATATTCCAGTGTGAATCCCTTCCCTCTACCCCAGCTTCCTGCTCCAGACTTGATGGCTGATGGCTTTCCTTGTTGTCACAGCAGGCTTTGTGCAAGTGTGGGTTCATGATGCTTTCACTGTGGCGAGAGTCAGATCTCACACAGTGAGGGGGTTGGGGAGGGCTCTCTCTTCCCAGCCCCAAGATATCCCAGCAGGAGGATGTGGACTTAGACAGACCTCACACAGTAGCTATTGAGGAAACACACACAAAATGCTGGGGGAACTCACCAGGCCAGGCAGCATCTATGGTAAAAAGTACAGTTGACATTGTCCTGCCCAAGGGTCTCAGCCTGAAACGTCGACTGTACTTTTTTCCATAGATGCTGCCTGGCCTGCTGAGTTCTGCCAGCATTTTGTGTATGTTGCTCAGATTTCCAGCATCTGCAGATTTTCTCTTGCTTGGATGTTGGGGGTCTCTCTTCCCAGCCCCAGGACATCCCATCAGGAGGACGTGGACAGGGTGGGAGTAAGGGATTCTGATGGGAACCTAAGGAGTAACTTCTTCAACCAAAGGGTGTTTGATGTATGGAACAAGCTGCTAGTGAAGTGGTTGAGGCAGGTATATTAATATTAATAATATTTAAAAGACACTTGGACAAGAACATGGAAAGGAAAGGTTGAGTGGGATCCAGGGCAAACACAGGCAAATGGAAGAGTTGGTCTGAAGGGTCTGTTTATGTGCTATATTGCTGTATGGCTCTGAGATGTTTCAGATTCTGAGTAAACTCATTAGGGCACATACACACAGGATTCTTCACCTGCTGGAGGATTCTAGAGCTTAGAGTGAAAACTGAGATCAGGAGCAATCATGAGCAAGTCTGCAGATGCTGGAAATTCAAACAACAACACACACAAAATGCTGGTGGAACACAGCAGGCCAGGCAGCATCTATAGGGAGAAGCGCTGTCAACGTTTCGGGCCGAGACCCTTCGCCAGGATTCAACTCAATTGCTTCGTCAGGAGCAATTTCTTCTTCCAGTGGTGAATCTCAGGAATTCTCAGAGAGCTATGGAGACCATAAGACATGAGGAGCAGAATTAGGCCATTCAGCCCATCGAGTCTGCTCCACCATTCCATCATGGTTGATTTATTGTTCCTCTCAACCCCATTCTCCTGCCTTCTCCCTGTAAACTTTGATGCCATGACCAATCAAGAACCTATCAGCCTCCAGTCTGAATGTACCCAGTTTGACTTGGCCTCCACATCTGCCTATGGAAACATATTCAAGGTGGACCGAGAACTTTGGACAACTGGAGACACAAAGGATCAGACAGCAACAGACAATAAAGTGGGGCATTTACCAAAAAAAGCCGCAGAAGCTGGAAATCTGAAACAAAGTGGAATCAAATGGCAAATAGCAACAAGCATGAGTCAGCTGTACTGAAGGGGGTCTCGGCCCAAAATGTCAACTGTTTACCCCTTTCCATAGATGCTGCCTGGCCTGCTGAGTTCCTCCAGCATTTTGTGTGTGTTGCTTTGGGCTTCCAGCACCTACAAATTTTCTCATGTTTGTGGCAGGTCTTTAATCAGGCAGTTAGCAGTCACACAGCAGCACCATGCTGAACGTCCCCTACAAACAGCCCTCCACTAGACTGAGTTTCAATCCCTCACACTTTGACATAGTCCACACTAACATAAACCTCACAAAAAATGCTTTGTTTTACAGACAGAGCCAAATGCACAACAGTGATGTCAGTGTGGGAGGGAAGTGACATCTCTGTGTGACAGGCTGGAAGGAGGAAGTATTTGAGGATGTTGCTATAGCAACTATGGTACGTCCATCAGATAATTAGCTGCATAAATAGCATCAACAAAGCTTGTGAAACGTCTGCTCGCACTGACAACCCGCTGGCACTGAAGACACAGGTGGTAAAGCAGTTGGTGCTTCTGTGGGGTACAGAATACGGTCTCTTCTCTGCAGCGTCTCGTTGCTGGAGGTGCAGTCCCATTGGACGACAGCTGGGTGCACACACCGGTAAACACTGCACAGTGACAGAGGGGAAAAGTGGGGAGCAGCACACCCCAGAGACCCAGAAATACAGTTACCATCACAATCCCAATACAACCAAAAGCCGGAACCCACCACTTTCCAGTGGAACATTCAGTAATGCTGAATGCGGTGTAAGCAGGGGACAATGGGACAATAACTCTGAGAGAGAATATTCACAACAGGTAGCCATTCAGGTCAGCAACAATGCTCAGGAATTTAAAGATCCCTCAATAAACTTGACTAAGCCTGCTGTTAACCAGTTTATGGTCCGTTCCCATACACTTTGGAAGCATTCTATAAACAGCCCTTTTGTTGTAGCATCACCCTCAACAGCAGACATTTTTGCCAATCTGACTTTTGAGATGAAGGAAAGAAACCACAGGGTTAACTTTTCAACACTGGTGTTGCAGGGGCTTTGAAAGAAACATCATCACTGAGACTACACCCACCAAAAGTTCCCACAATATCACTGACCAAACACTCTGCTCACACTGACCGGGACCCACACTCACACTGACCGAGACACACACTCACACTGACCGAGACACACACTCGCACTGACCGGGACACACATTCACACTGACCGGGACCGTCACTCACACTGACCGGGACCCACACTCACACTGACCGGGACCGTCACTCACACTGACCGAGACCCACACTCACACTGACCGGGACCCACACTCACACTGACCGGGACCCACACTCACACTGACCGTGACCGTCACTCACACTGACCGGGACCCACACTCACACTGACCGGGACCCACACTCACACTGACCGGGACCGTCACTCACACTGACCGAGACCCACACTCACGCTGACCGAGACCCACACTCACACTGACCGGGACACACACTCACACTGACCGGGACCGTCACTCACACTGAACAAGAACCACACTCACACTGACCGAGACCCACACTCACACTGACCGGGACACACACTCACACTGACCGAGACCCACACTCACACTGACCGAGACCCACACTCACACTGACCGGGACAGTCACTCACACTGACCGGGACCCACACTCACACTGACCGGGACCCACACTCACACTGACCGGGACACACACTCACACTGACCGGGACACACACTCACACTGACCGAGACCCACACTCACACTGACCGGGACCGTCACTCACACTGACCGAGACCCACACTCACACTGACCGGGACCCACACTCACACTGACCGAGACCCACACTCACACTGACCGGGACACACACTCACACTGACCGAGACCCACACTCACACTGACCGGGACCCACACTCACACTGACCGGGACACACACTCACACTGACCGAGACCCACACTCACACTGACCGGGACCGTCACTCACACTGACCGAGACCCACACTCACGCTGACCGGGACCCACACTCACACTGACCGGGACCCACACTCACACTGACCGAGACCCACACTCACACTGACCGGGACCCACACTCACACTGACCGAGACCCACACTAACACTGACCGGGACCGTCACTCACACTGACCGGGATCCACACTCACACTGAACAAGAACCACACTCACACTGACCGGGACCCACACTCACACTGACCGGGACCCACACTCACACTGACCGGGACCGTCACTCACACTGACCGGGACACACACTCACACTGACCGAGACCCACACTCACACTGACCGGGACACACACTCACACTGACCGGGACCGTCACTCACACTGACCGAGACCCACACTCACACTGACCGGGATCCACACTCACACTGACCGAGACCCACACTCACACTGACCGGGACACACACTCACACTGACCGGGACCGTCACTCACACTGACCGGGACCCACCACACTCACACTGACCGGGACCGTCACTCACACTGACCGGGACCCACACTCACACTGACCGAGACCCACACTCACACTGACCGGGACACACACTCACACTGACCGAGACCCACACTCACACTGACCGAGACCCACCCTCACACTGACCGGGACCCACACTCACACTGACCGTGACCGTCACTCACACTGACCGTGACCCACACTCACACTGACCGGGACCCACACACTCACACTGACCGGGACACACACTCACACTGACCGGGACACACACTCACACTGACCGAGACCCACACTCACACTGACCGGGACCGTCACTCACACTGACCGGGACCGTCACTCACACTGACCGGGACCCACACTCACACTGACCGGGACCGTCACTCACACTGACCGGGACCCACACTCACACTGACCGGGACCTACACTCACACTGACCGGGACCCACACTCACACTGACCGAGACCCACACTCACACTGACCGGGACCCACACTCACACTGACGGGGACCCACACTCACACTGACCGGGACCCACACTCACACTGACCGGGACACACACTCACACTGACCGAGACCCACACTCACACTGACCGAGACCCACACTCACACTGACCGGGACACACACTCACACTGACCGAGACCCACACTCACACTGACCAGGACCCACACACTCACACTGACCGGGACCCACACTCACACTGACCGAGACCCACACTCACACTGACCGGGACACACACTCACACTGACCGGGACACACACTCACACTGACCGAGACCCACACTCACACTGACCGGGACCCACACTCACACTGACCGAGACCCACACTCACACTGACCGGGACCCACACTCACACTGACCGAGACCCACACTCACACTGACCGGGACCCACACTCACACTGACCGAGACCCACCCTCACACTGAATCAGACTGACAACACAGACACAGGTTTGACTACCGTGGAAATAGGCTGACCCAGACAAAATGCAAGAGGTACTCCGCAGTTCAGGCAGCATCCTTCGAAAAGAATAAACAGACAAAATTTCAGACCCTTGCTCAGGACTGGAAAGGGAGGGACATATCAAAGCAAGAAGGGACTTTTATGAAGTATTGCTGTCGGGACCTGACGGAGACGTTCGGGATGCTGTCTGGACCTGACGGAGACGTTGGGGATGTTGATGGGACCTGACAGAGACGTTCGGGATGCTGTCGGGACCAGACGGAGACGTTCGGGATGTTGATGGGACCTGACGGAGACGTTCGGGATGCTGTCGGGATCTGACGGAGACGTTCGGGATGCTGACGGGACCTGACGGAGACGTTCGGGATGTTGACGGGACCTGACGGAGACGTTCGGGATGTTGATTGGACCTGACGGAGACGTTCGGGATGCTGTCGGGACCTGACGGAGACGTTTGGGTGGCTGCCGGGACCTGACAGAAACGTTTGGAATGCTGTCGGGACCTGACGGAGACGTTCATGGTGCTGTCGGGACCTGACGGAGATGTTCCGGTGGCTGACACGACCAGATGGAGACATTTGGGAGGCTGTCGGGACCTGACGGAGATGTTTGGGAGGCTGTCGGGACCTGACGGAGACGTTTGGGAGGCTGCCGGGACCTGACGGAGACGTTTGGGAGGCTGCCGGGTCCTGACGGAGACGTTTGGGAGGCTGCCGGGACCTGACGGAGACGTTTGGGAGGCTGCCGGGTCCTGACGGAGACGTTTGGGAGGCTGCCGGGATCTGACGGAGACGTTTGGGAGGCTGTCAGGACCTGACGGAGACGTTCGGGATGCTGACGGGACCTGACGGAGATGTTCGGGATGTTGATGAGACCTGACGGAGACGTTCGGGATGTTGACGGGACCTGACGGAGACGTTCGGGATGTTGATGGGACCTGACGGAGACGTTTGGGATGCTGTCAGGACCTGACGGAGACGTTCGGGATGTTGATGGGACCTGACGGAGACGTTCGGGATGTTGATGAGACCTAACGGAGACGTTCGGGATGTTGACGGGACCTGACGGAGACGTTCGGGATGTTGACGGGACCTGACGGAGATGTTCGGGATGCTGTCAGGACCTGACGGAGACGTTTGGGATGTTGATGGGACCTGACGGAGACGTTCGGGATGTTGATTGGACCTGACGGAGATGTTCGGAATGTTGATGAGACCTGATGGAGACGTTCGGGATGTTGATGGGACCTGACGGAGATGTTCGGGAGGCTGTCGGGACCTGACGGAGACGTTTGGGAGGCTGCCGGGACCTGACGGAGACGTTTGGGAGGCTGTTGGAACCTGACGGAGACGTTCATGGTGCTGTCGGGACCTGACGGAGATGTTCCGATGGCTGACTGTCAGCTATGGAGGCCAAGTCGATGGGTGTATTTAAAGCAGAGATTAATAGGTTCTTGATTGGACATGGCATCATTAGTTATGGGGAGAAGAATGGGAATTGGGGTTGACGAGGAGATAGAAAAAAGGATCAGTTGTGATTGAATGGCAGAGCAGACTCGATGGGCCAGATGGCCTAATTCTGTAGGGGGCAGGGATTCAGATTTCTGGATTATTGGGACCTATATTGGGGCAGGTGTGACCTGTACAAAAAGGACCGGTTGCGCTTGAATCCCAGGGGGACAAATATACTGGCAGGGAGGTTTGCTAAGGTTACGGTGGGGGAGTTTAAACTAGAATTGTTGGGGTCTGGGAACCAAACTGAAGAGACTGGGGAAGAGGTGGTTGGCTCACAAATAGAGAAAGCTTGGAGACAGTGTGTAAGGGAGGATAGGCAGGTGATAGAGAAGGGACGCACTCAGACTGATGGTTTGAGATGTGTCTATTTTAACGCAAGGAGTATTGTGAACAAAGTGGATGAGCTTAGAGAGTGGAGTTATGGTGTGGTGGCCATTGCAGAGACTTGGATGGCTCAGGGACAGGATTGGTTACTTCAAGTTCCGGGTTTTAGATGTTTCAGAAAGGACAGGGAGGAAGGCAAAAGAGATGGGTGTGTGGCACTGTTGATCAGAGATGGTGTCACAGTTGCAGAAAAGGTGGACATCACGGAGAGATTGTCTACGGAGTCTCTGTGTGTGGAGGTTAGGAACAGGAAGGGGTCAATAACTTTATTGGGTGTTTTTTATATGCCCCCCAATAGTAACAGGGATATCAAGAAGCAGATAGGGGAACAGATCCTGGTAAGGTGTAATAATAACAGAGTTATCATGATGGGAGATTTTAATTTCCCAAGTATCGATTGGCATCTCCCTACAGCAGGGGTTTAGATGGGGTGGAGTTTGTTAAGTGTGTTCAGGAAGGTTTCTTGACACAATATATAGATAAGCCTACAAGAGGAGAGACTGTACTTGCTTTGGTATTGGGAAATGAACCTGGTCAGGTGTCAACTCTCTCAGTAGGAGAGCATCTTGGAGATAGTGATCTTTATTCTACCTCCTTTACAATAGCATTGGAGAGAGACAGGAACAGACAAGTTAGGAAAGCGTTTAACTGGAGTAAGGGAAATTATGAGGCTATCAGGCAGGTAATTGGAAGCTTAAATTGGGAACAGATGTTCTCAGGGAAAGGTATGGAAGAAATGTGGCAAATATTCAGGAAATATTTTGTCGAGTTCTGTATAGGTACATTCCAGTGAGACAGGGAAGTTATGGTAGGGTACAGGAACCATGGTGTACAAAGGCTGTAATAAATCTAGTCAAGAAGAAAAGAAAAGCTTACAAAAAATTCAGAGACCTAGGTAATGTTAGATATTTAGAAGATTATAAGGCTAACAGGAAGGAGCTTAAAAAGGAAATTAGGAGAGCTGGAAGGGGTCATGAGAAGGCCTTGGCCGGCAGAATTAAGGAAAACCCCAAGGCATTCTACAAGTATGTGAAGAGCAAGAGGATAAGTTGTGAAAGAATAGGACCTATCAAATGTGACAGTGGGAAAGTGTGGATGGAACTGGAGGAAATAGCAGAGGTACTTAATGAATACTTTACTTCAGTATTCACTATGGAAAAGGATTTTTGGTGATTATAGTCTGACGCAGCAGACTGAAAAGCTTGAGCATGTAGATATTAAGAAAGAGGATGTGCTGGAGCTTTTGGAAAGCATCAGGTTGGATAAGTCGCTGGGATCGGATGAAATGTACCCCAGGCTACCGTGGGAGGTGAGGGAGGAGATTGCTGAGCCTCTGGCGATGATCTTTGAATCATCAATAGGGACGGGAGAGGTTCCGGAGGATTGGAGGGTTGCAGATGTTGTTCCTTTATTCAAGAAATGGAGTAGAGAAAGCCCAGTAAATTATAGACCAGTGAGTCTTACTTCAGTAGTTGGTAAGTTGACAGAGAAGATCCTGAGAGGAAGGACTTATGAACATTTGGAGAGGTATATTATGATCAGGAACAGTCAGCATGGCTTTGTTAAGGGCAGGTCATGCCTTACGAGCCTGATTGAATTTTTTGAGGATGTGACTAAACACATTGATGAAGGAAGAGCAGTAGATGTAGTGTATATGGATTTCAGCAAGGCATTTGATAAGGTACCCCATGAAATGCTTATTGATAAAGTAAGGAGGCATGGGATCCAAGGAGGTATTGTTTTGTGGATCCAGAACTGGCTTGCCCACAGAAGGCAAAGAGTGGTTGTAGATGGGTCATATTCTGCATGGAGGTTGGTGACCAGTGGTGTGCTTCAGGGATCTGTTCTGGGACTCTTACTCTTTGTGATTTTTATCAGTTACCTGGATGAGGAAGTGGAGGGATGGGTTAGTAAGTTTGCTGATGACACAAAGGTTGGAGGTGTTGTGGATAGTGTGGAGGGCTGCCAGAGGTTACAGCAGGACTTTGATAGGATGCAAAACTGGGCTGAGAAGAGGCAGATGGAGTTCAACCCAGATAAGTGTGAAGTGGTTCATTTTTGTAGGTCAAATATGATGGCAGAATATAGTATTAATGGTAAGGCTCTTGGCAGTGTGGAGGATCAGAGGGATCTTGGGGTCTGAGTATATAGGCGTTGATCGTGTGGATAGTCAGAGGCTTTTTCCCAGGGTTGAAATGGCTGCCACAAGAGGGCACAGGTTTAAGGTGCTGGGGAGTAGGTACAGAGGAGATGTCAGGGTTAAGTTTTTTATGCAGAGAGTTGTGAGTGCATGGAATGGGCTGCCGGCAACGGTGGTGGAGGTGGATACGATATGGTCTTTTAAGAGACTTTCAGATAGGTACATGGAGCTTAGAAAAATAGAGAGCTATGGGTAAGCCTAGTAATTTCTAAGGTAGGGACATGTTCGGCACAACTTTGTGGGCTGAAGGGCCTGTATTGTGCTGTAGGTTTTCTATGTTTTTATGTTTCTATTTCTATGTCTTATGGTCTTACTTCATCCTCTCTCACTCACCCACTCCCCTCACCTGTCTCACTTATCACCTTCTAGCTTCCCCTCCCTCTACTTCCTTATTCTGGTTTCTTCCCTCTTCTTTTCCAGTCCAGATGAAAGGTCTTGACCTGAAAAGTCAATTTTTTATTCCTCTCCACTTCCTGGAGCTCCTCCAACAGTTTGTGTGTGTTACTCTGGATTTGCAGCATTTGCAGAATCTCTTGTTTGTATGTGATTTATCCAAAGGCCCTGCTCACCAAGTAGTCTTAATGACACAATACCAGATCTAAACTACTCTGCTCCCTTACTAGTTCCTCAACTCACTGTCCCAGGAAATCACCTGTCATACAGTCAATAAATCTCCCCTTCTCACAGTTACTACAGATCACATTTGCCCAGCCTGTACATGAAGTCACGTCCCTGCAATCACCGTATGACCTCTCTTATATCCACTCTAACTCTCCAACCTATAGCAACCCCTGCACATCCATCACTGACAATCCCACCAACTCTCCCCTGAACCTGACTCCACTTCTTCTTCTGATTTGAAGCCTTTCTCCACTTACCTATCTCATTTTCCACTCTGCTTCTTCTAGACATTCAGCATCCTGGAGTAATTAAAACTCACCTTTGCAGTTGCATCTCTACAATGACACATTCATTCCTTCTTCTCGGACTATGGATTCAACTATCTTGTTAGAAATGTATATGTTTAGATAAAGCATCTCTGCCTGCGTTCATCACCACCTCTCTACTCTTGAAATGTTTATAACTTTGTTTACAAGTGTATACTGATATTTACGTACAGATGCATACTTTATTCCATATCTGTACTTCTAACTTTATAATTGTTGAATGTTGCTTTTTGGTGCATGTTGTGCCAACACACCACAGCAAATTCCTAAAACATTTAGATATAGTATTTTGAAATTGGAGTTTAGCGGGGGTGTTGGGGAGCGTGGGTAGAGGGTAGAAGAGTGGGAGTGAGAGGTTAATTAATTAGTCATAATGGAATGACAGAGCAGACTTGATGGGCCTAATTTTGCTCCTATGTTTTATCATCTTATATGGCAAATAAAGTTGAGCTTTTGAACCGCCTGTATGACCTGGCATTTCTGTGGTGTGAGCTGAATCCTTGAAGGTGCAGGACAGCTGTGATGTGGCATGTCGAAGCCAAATTGAGGCAGCAGGGCCCGAGGCTTCTGGTACTGAGGAAGAGAAGCAAAAAGCCATACCAGGCTGGCAACAATTATCCCGTCGTATAGCTCACCCCAAACTCCTAAAACACATTGGCATTGACATTGATGGGTGGGGGGGGGGGGGGATCTACCAATGTTCCCACAATCAACATTGACTTACGTCAGGGAATATTTCATCAACTGAGAAAGACATAGCAGAAATGTGGAAGGTGTTATAAGATTTCAGATCTTTCTTACCAGTTTAAAAGGCATGGATCATTTACCATTAATAACTGTGGTTATTACACTGAACACCACAGGCTGCTTTCTCTCTGTTGTGCAAACAGACATCCCTGCCCAGTTACCTGATGCCCCTGAATTCACCACTTCACCCCTACAAGGGCCAGCCAGCAGCCACAAGCACCAAGCCCTAATTGCAGTCCCATCCCAACAACTGCTCCCCCCTCAGCCTAGCAGCTGGAAGTCAATCATTGGCGTTAGTGAATGTCCAGCAAATGATTGATACGAACAGTGGGAAGGGTGGGATTAAGGTGTCTGAGGCTGAGGTAGAAAAGCAGGTTTCAGGGGAGAGTCAGGATGTGCAGGAAGGAGAGAATCAGAACAGCAGGAGGTCTCTCGGTAGAGCTGGAGAGAGGTTAATTAGACATAACTACAGCAGTCCCTGTGGGATCACACTTACCAATCCAAGCTGAGTGAGCGTTGGCGGGGATGGAACCAGGGCGGGGATTCTTCACTCACTGCGACAACCCTGTCCTTGTGCCTAAGCCACACGGCCAGTCTCACCTTACTGCTCTCCAGCCTGACGAGGGAGTAGAAGTCACCGGTTAACTCAGCCACTTCAATGCCTGGTAATTAGAGAGCATATCTTCTGAAGATAGGTTCAGCAATCTAGGGCTTTTCTCTTTGGAGTGAAGAAGGATGAGAGGTAACTTGATAGAGGTGAGTAGGATGATAAGAGGCATAGCTCGAGTGGACAGTCAGTAACTTCTTCCCAGGGTGGAAATAGACAAAATTTTAAGGTAATCGTATGGGGTGGAGGGTGGGGGGGGGGGGGGGGGGATGTCAGAGGTAGGTTTTCTACAGAGAGTTGTGGAATGTGCTGCCAGGGGTGGTGGTAGAGCCAGATACATTAGGGACTTTTAAGAGGTGTTTAGATTGGCAAACGGATGGAAGAAAAATGGAGGGCTATGTAGGAGAAACAGATTAGATTGGTTTTAGAGTAGGTTAAAAGGTTGGTACAATATTGTGAGCCAAAAAGCCTAAATTATATTCCTGGAGCTCCTGTTCTATATTCTATGCCTGCCAGAGTAGAGGAGGGATGAGGGGCTGGGGACCCAGCTCATCACAGAACTGGAAATCACAGGGACTTCCCACACCCTTCAGTGGATGAGCAGAAGATCTTTCAACACATTGAGGCTCTCCAAAACCACAGCTGTTGAAGGTTAAACAGTTTGGTTCAGTATCTCTTGGAGAAATTCGTGCTTATACCAATACCTCAATCCAGTTCAGAACAGGCTATGTTACACCCTCACAAACTTCACTATCCTTCTGAAGGCAGACTCAGACCATATTCTGTGGGCATCCTGTCTGACAAACCCTCCTGTGAGGACCAGGATGGCCCAGCCCTGGAAACAAGGACATGGTTCCTCTCACCTCAGGACCATCTCAGGCTGGCCTGGTCATCACAACATCAAACTCCAAACCCAACATCTCCCACCCACAGCCAGGTGGGCTGACTGAGGATACCCAGAGACTCACGTTCCTGCACACAACTCCCCTTCGACCTGGCAGGAAGTGCTCCTGGAAGGTCACCATAAGCCCTCAGTGTTGCCAAAGAAACTGCCTGGAGCAGAGGGAAATGAAGGATGACCTCACTGAAGTATATGAAATCATAGGGGCTATTGGCGTGCCGGATAGCCATAGTCTTTTCCCTAGGGTAGGGGAGTCCAAAAGCAGAAGGGAGAGATTGAAAAGAGGTTTGAGAGGTAACTTCTTTACACCAAGGCCAGTGAGTACCTGGAACGAGCTTCCAGAGGAACTGGTTGAGGCAGGTACAATTGCAACATTTAAGAGGTGTTTGGATAGATACATGGAAAGGGCGAGGGCAAACACAGGCATCTGGGACTAACAGGGTAATGCTAATGTCAGCTGGACAAGATTTTGGTTAGGCCACATATGGAGCACAGTGGACAGTACCAGTCACCAAACTATGAGACTTGTGGGTAATGTAGTCTAGAGAGGGTTTTGAATGGAACAGGGAGCTGCGGTTATAAGGAGAGATTGGATAGGCTGTTTGTTCTCACTGCAATGTAGGAGGCTGAGGGCTGACCCAGTTAGTACCCCAGTGAGGGCAAACCTAGTCTGTTTGGATTGGTAGAAACATCTCCTTCAGAATCTCCATCAGCACACGTGCACCACAAGGCTGTGTGCTTAGACCCCTGATCTACTCACTTTACACTGATGACTGGGTAATTAAGTTCAGCTCCAGTGCTGTGTTTAAGTTTGCCAATGACACCACAGTCAACTAAATCAAAGATGATGACAAATTGGCATATAGGAGGGAGACTGAAAATCTGGCTGAGAGGTGCCACAACAACAACCTCTCACTCAATGTCAGCAAGACCAAGGAGATGATTATTGACTTCCGGAGGAGGAAACCAGAGGTCCATGAGCCTATACTCATTGCGATCAGAGGTTGAGAGAATCTATAGCTTTAAATTCCTTGGTATTAACATATAGGAGGATTTGTTCAGGGACCAGCACATAAATGCCATCACAAAGGTGGCTTGATAGCATCTCCACTGTCTTACAAATTTGTGTAGGTTCAACATGTCACCAAAAACTTGGACAGATTTCTATAGATGCACAGTGGAGAGTAACCTGACTGGTTGCATCATGGCCTGGTATGGAAACACAGTATCCAGGAATGGAAAAGCCTACAGAAAGTGTCTATCACAATGACTTCCCCACCATTGTGCACATCTACATGGAGCACAGCCATAAGAAAGCAGCATCCATTATTAAAGACCCCCACCATCCAGGCTATGCTCTCTTTTTACTACTACCATCAGACAAGAGGCACAAAAGCCTTAGGTCCCACACCACCAGGCTCAGGAACAGTTATTACCCCTCAACCATCAGGCTCCTGAACCAGTGTGGAGAACTTCAATCCCCTCAACTCTGATCTGATTCTACAACCTATAGACTCACTTTCAATGGTTTTACAACTCAAGTTTTCAGGATTATTTATATTTACACAATTTATCTGCTTTTGCATATTGGTTGTCCATCAGTCTCTGTTTGTTTATGTATAGTTTGGAAAATTGTTGTATTTCTGTAAATGCCCGCAAGAATATGAATCTCAGGTTAGTGTATAATGACATATAGCTACTTCGATAATAAATTTACTTTGAAGTTTAAGTGAAAGAGTTTTATAAACTATGAGGCATAGATACCATAGATAGAGACTTTTCCCCAGAGCAGTGTAATGTGGAACTAGACACAGGTTTAAGGTGAGGGAGGAGAGATACAAAGGGGACAGGGTGTAGGTTTGTTCAGAGGGTGGTGGATATCTCAAACAAGCTGCCAAAGGAGGTAGTGGAGACTACAATATTTGAAAGGTGCTTGTACAGGAGAGATACAACCGAATGCAAGCAAATAGAATCAGTGTAGATAGGCATCTCAGCTAGCAGGAAGAATGTGGGCAGAAAGGCCTGTCTCTACGCTATACATTTCCACGACTCCATGACTGGATCTGGAGAAGAGGGTCGGGAGTTGGACTGTTAGATCGATCTTGTACAGGGCCAGAACAGACCTGATGGATCGAATGGCTTCCTTCTCATTGTAAACATTCTGTGATTCTTGTCAGCTCCTCAGCTTTAGGTGGTGTGACTAACCCTCAACAACAGAAACACTCAGCAGGTCAGGTAACATCTGTGGGGAGAAATATGGAGGCAATCATCCAGTCAGGAAGGCTTTGCTGCTTCAGTGAAAGGAATAGACACAAAATATTAACTGCATTCCTTTCTCTGTGAAAGCTGCCTGACCAGCGGAGTACCTCCACCATTTCAGCTCTCCGGTATTTGCAGTTTACATATTTGGCCTCACAGATCCATTCTCTTGCCAGCTGGCTGTGATTTGTGCAACACTGAGTCACTCTGTCTCAGAGATAACAAGGTTTTCCTCACAGAGAGTTGGGGTACAGGCCCGTGGTGAGCTCTCCTCTCACAGAGAGTTGGGGTACAGGCCCGTGGTGAGCTCTCCTCTCACAGAGAGTTGGGGTACAGGCCCGTGGTGAGCTCTTCTCTCAAAGAGAGTTGGGGTACAGGCCCGTGGTGAGCTCTTCTCTCACAGAGAGTTGGGGTACAGGCCCGTGGTGAGCTCTTCTCTCACAGAGAGTTGGGGTACAGGCCCGTGGTGAGCTCTTCTCTCACAGAGAGTTGGGGTACAGGCCCGTGGTGAGCTCTTCTCTCACAGAGAGTTGGGGTAAAGGCCCGTGGTGAGCTCTTCTCTCACAGTAAATTGGGGTACAGGCCCGTGGTGAGCTCACTCTCTCACAGAGAGTTGGGGTACAGGCCCGTGGTGAGCTCTTCTCTCACAGTAAATTGGGGTACAGGCCCGTGGTGAGCTCACTCTCTCACAGAGAGTTGGGGTACAGGCCCGTGGTGAGCTCTTCTCTCACAGTAAATTGGGGTACAGGCCCGTGGTGAGCTCTTCTCTCACAGAGGGTTGGGGTACAGGCCTGTGGTGAGCTCTTCTCTCACAGAGAGTTGGGGTACAGGCCCGTGGTGAGCTCTTCTCTCACAGAGAGTTGGGGTACAGGCCCGTGGTGAGGTCTTCTCTCACAGTGAGTTGGGGTACAGGCCCGTGGTGAGCTCTCCTCTCACAGAGAGTTGGGGTACAGGCCCGTGGTGAGCTCTTCTCTCACAGAGAGTTGGGGTACAGGCCCGCGGTGAGCTCTTCTCTCACAGAGAGTTGGGGTACAGGCCCGTGGTGAGCTCACTCTCTCACAGTGAGTTGGGGTACAGGCCCACGGTGAGCTCTTCTCTCACAGAGAGTTGGGGTACAGGCCCACGGTGAGCTCTTCTCTCACAGAGAGTTGGGGTACAGGCCCGTGGTGAGCTCTTCTCTCACAGAGAGTTGGGGTACAGGCCCGTGGTGAGCTCTTCTCTCACAGAGAGTTGGGGTACAGGCCTGTGGTGAGCTCTTCTCTCACAGAGAGTTGGGGTACAGGCCCGTGGTGAGCTCTTCTCTCACAGAGAGTTGGGGTACAGGCCCATGGTGAGCTCTTCTCTCACAGAGAGTTGGGGTACAGGCCCGTGGTGAGCTCTTCTCTCACAGAGAGTTGGGGTACAGGCCTGTGGTGAGCTCTTCTCTCACAGAGAGTTGGGGTACAGGCCCGTGGTGAGCTCTTCTCTCACAGAGAGTTGGCGTACAGGCCCGTGGTGAGCTCTTCTCTCACAGAGAGTTGGGGTACAGGCCCGTGGTGAGCTCTTCTCTCACAGAGAGTTGGGGTACAGGCCCATGGTGAGCTCACTCTCTCACAGAGAGTTGGGGTACAGGCCCGTGGTGAGTTCTCTTCTCACAGAGAGTTGGGGTACAGGCCCGTGGTGAGCTCACTCTCTCACAGAGAGTTGGGGTACAGGCCCGTGGTGAGCTCACTCTCTCACAGAGAGTTGGGGTACAGGCCCGTGGTGAGCTCTTCTCACACAGAGAGTTGGGGTACAGGCCCGTGGTGAGCTCTCCTCTCACAGAGAGTTGGGGTACAGGCCCGTGGTGAGCTCTCCTCTCACAGAGAGTTGGGGTACAGGCCCGTGGTGAGCTCTTCTCTCACAGAGAGTTGGGGTACAGGCCCGTGGTGAGCTCTTCTCACACAGAGAGTTGGGGTACAGGCCCGTGGTGAGCTCACTCTCTCACAGTGAGTTGGGGTACAGGCCCGTGGTGAGCTCTCCTCTCACAGAGAGTTGGGGTACAGGCCCGTGGTGAGCTCTTCTCTCACAGAGAGTTGGGGTACAGGCCCGTGGTGAGCTCTCCTCTCACAGAGAGTTGGGGTACAGGCCCGTGGTGAGCTCTTCTCTCACAGAGAGTTGGGGTACAGGCCTGTGGTGAGCTCTTCTCTCACAGAGAGTTGGGGTACAGGCCCGCGGTGAGCTCACTCTCTCACAGTGAGTTGGGGTACAGGCCCGTGGTGAGCTCTTCTCTCACAGAGAGTTGGGGTACAGGCCCGTGGTGAGCTCACTCTCTCACAGAGAGTTGGGGTACAGGCCCGTGGTGAGCTCACTCTCTCACAGTGAGTTGGGGTACAGGCCCGTGGTGAGCTCTTCTCTCACAGAGAGTTGGGGTACAGGCCTGTGGTGAGCTCTTCTCTCACAGAGAGTTGGGGTACAGGCCCGCGGTGAGCTCACTCTCTCACAGTGAGTTGGGGTACAGGCCCGTGGTGAGCTCTTCTCTCACAGAGAGTTGGGGTACAGGCCCGTGGTGAGCTCACTCTCTCACAGAGAGTTGGGGTACAGGCCCGTGGTGAGCTCTTCTCTCACAGAGAGTTGGGGTACAGGCCCGCGGTGAGCTCTTCTCTCACAGAGGGTTGGGGTACAGGTCCGTGGTGAGCTCACTCTCTCACAGAGAGTTGGGGTACAGGCCCGTGGTGAGCTCTTCTCTCACAGAGAGTTGGGGTACAGGCCCGTGGTGAGCTCACTCTCTCACAGAGAGTTGGGGTACAGGCCCGTGGTGAGCTCTTCTCTAACAGAGAGTTGGGGTACAGGCCCGTGGTGAGCTCTTCTCGCACAGAGAGTTGGGGTACAGGCCCGTGGTGAGCTCTTCTCTCACAGAGAGTTGGGATACAGGCCCGTGGTGAGCTCTTCTCTCACAGAGGGTTGGGGTACAGGTCCGTGGTGAGCTCACTCTCTCACAGAGAGTTGGGGTACAGGCCCGTGGTGAGCTCTTCTCGCACAGAGAGTTGGGGTACAGGCCCACGGTGAGCTCTTCTCTCACAGAGAGTTGGGGTACAGGCCTGTGGTGAGCTCACTCTCTCACAGAGAGTTGGGGTACAGGCCCACGGTGAGCTCTTCTCTCACAGAGATTTGGGGTACAGGCCCGTGGTGAGCTCTTCTCTCACAGAGAGTTGGGGTACAGGCCTGTGGTGAGCTCTTCTCTCACAGAGAGTTGGGGTACAGGCCCGTGGTGAGGTCTTCTCTCACAGAGAGTTGGGGTACAGGCCCGTGGTGAGCTCTTCTCTCACAGAGTGTTGGGGTACAGGGCCGTGGCAGAGAGTTGGGGTACAGGGCCGTGGTGAGTTCTCCTCTCACAGAGAGTTGGGGTACAGGCCCGTGGTTGGCTCAACTTCCTTCCTGCTGTATAGGTAGAATGCTCCACTTAGTTCCATTGCTAAACCAAGAGATCAGGTAGCAAGGCGGTGTGAAAAGTGACAGGAAAAAGCCACTTGAATGATGGATGGTTGACCATGGGCCAGGTATGTGGTAGACACTGGAACTTCCCTCCACTGTGCAAATATACAATGAGCTTTGCCTCGACTGCTGGAAAATTCCAGACCTGTGGTCACATTCACCAGGACCACCACTGCCCACGAGACAGACTGGATCTCCCTCAAACAGTATAGAAGAACAGAACAGCACAAGAGAAAACTGAGTGAGATAACGAGGGAGTGAGGGAACAAGGGAGCGAGGGAGTGAAAGCAACAGTGCAAGACAAGAATTGTCCACAGCTCACTCCAGTCCCCTGGCTGTGAGAAGGGCCCCTCGCAACAACGGGATACTTCCCATTACCCTGACAGTACGCATCCCGGCACTGACACGGTCCCCGGCTGCACGCACTCCAGGCCTCAGGCTGTATGCACCCCAAACCCCGGGTCGTACACACTCCAGCCCTGACCCGACACCCGAGCTGTATGCATCCCAGTCACTGGGATGTACACGCACCAGCACTGGCCCAGATTCAGCCGTATGCACCCCCAGGCCATACGCAGCCCGTCACCACCCCTGCCCCGGCCCCACGGCCATATGCACCCTCGCCCCCCAGGACATACTCCCACCCCCGCCATACGCAGCTCAGATCCCCAGCCGTATGCACACCAGCACTGACCTGGGCCTCCAGCCATACACACCCCAGTCCCCGGGTCATATGCACCCCAGCACTGAACCAGACCCTGGGACATACGCATCCCGGCACTGACCCTGCACCGGCCTCCCAGCTGTACGCACTCCATCCCCCGGCTGTATACACACCAGCACTGACCTGGTCCCCTGGTCCCAGCCCTCAGGTGGTATGCACCCCAGCACTGACCCGGACCCTGGGCCATACGCCACCCGGCACTGCCCCATGCCCGAGCCTTATGCATGCACCCTGGGCCGACCCCCCGGCCTTACACACCCCAAACCCCGGACGTACATGCTCTGGCACTGCCCAAGACCCTGGCCCGTACACATCCTTGCACTGACCCAGCTCCTGGGCCATAAGTGCCCCTACACTACCCTGATCCATTCCCCAGATTCCGGGTCAAACGCACCCTAGCCATGACCCAACGCTCAGGCCACATGCACCCCAGACACTGGGATGTATGTGCATCAGCACTAATCCAGCCCCTGGGCCATACACACCCCATCACCATCCCTGCCCCAGCCTTCCGGCCATATGCACCCTAGCCCCTGGGATGTATACCTCCCGGCACTGACCCGGCCTCCCCACCATGTGCAGCTCAGACTCCTGGCCATACTCACCCCAGCACTGACCAGGCACCCGGGCCATACTCACCCCGGCACTGACCAGGCACCCGGGCCATACTCACCCCGGCACTGACCAGGCACCCGGGCCATACTCACCCCGGCACTGACCAGGCACCCGGGCCATACTCACCCCAGCACTGACCAGGCACCCGGGCCGTACGCGCCCCAGCACTGACCAGGCACCCGGGCCATACTCACCCCAGCACTGACCAGGCACCCGGGCCATACTCACCCCGGCACTGACCAGGCACCCGGGCCATACTCACCCCAGCACTGACCAGGCACCCGGGCCGTACGCGCCCCAGCACTGACCAGGCACCCGGGCCATACTCACCCCAGCACTGACCAGGCACCCGGGCTGTACGCGCCCCAGCACTGACCAGGCACCCAGGCCGTACGCGCCCCAGCACTGACCAGGCACCCGGGCCATACGCGCCCTGGCACTGCACCTGACCAAACACACCCCAGACCCTAGGCCATACGCACACAATATTGACCAGGCCCTGGGCCCCTGGCCATATGCACCCCAAACCCTGGGCCGTACTCACCCCGACACTGACTCGGCCCCTAGACCCCTGGCCATACCCCTCCCCCCCCGGCACAGACATAGACCCCGGGCCAAGCTCTGACCGTCCCCCGGGACCCCAGGCCATAAGCTCCCCAGCCCCGGGCCTGTGGGCCATATGCAGCCCATCACTGCCCCCACCCCAGCCCTATGGCCATATGCACCCTGGTCTCCAGGATGTACATTCCCCTGCACTGACCACACCCCCCCCCCCACCCCAAGCCGTACGCATCCCAGTCCATGGGCCGTATGCACCCCGGCACTGAGCCAGACCTGGGGCTGTATGCACCCTAACACTGCCCCTCCCTGGCCCCGGCCTCCTGTGCATACGCGCTCCCCACACTGCCCCTGATCCAGTCCCCCGGTCACACACACCCCAGCCGTATAAACCCTGGCACTGACCCGGACCCTGGACTGTATGCACCCCGGCACAGCCTCTGCCCCAGCCTCCCAGCCATATGTACCCTAGCCCCTGGCCCATACACCTCCTGCACTGACCCAGCTCCCGACACTGTCCCTGATCCAGTCTCCCAGCCATACATACTCCAGATTCCAGGCCACACACACCTCAGCACTGACCCAGCCCCCTGGCCGTACGTTCCCCAGTTCCTGGGCCATACACACCACAGCCCCTGGCCTGTACACCCACCCCCAGCACTGACCCAGCCCACTGGCCGTACATTCCCCAGTTCCTGGGCCATACACACCACAGCCCTCGAGCCGTAGGCTCCCTTGCCCCTGGGCCATTTACACCACAGCCCCCAGGCTGAACACACCCCCGTACTGCCACAATACCCGAGCCATACACACCCTGGTACTGCCCAGCCCTCGGGCCATATGCACCTCTGTACTGCCCCAGTATCCCGGCTATACCCACCCACAGCCCAGCCCTGAGGCCATTTCGCTGCTACTGTCCCACAGCCAGTTACAGGCTCCCCTCACACACTGAGAGCACCTTACATTGTATTGGAAGACTCTGGGTTGCCTGGGCTTCTGCAGTGTTTTCACGGTCTGGTCCTGTCCTGATCTCAGCAGAGATGGGTCATCTCTCAGGAGACTTCAGGCCATACCAACACCGCATCACACACTCCATCCACCGACTGTCTGGGCTGGAGTAGGGACACTGACCTAACTCCTCCCACACAGGAAGCTCTGATCACCATGGCCGTGCTTGCGATGCACAAACTGGAACAGATATTGTTATCTGAGACTCACTTTTTGAGGAGACACCATTTCAAAGCACAATTTGTTAAATGAACGCAGTTCCCACTCCATACTATGCATCCCCTTCCTTGGTTATGTACTCCATCTCTCTCTCCCACTCCAATGCTGTCCACTCTTATCTCTGCCTGTCTACAGTCCGATATCAAGAACCTCAGATCCTTGTGCTGGGGACTGTAGCAAGACTCCTGGGCCAAGACCAACACCTGTGAGCATTTGCCAGTACAGGCAGACCCTCTGCCTGTCTCTCTCCGCACCAGATGCCATTCCCAATGAGATGCACTCACCTGTAACCAGCTCTCCCCTCCCTCTCCACCACAGGTCTGGGATTTCCTTTAGCGTCTGGCTGCTCACACCAGCCGCTTCCCGGCCGGGTAACAGCAGGGGTAGCCAATGGGAGAGAATGCCTGTTCCGGAGCTGGGAGACACATTCCTGCACCACATCACCAACACTTGCTGTATATTTTATTTCTTTTCAAAGCTTGCTCCCATGGTGATGAGATTAGTCAAAAAAGCAGTTATCACGTGACCTAAATTCCTCCACTGAAGGATTGTCCCTCTGCTCTTTTACATAATGACTCAGTATTGTTCTGTGTCTGGCTCATACTCACACTCGCACACAGAAACACTCACAATCACGTTCACACACAGACACTCACACTCACATACACACCCAGACACAGACAACACGACACAATGAGCAGAGACCAGTGACTGAGTAAATGTTCCTGAAGACACCAAGTGAAAAGCAGTTACAACTGAAAGAATTATTCTCCTAACCAGGACTGGATCATGGAGTTACAGTAACAGTTTCAGGACAGGAGAAAAGCCAACTGTTTTTGGATCTCCCAGAGAAGTCAGCTCATTCACAGACTTTGCAACGATTCCATTATCCAAATCAGGTTTAATATTACCGGCAGGTAGGTTGTGAAATTTGTTTTGCGACAGCAGTACATTGCAATACATAAAATCATAGAAAACCTACAGCACAGTACAGGCCCTTCAGCCCACAAAGCTGTGCCAAACATATCCTTACCTTAGAGATTACCTAGGCTTACCCATAGCCTTCTATTTTGACTGAGCTCCATGTACCTGTCCAGGAGTCTCTTAAAAGACCCTATCGTATCCGCCTCCACCACTGTCGCCAGCAGCCCATTCCACGCACTCACCACTGTGTAAAAAACTTACCCCTGACATCTCCTCTGTACCTACTTCCAAGCACCTTACATTACAACTATGCCCTCTCATGTTAAACCTGTGTCCTCTTGTGGCAACCATTTCAGCCCTGGGAAAAATCCTCTGACTATCCACACGATCAATGCCTCTCATCATCTTATACCCCTCTATCAGGTCACCTCTCAACATCCATCGGTCCAAGGAGAAAAGGCTGAGTTCACTCAGCCTATTCTCATTAGGCATGCTCCCCAATCCAGGCAATGTCCTTGTAAACCTCCTCTGCACCCTTTCTATGGTTTCCACATTCTTCCTATAGTGAGGTGACCTGAACTGAGCACAGTACTCCCAGTGGGGTCTGACCAGGGTCCTATATAGCTGCAACATCACCTCTTGGCTCCAAAACTCAATCCCATGATTGATGAAGACCAATGCACTGTATGCTTTCTTAACCATACAGTCAACCTGCGTAGCAACTTTGAGTGTCCAATGGACTTGGACCCCAAGATCCCTTGGTTCCTCCGCACTGCCAAGAGTCTTACCATTAATACTATATTATGCCATCATATTTGGCTTACCAAAATGAACCACTTCACACTTATCTAGGTTGAACCCCAATCTGCCGCTTCTCAGCCCAGTTTTGGAACCTATCAATGTCCCGTTGTAACCTCTGACTGTCCTCCACACTATCCACAACACTCCCAACCTTTGAGTCATCAGCAAATTTACTAACCCATCCCTCCAGTTCTTCATCAAGGTAATTTATAAAAATCATGAAGAGTAGGGGTCCCAGAACAGATCCTTGAGGCACACCACTGGTCACTGACTTCCATGCAGAATATGACCCCTCTACAACCACTCTTTGCCTTCTGTGGGCAAGCCAGTTCTGGATCCACAAACCCATGTCCCCTTGGATCCCATGCCTCCTTACTTTCTCAATAAGCCTTGTATGGGGTACCTTGTCAAATGCCTTGCTGAAATCCATATACACTACATCTACTGCTCTTCCTTCATCAATGTGTTTAGTCACATCCTCAAAAAATTCAATCAAGCTCGTAAGGCACGACCTGCCTTTGACAAAGCCATGCTGACTATTCCTAATCATATGATGCCTCTCCACATGTTCATAAATCCTGCCTCTCAGGATCTTCTCCATCAGCTTACCAACCACTGAGGTAAGATTCACTGGTCTATAATTTCCTTGGCTACCTCTACTCCCTTCCTTGAATAAGGGAACAACATCTGCAACCCTCCAATCCTCTGGAACCTCTCCTGTCCCCATTGAAGATGCAAAGATCATCACCAGAGGCTCAGCCATCTTCTCCCTCACCTCCCACAGTAGCCTGGGGTTCATCTCATCCAGTCCCAGTGACTTATTCAACTTGATGCTTTCTAAAAGCTCCAGCACATCCTCTTTCTTAATATCAATATGCTCAAGCTTTTCAGTCCACTGTAAGTCACCCCTACAATCGCCAAGGTCCTTTTCTGTAGTGAATACTGAAGCAAAGTACTCACTAAGACCTCTACAAACTCTTCCAGTTCCATACACACTTTTCCACTGTCACACTTAATTGGTCGTATTCTCTCACATCTTATCCTCTTGCTCTTCACATACTTGTAGAATGCCTTGGGGTTTTCCTTAATCCTGTCCACCAAGGCCCCTTTTGGCTCTCCTAATTTCTTTCTTAAGATCCTTCCTGCTAGCCTTATAATCTTCTAGATCTCTATCATTGCCTAGTTTTTTGAACCTTTCGTAAACTCTTCTTCTTGACTAGATTTACAACAGCCTTTGTACACCACAGTTCTTGTACCTTACCACCCGTTCCCTGTCTCATTGGAATATATCTATGCAGAACTCCACGCAAACATAATAATAAAAAAACTATAAATTACAATACAGGTAAGTATTTATAAAAATATTTAAGTAGTGCAAAATAGTGAGGAGGTATTCATGGGTTCATTGTCCATTCAGTAATCTGATGGCAGTGGGGAAAAGCTGTTCCTGAAATGTTGAGTGTGAGTCTTCAGTCTCCTGTACCTCTTCCATGATGATAGCAATGAGAAGAAAGCATGTCCTGGGTGACAGGGGTCCTTAATGATAGATATCACCTTTTTGAGTTATTATCATGAGCAAACAGTCCCAACTTCCATACCATCCTTTTTGCTCCTGTTGGTGCCTGGCAGCATTCCCAAAGGCCGGTCAAGTAATGGGTGTCATGGTAAACCCCAGCTCTCCTCCACAACCCTGCCCTCACGGTTCTGCAGATTCACATTCAGATTTATTTAGCATGCGTATATTGAAACCTACAGTGAAACATGTCATTTGTGTTAACAACCAACACACCCAACGCTGTGCTGGGGCAGCCCCCAAGTGTCACCACACATTGTGGCGCCAACCTAGCATGACCATAATGTTCTGCAGAACAACACCAGTGCCTTTCCCACCCTCCAACTATCACCCACTCAGACAGACAGGCCTCCAGGCCTCTTCTGCAGCATTCAGAAACATCAGCTGGGCTACTTGTGCTGCACACTTTGTACAGCCAAAATTAGCTCCACCCAGTCCCACCTGCAGCTTCCTCATCAGTGAAGGCATTTAGTATGCTTGCCTAATACACTCAGGCAATTATTTCTAAAGTCATGAAGTTTTGCAGCTTTATAAAACTCTAGTTAGGTTACATCTGGAGTATTGCGTACTGTTGTGGTCATCACACTATGGGAAGGATGTCGAGTCTTTGCAGAAGAGGTTCACCAGGATTAGTGGCTGGGCAAACTTGGGTTGTTTTCTCTGGAGCAGCGAACACTGAGGGGAGATCTGATAGCGGTTTTATATAATTCTGAGAGGCACAGATAGAGTAGACAGACAGTATATTTTACCCAGGGGTGGAATGTCTCATCCCGGCGTGCAACACCAGCCTGGGAATGTTGCAGGATTTCTGCACTTGCAGGAAAATGCCTGTAGTTCTGTTGTCAACTGCTTATAATTTACTGAAGTGTGTAATGATCAAACATCAGGACCTGGTCTCAGAAAATGAAACCAATTTGTGTGTTGGAGACCACCAACCAGTACAAGATGGGACAAATGAAAACTGGCCCCACTGCAGGGAACCTGTATGCACAGAGAAGCAAATTCCTCCTCTCCTCTGGCACCCCTGGTCCAACTCCCAGCAGAGATGCCAGTTCCTCGGCCAAGTGTGAGAGATCAAATAAACTTGTATAAACTGTGGTCACTCCACCAGCCCTCTCACCACCAACCTGCAGGTAACATCAGTTACATCGCTATCTGCATGTGGCTGAGAGGGGAGGTTTGCTCACCTGTGAGGGAAGATCAATTGATCCGTTGGGACGAGATGAAGAGGTTTAAACTGTATAGTGACCACCGACTGTGGAATCTTGCGGCTGGCTCGGATTCAGCACAAGGAACAGAATAACTCCCCTTGTCTGAGTGATTACCCCATTCCAGATCCCAGAAAACACAACAACTCCCCTTGTCCGAGGGAGTTACCCCATTCCAGCTCCTGGGAAACACAACAACTCCTCTTGTCCGAGGGAGTTACCCCATTCCAGATCCCAGAAAACACAACAACTCCCCTTGTCTGAGGGAGTTACCCCATTCCAGATCCCAGAAAACACAACTGCCCTTGTCCAAGGGAGTTACCCCATTCGGGCTCCCAGGAAACACAACTCCCCTTGTCCGAGGGAGTTACCCCATTCCAGATCCCAGAAAACACAACTGCCCTTGTCCAAGGGAGTTACCCCATTCGGGCTCCCGGGAAACACAACTCCCCTTGTCCAAGAGAGGTTCCCTATTCAAGCTCCCAATGAACAGAAAAATTTCTGCTCAGGCCTCACACTTTGGCGGGACCCCAGCCTGAGGCTTTGTCACCTTTGTTCTCCACCTCCTCCCCCTCAATACCCTCGATTCCCCCCTCAATCTCCCCGCACCCACCACTGCCAGATGTCAGCCCAAACTGTCTTCCAGTGCCAGATGACAGCGCAGACTGTCCGCCCAGTGCCAGATGTCAGCGCAGACCACTCACTGCCAACAGACGTCTGTTGAGACGCCGCTGATGAACAAGCCGGCCCTGCTTCCCCAGAAGCCAACAATGTGTGAGGAGGTTTCCACTCTGAGCTGGGCTGCACTGCCTTAGAGTTCTGCAAACACACACACTGACTGACAGGCGGACACTCATGCTGACTACTGATGTGGCTAGGAACATCAGCTTTAATGAGAGCAAAGTGCTTTCCCTTGGCTTGTTGACATCGAGTAGACAAGATGGTTTAATGATCATAGTGTCTGTCTGATGTGGTTTGGCAACTGTTTGACTGATATTACCATCACTTCCTAACAACAACGCTTGCCAAAGATCAGCACAGCAAAACACTTTGGACAGTAGGCGAACACAGTGCCTTGAACTTAATCCAAACTTTAACAATATAGACTTGGTCCAGTGAAAATCAGCTTCCACACAGCCAAATGTCAACAGGCAGGGGTATCTGTGACGCCAATTTTATTTGTGTGTTTTTATATAATTGTGCAGAATTGTTATAATTGATTTATATTGTATCAAAGCCACATCATGTGCAATCATTTAGTGGGGCGGTTCCTCTGCTTAGTGTAACACAGGCAGGAACACAGAGAACATCTGTCTCACTGCAAGATCTGGGCAGGGCACCCCTTCCCACTGGTCACTGGGAAGCAGGAATGGGCAGGAACGGGGTGCACCATGTCACCCCTCAACCTCCTTCGATTCAGGAAAGATCCATCCAGTCCTGTCCAGCCCCTCCTCATAACTCAAGCCCTCCAGCCCCTCCTCATAACTCAAGCCCTCCAGCCCCGGTAACATCTTGGTGAATTGTTTCAGCACCTTCTTCAGCTTAATCACACCCTCACATAAGACCATAAAACATAGAAGCCAAATTAAGCCATTTGGCCCATTGAGTCTGCTCTGCCATTCCTTCATAGCTGATTTATTAACCCTTTCAACAGCATTCCCTTGCTTTCCCCAGAACTTTTGACACCCTAACTAATCTAGAACCTATCAACATCCGCCTTAAATATACCTAATGATTTGGCCTCTACAGCTGTCTATAGCAATGAATTCTACAGATTCATCATCCTCTGGCTAAAGAAATTCCTTTTCACCTGTGTTATAAAGGGGTATCCCTCTAATCTGAGGCTTCCTTCAGCAGGCCAACCAAAGCTGTGCACAGTATGCCAGGTATGGTATCATCAATGTCCTGTACAGATATAACAGGATATCCCATCACCTGTGCTTGCTGTCTTAACTGATGCTGTATATGTTCCTCATCTAATATGTCTCCGCTTTCAGGAGAGGCCCGTACCCAAGCTCTCTCTGTTCTACAACACTCTCCAGGGTTTTGCCATTCACAGTCTAGGTCCCGCTCTGGTTTAACTTCCCAAAGCCAACCAAACTCCATCTGCCATTCCAGGGCCACTTGCCCAGTTATCCTGGTGTAACCTTGGATAACCTTCCTCACATCTGGTAGTCAGTGTTAGCTGAGTGAGAGTGGGCACTTACTGCCTCAATGTTTCACTCCGCCACTGCCATACTTGGTTAGATTGATCATAAGGTTAGTTAAAGGGTAGGCGCAACATTGTGGGATGAAGGGCCTGTACTGTTCTCTGTTCAATGTTCTAGAACAATCTGGATTGAACTAGCTTCCTCACAGTAGCATGACATCCTTTGGGAGTTCAGAGGGGAGCGGCCAGACTGTGGGCACAAAAAGAAAAATTCATCCAGTAGGAGGGGCTTGTGGGGGGGAAGAGTTCAGTGTGGAGTGAGGCAACCAGGGGTGCAGTCATTACCCCAGGACAGGATGTGCTTTCAGGATGGGTTAAGGCTTTTAGAGTGTAGAGAGGGGGCCAGGGTAGGGCGGCAGTGTTGAAGTTTTCAGGAGTGTGTAGAGGTTTTTATGTGGAAGGTAGGTGACCAGGGGTGGAGTCATTACCCCAGGTTGGGGGGGGGAGAGGTTCAGGGTGGGAGGAGGCAACTAGGTGGAGGAGAGTGGTAAATCCAGTAGCTTCTCACCACCTTCTTATGAAAGGTGGATAGGTTAGGTGAGTGGGCAAATTCATGGCAGATGCAATTTAATGTGGATAAATGTGAGGTTATCCACTTTGGTTGCAAGAACAGGAAAACAGATTATTATCTGAACGGTGGCCGATTAGGAAAAGGGGAGATGCAACGAGACCTGGGTGTCATTGTACACCAGTCATTGAAGGTGGGCATGCAGGTACAGCAGGTGGTGAAAAAGGCAAATGGTCTGTTGGCATTCATAGCAAAAGGATTTGAGTACAGGAGCAGGGAGGTTCTACTGCAGTTGACAAGGCCTTGGTGAGACTGCACCTAGAATATTGTGTGCAGTTTTGGTCCCCTAATCTGAGGAAAGACATTCTTGCCATAGAGGGAGTACAGAGAAGGTTCACCAGATTGATTCCTGGGATGGCAGGACTTTCATATGAAGAAAGACTGGATCGACTAGGCTTATACTCACTAGAATTTAGAAGATTGAGGGGGGATCTTATTGAAACGTATAAAATTCTAAAGGGATTGGACAAGCTAGATGCAGGAAGATTGTTTCCGATGTTGGGGAAGTCCAGAATGAGGGGTCACAGTTTAAGGATAAAGGGGAAGCCTTTTAGGACCGAGATGAGGAAAAACTTCTTCACACAGGAAGTGGTGAATCTGTGGAATTCTCTGCCACAGAAAACAGTTGAGGCCGGTTCATTGGCTATATTTAAGAGGAAGTTAGATATGGCCCTTGTGGCTAAAGGGATCAGGGGGTATGGAGAGAAAGCAGGTACAGGGTTCTGAGTTGGATGATCAGCCATGATCATACTGAATGGCGGTGCAGGCTCAAAGGGCCGAATGGCCTACTCCTGCACCTATTTTCTATGTTTCTATGTCACCATTTAATAAATTAATTCAACACCGAACCTCTGCTCTGACACCACAGTTAAAGATTGAGCTTTCCACAGTGAAGTTAAGGGTGAAATTAGCTATAACATGCACAGCACCGACCTCTTAGACAGAATAACCCCACTGGGCTGCACATGAACGGGCTCAAGAGGCTGAGCATTCCGAGCAGATGAGAGATTTACAGAGACTTTGTTCAGTGTGGGAATGAAAAACACCCCAGAGCAGACAAACAGACAATTAAACCACGCACCAACGTGCTTCTGGGCTGCTACAGGCACCATGGGGACCAGGACTACAACAACCCCATCTCTCTCTCTCATACACACACACACACACACGCATTAGGAACAGATAGGTCTGTAAAACACACACACACACACGTTAGGAACAGATAGGTCTGTAAAACACACACACATGCGCGCGTTAGGAACAGATAGGTCTGTAAAACACACACACACGCGCGCGTTAGGAACAGATAGGTCTGTAAAACACACACACACACACATGCGCGCGTTAGGAACAGATAGGTCTGTAAAACACACACACACGCACGTTAGGAACAGATAGGTCTGTAAAACACACACACACGTGTTAGGAACAGATAGGTCTGTAAAACACACACACACGTGTTAGGAACAGATAGGTCTGTAAAACACACACACACACACACACACACACACACACACACACACACACACACACACACACACACACACACACACACACACACACACACACACACACACACACACACACACACACACACACGCGTTAGGAATAGATAGGTCTGTAAAGCCTCCCAGGAAAATGCTCCTGTTCCATAGGTGGGCATCACCCAGGGTACTCACAATTGCTCAGTGTAGAAACTACTTTCCACCTCCTTCTCCTGGAACTATTCACTACACTACTGACTCTAGCCTGCTTCTATACCTAGGAGAGATCACTTGCCCACCCTGCCCATCCACCCCCTACCTGGGAGAGAGGAGAGATTCTCCCCACCTCAACTTCTCTACCTAGGAGAGGTACTCACACCTGGGAGAAATCCCACAACCTTTCTCCCCTCTCACCAAATGGAATTTGATTATTATTGTCACATCTACTGAGCTACAGTGAAAAACTTATCTTGGGTACAGTTCATTACACAGTGCATTGAGGTAGAACAAGGTAAAGCAATAACAGAGAAAGTGCAGTGCAAGGTCACAACAAGTTAGATTTTGAGGTCGAGAGTCCATCTTATTTTACTAGGGGACCGTTCAACAGTCTGATAACTGCACTTGAGCCTGGGGGGGGGGGGGGGGTGTACTTTCAGGCATTTCTATCTTCAGCCCGATGACAGAGAGGAAAAGAGAAAATGTCCAGGGTGGATGGGATGTTTAATTATGGTGGCTGCTTTACTGAGGCAGCAAAAAGGGTAGGCAGAGTCCGTGGAGGGGAGATTGGTTCCTGTGATGTGCTGGATTGTGTCCACAACTCTCTGTAGCTTCTTGTTGTCATGGACAGAATAGTTGCCACACCAGACCATTATGCATCCAGATAGGATGCTTTCTACCGTGCATTGATAAAAATTGGTGAGGGGCAATAGGAACATGCCAAATTTCTTTAGATAGAGGTGTCAAGTTCCCATTCTGTCCCCTATCTTGGAATGTGACCACCCCCTACCCTGCTCCTGGGAACGGAACTGAAATATGCAGTGTTACTGGGTGGCTGCAGAGATCACCAAACCATGCCCACGGTGTCTTCATATCACAAAGTAACCAGACCAGCTTAGACCCCACTGGCTGACCCGCACCCACGGACCACATCACCTGCTCACCCTAGGTGTCAACATCTCTGAAGATCTATGCTGGGCCCAACATATTGATGCAATTACAAAGAAGGCATGGAATTTGCTAAATTCATTAGGAGTTTGAGGAGACTTGCTAAGTCACCAAAGAAACCCACAAACTTCTACAAGTGTACCATGACGAGCATCCTAAGTGGGTGCATCACTGGTATGGAGGGGCCATTGCACAGGACAAGAAAAAGCTGCAGAAAGTTATAAACTCAGTCAGCTCCAACTCCATCAAGAGCATGAGCCTCACACCACCAAAACCCGCCCCCCACCCGCCAGCAAGGTCATCTTCAAAAGATGATGCCTCAAAAATCGGCTTGGAGCTTTTGGGAAGCATCAAGTTGGATAAGTCACTGGGACACCAGGATACTGTGGGAGGCGAGGGAGGAGATTGCTGGGCCTCTGGCGATGATCTTTGCATCATCAATGAGGACGGGAGAGGTTTCAGAGGATTGAAGGGTTGCAGATGTTGTTCCCTTATTCAAGAAAGGGAATAGGGAGAGCCCAGGAAATTATAGACCAATGAGTCTTACTTCAATGGTTGTTAAGTTGATGGAGAAGATCCTGAGAGGCAGAATTTATGAACATTTAGTGAGGTATAATATGATTAGGAATAGTCAGCATGGTTTTGTCAAAGGCAGGTCGTGCCTTACGAGCCTGATTGAATTTTTTGAGGATGTGACTAAACACATTGATGAAGGTAGAGTCATAGATGTAGTATATATGGATTTCAGCAAGGCATTTGATAAGGTACCCCATGCAAGGCTTATTGAGAAAATAAGGAGGCATGGGATCCAAGGGGACATTACTTTGTGGATCCAGAACTGACTTGCCCACAGAAGGCAAAGAGTGGTTGTAGACAGGTCACATTCTGCATGGTTGTTGGTCTTCAGTGGAGTGCCTCAGGGATCTGTTCAAGGACCCTTACTCTTTGTGATTTTTACAAATGATCTGGATGAGGAAGTGGAGGGATGGGTTAGTAAGATTGCTGATGACACAAAGGTTAGAGGTGTTATGGATAGTGGGGAGGGCTGTTGGAGTTTACAGTGGGACATTGATAGAATGCAAAACTGGGCTGAGAAGTGGCAGATGGAGTTCAACCCAGGTAAGTGTGAAGTGGCTCATTTTGGTAGATCAAATATGATGGTAGAATATAGTATTAACGGTAAGACTCTTGGTAGTGTGGAGGATCAGAAGGATCTTGGGGTCTGAGTCCATAGGACGCTCAAAGCAGCTGCACAGGTTGACTCTGTGGTTAAGAAGGCATACGGTGTATTGGCCTTCATCAACCATGGAATTGAATTTAGGCGCCAAGAGGTAATGTTGCAGCTATATAGGACCCTGATCAGACCCCACTTGGAGTCATGTGCTCAGTTCTAGTCGTTTCACTACAGGAGGGATGTGGAAACCATAGAAAGGGTGCAGAGGAGATTTACAAGGATGTTGCCTGGATTGGGGAGCATGCCTTGTGAGAATAGATTGAGTGAACTCAGCCTTTTCTCCTTGGAGTGAAGGAGGATGAGAGGTGACCTGATAGAGGTGTATAAGATGATGAGAGGCATTGATTGTGTGGATAGTCAGAGGCTTTTCCCCCAGGGCTGAAATGGCTGCCACAAGAGGACACAAGTTTAAGGCACTGGGGAGTAGGTACAGAGTAGATGTCAGGGGTAAGTTTTTTTACTCAGAGAGTGATAAGTGCGTGGAACGGGCTGCCAGCAACGGTGGTGGAGGCGGATATGGTAGGATCTTTTAAGAGCCTTTTAGATAGGTACATGGAGCTTAGTAAAATAGAGGGCTATAGGTAAGCCTAGTAATTTCGAAGGTAGGGAGATGTTTGACACAACTTTGTGGGCCGAAGGACCTGTCTTGTGTTGTCGGTTTTCTACGTTTCTCCTACTGATGCCTGAAGACAGCTCCACCTTCTACAGGACACACATCAAGAGTGTAATAGGGCCCTTGGCATTTGCCTGGGTGAGTGCAGCTTGGAGTGAAAGACCGAAGCACCACCTAGATATAACAACTGTATAAAACTTTGGTCTAACCATATCGAGTCACTTAGCATGGAAATAAGTCCTTCAGCCCATCTGGTCCATGCTAACCAGGATGCCCTATGATTGGGGACGGGAGAGGTTCCAGAGGATTGGAGGGTTGCAGATGTTGTTCCCTTATTCAAGAAAGAGAGTAGAGATAGCCCAGGAAATTATAGACCAGTGAGTCTTACCTCAGTGGTTGGTAAGTTGATGGAGAAGATCCTGAGAGGCAGGATTTATGAACATTTGGGGAGGCATAATATGATTAGGAGTAGTCAGCATGGCTTTGTCAAGGGCAGGTTGTGCCTTACGAGCCTGATTGAATTTTTTGAGGATGTGATTAAACACATTGATGAAGGTAAAGCAGTAGATGTAGTGTATATGGATTTCAGCAAGGCATTTGATAAGGTACCCCGGCAATGCTTATTGAGAAAGTAAGGAAACATGGGATCCAAGGGGGTCTTGCTTTGTGGATCTAGAACTGGCTTGCTCACAGAAGGCAAAGAGTGGTTGTGGACAGGTCATACTCTGCATGGATGTGCCTCAGGAATCTGTTCTGGGACCCCTACTCTTCAGGATTTTTATAAATGACCTGGATAAGGAAGTGGAGGGATGGGTTAGTAAATTTACTGATGACACAAAGGTTGGGAGGTTGTGGATAGTGTGGAGGGCTGTCAGAGGTTACAGCAGGACATTGATAGGATGCAAAACTGGGCTGAGAAGTGGCAGATGGAGTTCAATCCAGATGATGAGAGGCATTGATCACGTAGATACTCAGAGGCTTTTTCCCAGGTCTGAAATGGTAACACGAGAGGGCAGTTTTAAGGTGCTTGGAAGTAGGTACAGAGGAGATGTCAGGGGTATGTTTTTTACACAGAGAGTGGTGAGTGTGTGGAATGGGCTGCCGGTGACGGTGGTGGAGGCAGAAGCGATAGGGTCTTTTAAGAGACTCCTGGATAGGTACGTGGAGCTTAGAAAAATAGAGGTCTATGGGTAACCCTAGGTAATTTCTAATGTAAGTACATGCTCAGCACAGCTTTGTGGGCTGAAGGGCCTGTATTGTGTTGTAGGTTTTCTATGTTTCTATGCCCTCTTCTCATTGTTGCAATCAGAGGAGATACAGGATTTTGAAGATAAACATTCAATGCTTCAGGAATAGCTTCTACTCTTTCGCCATAAGATTTCAGAATGGTCAATGAACCCAGCAACACTACACTATTTTATTTGCTCGCCCTTTGCAGTACTTACCTAATTAATTTTATTAAAAATTAATTTAATCAAATCAGTACATCTTATTAATATTTATATCTTTTTATATTACGTATTGCAATGTACTGCTGCCACAAAACAACAAATTTCACGACTTATGCCAGTGATATTAAACCTGATCCTGGTCACCCTACCTGTTATCACTGACCATGTATGACCTATTCACCGTGCTGGCTGGCCACTCTACCCAATGGCCATGTATGACCTGGTCATCAGTGCAATGTTTGCAGGTGTGGAATCAGTTTCCCCATGTTCCCAGCCCACTAAAGTCAAACCAAACAGTCCTGGGATTCCAGGACATTTCTTGAGCCAAGGTCAGCCAGTGTTCCTTTGATGTTCATGAATTAAGTGAGTGGGACAATGTATAAACAGTGTGTGCATTCCACAGCAGTGTGGTTGCTGTGAGCATCAGCTGACTGTTTACAAGTGTTTGTGTTTCTGATCTCCATTGTACATCTAACACACAGCTGCATGTAGCAACATGTTCACAACTTAGCCCGCGGGCAGGGTGCAGCCAGCCGTGACCATATCCACACGTCACACTGCTCAGACAGAGACAATTCAGCTCACACTCCTATCCAGACTGATATACCCAGGGTGCAGCCAGGCATGAGCTAACACTAACCACATCCACACATTACACTAGCACCGTTACTCAGCACAGACACAGGCTATTCGACCCCACTCTATCCATGCTGACCAATACTAACCCTGTCAACCAGAATCTAGTCTACCCTGATACCAAGCAGTGGGCATCACTTTGGACTGGGGCACACTGGTCATTTGTGCTTCCTGCACCAACAGGTTGGCACTGCACTGTCCACTACTGACCAACCAGACACCACTGATGGACAGTGTCACTTTGCAACAGATGAGTGAAGTCAGGGCAAGTTGGGTGGGTAGCAAGCTGCAGCATGGAATGGATGTGTCAGTGGACTCATCTCCTCTGCACCCTCTCTAAAGTTTCCACAATGGCAGGGAATAAAGAGCAGTTTCATCAAATTACATTATAAAACATTGCTTAGGCAATAGTTGCAGTATTGAGTGTAGATCTGGTCAGCAGGAGACAGAGTATTGAGTGTACATCTGTCAGCAGGAGACGGAGTATTAGGAAGGATATTAATAAGGTTGAAAGAGTGCAGAGAAGGTTTACAAGGATGTTGCCGGGACTTGAGAAACTGAGTTACAGAGAAAGGCTGAATAGGTTAGGACTTTATTCCCTGGAGCGTAGAAGGATGAGGGGAGATTTGATAGAGGTGTATAAAATTATGATGGGTATAGATAGAGTGAATGCAAGCAGGCTTTTTCCACTGAGGCTAGGGGAGAAAAAAACCAGAGGACATGGGTTAAGGGTGAAGGGGGAAAAGTTTAAAGGGAACATTAAGGGGGGGGCTTCTTCACACAGAGAGTGATGGGAGTGTGGAATGAGCTGCCAGATGAAGTGGTAAATGCGGGCTCACTTTTAACATTTAAGAAAAACTTGGACAGGTACATGGATGAGAGGTGTATGGAGGGATATGGGCCAGGTGCAGGTCAGTGGGATTAGGCAGAAAAATGGTTCAGCACAGCTAAGAAGGGCCAAAAGGCCTGTTTCTGTACTGTAATGTTCTATGGTTCTATAGTTCTATTGTGTGTAGATCTGTCGGCAGGAGACAGAGTATTGTGTGTAGATCTGGTCAGCAGAAAACACAGTACTGTGTGTAGATCTGGTCAGCAGGAGACAGAGTACTGTGTGTAGATCTGGTCAGCAGGAGACAGAGTATTGTGTGTAGATCTGGTCAGCAGGAGACAGAGTACTGTGTGTAGATCTGGTCAGCAGGAGACAGAGTATTGTGTGTAGATCTGGTCAGCAGGAGACAGAGTACTGTGTGTAGATCTGGTCAGCAGGAGACAGAGTAATGTGTGTAAATCTGGTCAGCAGGAGACAGAGTACTGTGTGTAGATCTGGTCAGCAGGAGACAATACTGTGTGTAGATCTGTCAGCTAGAGACAGAGTATTGTTACGAATGTGCCACAACTCTGAGGGGCTGAAGGGTACAAAGTCGCCCCCTCCTTTTTGAGAATCGCAAGATCGCTATTAATTCAGGTCTGGGACACAGGAAATGAGAGAGAATTCACAAGGCTGCAGCCTGCATGAACTGAGTGACTTTTATGTTTCCATCAGACAATACATTATCCCCTAGACAACGATAGAGCTATTTCTTATTGATTATTATTATACCCGCACTTTTAGATTTAGGCTGTACTTCCTTAGAAGGTTGGCGTCATTCAATGTCTGTAGTGAGATGCTGAAGATGTTCTATAGGTCAGTTGTGGAGAGCGCCCTCTTCTTTGTGGTGGCGTGTTGGGGAGGAAGCATTAAGAAGAAGGATGCCTCACGTCTTAATAAGCTGGTAAGGAAGGCGGGCTCTGTCGTGGGCAAAGTACTGGAGAGTTTAACATCGGTAGCTGAGCGAAAGGCGCTGTGTAGGCTACGGTCAATTATGGAAAACTCTGAACATCCTCTACATAGCACCATCCAGAGACAGAGAAGCAGTTTCAGCGACAGGATGAAGAGGTCAATACTCCCCAATGCCATTAGGCTTTACAATTCAACCGCCAGGACTTAAGAGCTTTTTAAAAGCTATTATTAATGCTTTTTGAGATAGTGATTTAGATGCATATCATATTTTTTTTTACTGAGTTAAGTATTGTATGTAATTAGTTCTGCTACAACAAGTGTATGGGACATTGGAAAAAAAAGTTGAATTTCCCCATGGGGATGAATAAAGTATCTATCTATCTATCTATCATCTAGTATTGATGACGTATATTATCTGTATGTTTGCATTGATATTATTTTTGTGTATTTTTACTAATAAATACTGTTAAAAATAGTACCATCAGATTTCAACGGACCTCTCTATCTTTGCTGGTAAGTGACCCAGTTACGGGGTTCATAACAAAGTGGGGGCTCGTCCGGGATTTGATACCAAATTGGAGGGCCAGTGAACCAGGCTTTTAAGTCCAAACGTGGGTCTGGTTGCGCGGGTAGCCAGACGGGAAACCAGCAAAGAAGGACATGAATGAATTCATAGAAAACCCAACTCTGGAGGCGCTAGAGGCTGCCACAAAGTCAGACTTGATAAATATTGCGAAAGGACTAAACCTCGCAGAGGTGAGGTTGTCGATGAAAAGGCGGGAGGTGTGGAGGGCCATAACTCAGTATTATATTGTGAAGAATGTGTTTTTAGCTGAGGTACTGGAAAATATCCCTGAAAAGGCACCAGCTAGTGGGACGGCTCAGTTAGAGTTGGAGAAATTAAGGTTGGAACATGAAATTAAGTTAAAACAGCTGGAAGCAGCTGAAAAGGAAAAAGAAAGAGCCAAAAAGCAATGGGAGCATGAGCTCCAGCTAAAGGAGTTAGAGGTGAAAAGGGAGCAGGAAAGAGCTGAGAAGCAGAGGGAGCATGACTTGGATATGGAGAAGTTAAGGCAAGAGCGAGGAGTTCAAGGGTCAGACCGAGAGGAGCGGTTTAATGTTAGTCGGGAGTTGAGGATAGTACCTCCGTTCGAGGAGATGGATGTTGATAGTTATTTCTTGCTTTTTGAAAAGGTGGCAGTGAATCAGAAGTGGCCCAAAGAGCAGTGGGTGGCGTTGTTACAAAGTGTGTTAAAAGGGAAGGCACAACGGGCATATGCGGCATTGTCCATGGAGGAGGAAGAGGCGGAGAATTATGAGAAAGTAAAGGAGGCCATTCTTTGGACCTACGAATTGGTACCTGAAGCGTATAGACAAAAGTTCAGAAATTTAAAGAAAGGGTGGAATCAGATGTATACCGAGTTTGCCTATGAGAAGGGTGTGCTCTTGGATTGCTGGTGTGCAGCAGAAATAGTGGAAGAGGATTTTTGGCATCTCAGGGAGTTAATTCTGATTGAGGAATTTAAAGGTTGTGTTTCGGATGATATCCGGATGTATTTGAATGAGAAGCCGAATAAGTCCATCTCCGAATTTGCTAGGTTCGCAGATGAATATGCCCTAACCCACAAGACAAAGTTTTCCTCGAATAAAAGTTACCAGAGAGACAGTGGGAACGGTAGAGAAAGCCCGCCGGCTGAGGCAGAGATCCTGCCGGGAGCTTGGGGTAAAATTAAGGAGGAGGAAAGGCAAGACAGCAGGAGAGGTCCTGACTTGACCTGTTTTAATTGTGGAAAGGTGGGTCATATTGCATCTAAGTGCCTTGCTCCGAGGAAGGAGACAGAAAAATGGAAAGCAGCAGTCCCTACAGGATGTGTTGTGGTGATCAGTAAATCGACGAGAGAGCCCCAGGTAGACAGAATACGAGAAGGGTCTGAGAAATGTATTTCAGAAGGAACCGTGTCTGTGAAAGAGGGAGACACACCAGTTCCAGTACGGATCTGGAGAGACACGGGAGCTGAACTGTCATTGATTAGCAGTAAGGTACTAGGTTTTGGTCGCAAGACTGGAGAAGTAGCTTTGAGAGGCATAGGAAAAGGGACAGAAGCGGTGCCCTTGCATAGACCTTCTCCCCGGGGCCTCGTTACCCACCAGCCTTCTTTATAACTTATCCTGACCGGAGAGGGAGGCCATGGAGAAATACATTAGTGAGTCCCTCGCAGTGGGCATTATTCGACCTTCATCATCCCTGGTGGGTTTATTCTTTGTACAGAAGAAGGATGGGTTGCTTCATCCCCGTATTGATTACCGAGGCCTAAACAATATAACAGTTAAAAATAAATACCCTTCATTAACTCGGCATTTGAACCACTTCACGGAGCCACCATCTTCTTGAAGCTGGACCTTCGTAGTGCCTAGATCTAGTCAGGATGAGGGAGGGAGACGAGTGGAAGACAGCCTTTAATAACCTTTGGGACACTTCGAATACTTGGTCATGCCGTTTGGCCTCACCAATGCCCCCGCCGTTTTTCAAGCCCTAATCAATGAAGTGCTGAGGGACTTTATTAATTGCTTCATGTTCGTCTACCTAGATGATATCTTAATATTTTTTAGCAGCCCCCAGAAACACATTCACCATGTCCGTCTAGTCCTCCAGAGACTGTGGGAGAACAAGTTATTTGTGAAGGCAGAGAAATGTGAGTTCCACATCCCTTCAGTCAGCTTCCTGGGCTACATCATCGAGAGTGGGCAGGTGAGGGCAGATCCCGAGAAGATCCGGGCAGTGGAAGAATGGCCCAGTCCCACGACCCACAAGCAACTTCAGTGGTTTTTGTTGGGACTTCGAGGCTGATTTGGTATTCACTGACCTGAAGAGGCGATTCACAACATGGTTCATCCGGACCCCTCCTGTCAATTCATTGTTGAGTTTGACGCCTCCGACTCCGGGGTGGGAGCAGTCCTGTCCCAACGATCAAGTCCGGACGAAAAGCTTCATCCCTGTGCTTTCTTTTCTCACCGATGTCCCCCACCGAGTGGAATTACAACGTGGGGTATCGGGAACTACTGGTGGTCAAGCTAGCATTGGAGGAGTAGAGGCACTGGTTGGAGGGGGCAGAACACCCATTTATTGTTTGGACTGATCATAAGAACCTGGGATATATTCAGACCTCCAAACATTTGAACTCCTGACAGGCCCGTTGGGCATTATTTTTTGGATGGTTCAAATTTCCCTCACATACTGTCCAGGATCCAAAAACGGGAAGCCAGACGTGCTCTCCCACCAGTACAACTCCAAGGAGGACACTTCCAGCCCAGAGACTATCCTCCCACCATCCTGTGTGGTGGCAACCCTCACTTGGGAGATTGAATCCATAGTAAAGGAAGCCCAACAGGATGTCCTTGACCCCGGCAATGGACCCACCAATCGCTGTTTAGTGCCTGATTCCGTCGGATCTCAGGTTCTCCGGAGGGGGCACACATCTCAGTTCACCTGCCACCCCAGGAGTGATCAGACACTGGCCCTCCTGAAGAGACACTTTTAGTGGCCTTCCACGGAGGGGGATACCCGTTCCTAAGTCTTTGCATGTTCAGTCTGTTCCAGTGGAAAAGCCTCCCATCGGCCACCTGCGGGATTACTCTGTCCCTGGTCATCCTTGGTCGCACATCGGCCCTTATGTCCTCCGAACGAAACCCTTCCACCCACCCGGAGCATCGACAACCATCCGGCATACACCATCCAACAGCTACTAGATGTGCGCCGTCGGGGCAGGGGCATCCAATACCTGATCAACTGGGAAGGGTATGGCCCAGAGGAGCGTTCTTGGGTTCTCTGTTCCTTCATCCTGGACCCCTCCCTCATCCAAGACTTCCATCTGGACCATCCGGATAAGCCTGGAGGCTCCCGTGGGGGGGGGGGGGGTTACTGTCATGGTCCCCTCTGGCAATTCCCCATCTTGATATTACCTCCTTAATTGGGCCTTAATCCCCTCATCTAATTTCCAATCATTCCCAGTTCCACTAATTACAGCACACCTGATTCCCATTAGCGAACATGGGATAAAACTCAGGCGTCACAGCTATGCTTTGCCAGTTTGTTGGTTGACTCTGATGTGAGTAAACCTTGTTTCTTAATTCCTTAGGACTGTCAGTTCTAAGGTCTGCATAATTTCCTGGATACCCTAATGTAAACCTTGTCTCTGTGTAAAGACTCCCCTGGATGCCGGTTCCCTGTTCGCGACGGTGCTAATGCCTCACAACTCTGCCTCCGTGCCTGTGTCCTGCACTTGGGTTTGTCCTCAGCCTCGTCCTTGCACCACAGGGCATAGTTTTAAGGTGCTTGGAAGCAGGTACAGAGGAGATGTCAGGGGTAAGTTTTTTACACGTGGTGAGTGAGTGGAATGGGCTTCTAGCAATGGTGGTGGAGGCAGATACAACAGGGTCTTTTAAGAGACTCCTGGATAGGTACATAAAGCTTAGAAAAATAGAGGGCTATGGGTAACCCTAGGTAATTTCTAAAGTAAGTACATGTTCATCACAGCATTGTGGGCCATTGTGCATCTATGTTTCTATCACTAATACTATCATTGCTATTGCCAGCTTCCAACACATCAGGGTAAACAGTTAGTGCCTTATCCCTACATTGTTTAATTGAACTGACTTTATTTCTTACATTCTTCACATGCATGAGGAGTAAAAATCTTTGTTACGTCTCCATCTATGTGTGCAATGTGCAATTGATAGTAATTTGTAATAAATAGTATGTAAAACCAGACAGTCAGTGCAGCATAGAAATACAATTGCATCAGTATGAATTAATCAGTCTGATGGCCTGGTGCAAGAAGCTGTCCCAAAGCTTGTTGGTCCTGCTTATAATGCTGTGGTGCCATTTCCCAGATGGTAGCAGCTGGAACAGTTTGTGGTTGGGGTGACTCGGGTCCTCAATAATCCTTCAGGCCTGTTTTACACACCTGCCTTTGTGGGAAGTTCACAACTACAGATGTACTGGACTGTCCACACCACTCTCTGCAGTGTCCTGTGATTGAGGGAAATACATTTCCCATACCCTAGTAATGCAGCCAGTCAGGATGCTCTGAATTGCGTCCCTATAGAAAGTTCTTTGGATTTGGGGACCCATGCCAAACTTCTTCAACCATCTGAGGTGAAAGAGGTGCTGCTGTGCCTTTTTCACCACACAGCTGATATGTACAGACCTCGTGAGATCCTCAGTGATGTGTATGCCAAGGAACTTAAAGCTGTTCACCCTCTCAACCCCAGATCCATTGATGTCAATAGGGGTTAGCCTGTCTCCAATCCTCCTGTGGCCCACAACCAGCTCCTTTGTTTTTGCAACATTAAGGGAGAGGTTGTTTTCTTGACAACACTGTGTCAGACTCTTCACTTAAATTATCTTGATTATGAATTGCAACAAATGAACGAGCCATTAACTCAACCCTCTCTGTTTCAGTAACAATTGTATTACCTTCTTTAATCAATACTGGAATGTTATTAGCCCTATGAATGCCATTTTTTTAAACATTCCCCAAGCATCTCCAAGATTAATACCCCTTCCAATATTATCATAAGATGACCTCCAGTAAACCTTTATTGCAACCTTCACTATCTTCCTCACCTCGGCCTGTGCCCTTTTATACTTAACAAGGTCACTCGCAGACTGATACTTTCCTAAACGCTTTATTTCTCTCCCTAATTGCCTCTGTACTCTCTTCAGTCCACCATGGTACAGCCTTTCTCCTATTAATGCCCCTTTTAATTGGAATCACTTCCACTGCAGTTTTATGAATGATGTGACATCACCTTTCATTGCAGAAATCCACGTTATCCTCAACATTCAGCCCTGATAGATGTTCATCACATAAAACCTTAAACCTTTCCCAATTTTCTTTACCAGAATTCCACCTCCTAAAAGTGTCCTCCTACCCCCTATATAAATCCAAACCCAAGCTTATAAATACAGGAAAATGATCACTCCCCAATGTTTCATCTCCCATGACATTTCACTCACTCACTCCAGCCAGAATGTTCAAAACTAAAGTCAAATCTGTAGCAGTTTCAGAACCATTATGAACATTAAATCTCATGCTGCTCCCATCATTAAGACACACAAGACAGACAATAGGTGCCGGAGCAGGCCATTCGGCCCTTTGAGCCAGCACCGCCATTCAATGTGATCATGGCTGATCATCCACAATCAGTACCCCGTTCATGCCTTCTCCCCACATCCCTTGACTCCGCTATCTTTAAGAGCTCTATCTAACTCTTTCTTGAAAGCATCCAGAGAATTGGCTTCCACTGCTTTCTGAGGCAGAGCATTCCACAGATCCACAACTCCCTGGGTGAAAAAGTTTTTCCTCAACTCCGTTCTAAATGGCCTACCCCTTATTCTTAAACTGTGGCCTCTGGTTCTGGACTCCCCCAACATCAGGAACATGTTTCCTGCCTCTAGTGTGTCCAATCCCTTAATAATCGTGTATGTTTCAATCAGATCCCCTCTCATCCTTCTAAATTCCAGTGTATACAAGCCCAGTCACTCCAATCTTTCAACATATGACAGTCCCGCCATCCCGGGAATTAACCTCGTGAACCTACGCTGCACTCCCTCAATAGCAAGAATGTCCTTCCTCAAATTTGAAGACCAAAACTGAACACAATACTCCAGGTGTGGGCTTACCAGGGCCCTGTACAACTGCAGAAGGACCTCTGCTTCTATACTCAACTCCCCTTGTTATGAAGGCCAACATGCCATTAGCTTTCTTCACTGCCTGCTGTACCTGCAAGCTTACTTTCAGTGACGGATGAACTAGGACACCTAGATCTCATTGTACTTCCCCTTTTCCTAACTTGACACCATTCAGATAGTAATCTGCCTTCCTGTTCTTGCCACTAAAGTGGATAACTTCACATTTATCCACATTAAACTGCATCTGCCATGCATCTGCCCACTCACCCAACCTGTCCAAGTCACCCTGCATTCTCATAACATCCTCCTCATATTTCACACTGCCACCCAGCTTTGTGTCATCTGCAAATCTGCTAATGTTACTTTTAATCCCTTCATCTAAATCATTAATGTATATTGTAAATAGCTGCAGTCCCAGCACCGAGCCTTGCGGTACCCCACTAGTCACTGCCTGCCATTCTGAAAAGGACCCATTAATCCCTACTCTTTGTCTCCTGTCTGCCAACCAATTTTCTATACATGTCAGTACCCTACCCCCAATACTATGTGCTCTAATTTTGCCCACTAATCTGCTATGTGGGACTTTCTCAAAGGCTTTCTGAAAGTCCAGGTACACTACATCCACTGGCTCTCCCTTGTCCATTTTCATAGTTACACCCTCATGTGATAAACTATGTATACCTGTCTGGACACGCCCCTCTACTGACTGCTCCTGTGGCTCCTCCCACAGACCCCTGTGGACTCACCCCTCTGCTGACTGCTCCTGTGGCTCCTCCCACAGACCCCTGTGGACACGCCCCCCTGCTGACTGCTCCTGTGGCTCCTCCCACAGACCCCTGTGGACACGCCCCTCCTGCTGACTGCTCCTGTGGCTCCTCCCACAGACCCCTGTGGACATGCCCCTCTACTGACTGCTCCTGTGGCTCCTCCCACAGACCCCTGTGGACACGCCCTCCTGCTGACTGCTCCTGTGGCTCCTCCCACAGACCCCTTGGACACGCCCCTCCGCTGGCTGCTCCTGTGGCTCCTCCCACAGACCCCTGTGGACACGCCCCCCTGCTGACTGCTCCTGTGGCTCCTCCCACAGACCCCTGTGGACACACCCCCCTGCTGACTGCTCCTGTGGCTCCTCCCACAGACCCCTGTGGACACGCCCCTCCTGCTGACTGCTCCTGTGGCTCCTCCCACAGACCCCTGTGGACACGCCCCTCCTGCTGACTGCTCCTGTGGCTCCTCCCACAGACCCCTGTGGACACACCCCCCTGCTGACTGCTCCTGTGGCTCCTCCCACAGACCCCTGTGGACACGCCCCTCCTGCTGACTGCTCCTGTGGCTCCTCCCACAGACCCCTGTGGACACGCCCCTCCTGCTGACTGCTCCTGTGGCTCCTCCCACAGACCCCTTGGACACGCCCCTCCGCTGACTGCTCCTGTGGCTCCTCCCACAGACCCCTGTGGACACGCCCCCTGCTGACTGCTCCTGTGGCTCCTCCCACAGACCCCTGTGGACACGCCCTCCTGCTGACTGCTCCTGTGGCTCCTCCCACAGACCCCTGTATAAAGGCGATTGGGGCACTGCTCCTCCCTCAGTCTTCAACATGGTCGTGCTCCCTTTTCGCTGTTAATAAAAGCCTATCGTTCACTTCCCGTCTCCTAGAGTTATTGATGGTGCATCACCTCAAAAAACAAAGATGTCAAATATCTAAAAATTCTTCCACAATCAAACCATTATTCTGTGAACAACCCCACAGTGAACCATGTGCATTAAAATCCCTACACCATACAACCCTTAGTGAGCTGGAGCTATATATGCTTTCCAGTAAATCAATCGAGAGCTTTTTGCAAGGGTGATAAAAATTGCCACTTTAATACCCCACCTGTTGAATCAAAAACCTGCAAGTGCCTCATTTACATCTACAGCTCTATGTCCTATCCCTTTCCTTATAAAACTTGCAACACCACCCCCTCTACCAACTAATCTATCATGCTTAATATAATCCTGCAAGAGAAAACTTACATGTGGTAACAACCAGGTTTCCTGAATACATATAACATCAGGAGGATTTAATACTTCAGAAACAAACTTCTTAAAGTCTTGACCATTGGAAATCAGGCTTCTTGCATTCCACTGCAATATTCTGATGCCCAGTATGTACCTTCACAAAGGAGACTGAAATACAGATCCACCCATCAGAGCTTCATTTACAGCTTCCTACATAGCACCTGTTATACACAGATACTTTCCAACATCTTCCACAATAATTTTAATTTTCTCAGTACAAGTAGCTGTCTGAGCAGAAGAATTCACCACATCCATTATGAACATCACAAACTTCATTTTATCGACTAGTAAAGTATATTTAGTAAGAGTAGTATGATGCTAACATACAGCCTATAACTTCACAATCAGTTCTCTGACTGGTAATACTTTATCAATGTTTGGTTTAACTTTTTGCAGAGACTTTGCATAAGACACACCTAACTTACTTTAACCTGTTGAAATTTAGCTGCCGCCTTAAGCACTTCACATCCTCTATAAGCTGCACTATGTTCTCATCTGCAATTACAACAATTACGCCTTTGCAATCTTCATATTTATGTTCCCCACCCACCACACTTACTACATTTTAGTTTCCCATGGGATACAGCTGCCACATGCCCAAAACCTCTGACATTTCTAACATCTAAGCAGGGTTGGAATATAAGCTCGAACATTATAATTAACATACTCCAAATTAACTTTGTCAGGGGGCTTCGCTTCATCAAAACATATCAATATAGAAAAACTATCCATCCTTTCCTCATTTCTGACTACTTGCAATCTCTTTACCTCCGTAACCTTGCCTCCCAATAAATGAGATTTAACCTCTTCTATCAATTGTGTCAGACAGAGTGGTCAGCAGCACTGGGGCTCAACAGGAGACTGTCCTGTCTCCCTTTCTCTTCACCATCTACACCTCGGACTTCAACTACTGCACAGAGTCTTGCCATCTTCAGAAGTTTTCTGATGACTCTGCCATAGTTGGATGCATCAGCAAGGGAGATGAGGCAGAGTATTGGGCTACGGTGGGAAACTTTGTCACATGGTGTGAGCAGAATCATCTGCAGCTTAATGTGAAAAAGACTAAGGAGCTGGTGGTGGACCTGAGGAGGGCTAAGGCACCGGTGACCCCTGTTTCCATCCAAGGGTCAGTGTGGACATGGTGGAGGATTACAAATACCTGGGGATACGAATTGAGAATAAACTGGACTGGTCAAAGAACACTGAGGCTGTCTACAAGAAGGGTCAGAGCCGTCTCTACTTTGAGGAGTCTGAGGTCCTTTAACATCTGCTGGATGATGCTGAGGATGTTCTACGAGGTTGTGGTGGCCAGTGCTATCATGTTTGCTGTTGTGTGCTGGGGCAGTAGGCTGAGGGTAGCAGACACCAACAGAATCAACAAACTCATTCGTAAGGCCAGTGATGTTGTGGGGGTGGAACTGGACTCTCTGACAGTGGTGTCTGAAAAGAGGATGCTGTCCAAGTTGCATGCCATCTTGGACAATGTCTCCTATCCACTCCATAATGTATTGGTTAGGCACAGGAGTACATTCAGCCAGAGACTCATTCCACCGAGATGCAACACTGAGCATCATAGGAAGTCATTTCTGCCTTTGGCCATCAAACTTTACAACTCCTCCCTCGGAGTGTCAGACACCCTGAGCCAATAGGCTGGTCCTGGACTTATTTTCACTTTGAATAATTTACTTATTATTATTTAATTATTTATGGTTTTATATTGCTATATTTCTACACTATTCTTGGTTGCTGCAACTGTAACAAAACCCAATTTCCCTTGGGATCAATAAAATACGTCTGTCTGTCTGTCAAAATCTCCACCGGAACACCTGATATAACACCTCTAACACCTCTATTTTTATTAGACAAAATAGATACTGTACTATCTTTCTGCAAAGTAGTCTTCAATCGTAATGCTTTCTCACTGCTTTTTACCCTTACAAACGATTAACACTTTCCCTCCTCCTAAAGTACGTGCTCAATCTATATTTCCTATGGCCGCTTTTAGCTCTGTAGATTATTTAATAGTATTGATGGAAGGTGACTGTTCTGGTTCATATTTAAACAATACCTTGAAGACTTAGTTCCTTTTTTTCAAAATATCCATTCCTTCCTCTCCATTGCTTGAAATCGTTCCAATATTATGTTTCTTTTTCAGTTTTCCATATCTGAATTCAACTTCCTTCCAACCTCTGGAATGTTCTGCCACAGACTGTGGTAGAGGCCAAGTCCGTGCGTATATTTAAGGTGGAAGTTGATCATTTCCTGAGCTGTTAAGGCATCAAAAGATATGACGAGAAAGCAAGTATATGGAGTTGAGTGGAATCCGGGATCAGCCATGATGGAATGGCGGAGCATACTTGATGGGCTGAATGGCCTAATTCTGATCCTATGTCTTATGGTCATGTGGTGAGTTTCCTCTGAGTGTTCTGGTTTTCTCCCACACTTAAAAGACATACCTGTTGGTAGGTTAACACATACAAACACACTGGAGGAACTCAGCAGGTTGGGCAGCATCCATGGAAACGAGCAGTCAACGTTTTGGGCCGAGACCCTTCGTCAGGACTGAAGAAGGAGGGGGCAGGAGCCCTATAAAGAAGGTGGGGGGAGGGTGGAAGGTGCCAGGTGAAAAACCAATCAGAGGAAAGATCAAGGGGTGGGGGATGGTAAGCAGGGAGGGGATAGGCAGGAGAGGTGAAGAAGGAATGTAAGGGGAAAGCACTATGGGTAGTAGAAGAAGGCAGAATCATGAGAGAGGTGATAGGCAGCTGGAAGAGGAGGCAGAGTGAAAGTGGGATGGGGGAAAGGAGAGGGAGGGAATTACTGGAAGTTGGAGAATTCAATGTTCATACCAAGGGGCTGGAGACTACCCAAACGGTATATGAGGTGTTGCTCCTCCAACCTGAGTTTGGCCTCATCATGGCAGTACAGGAGCAACACCTCATATACCGTCTGGGTAGTCTCCAGCCCCTTGGTATGAACATTGAATTCTCCAACTTCCAGGAATTCTCTCCCTCTCCCTTCCACCATCCCACTTTCACTCTGCCTCTTCCAGCTGCCTATCACCTCTCTCATGATTCTGCCTTCTTCTACTACCCATAGTGCTTTCCCCTTACATTTCTTCTTCACCTCTCCTGCCTATCCCCTCCCTGCTTCCCCTCCCCCACCCCTTGATCTTTCCTCTGATTGGTTTTTCACCTGGCACCTACCAGCCTTCTCCTTCCCACCTTCTTTATAGGGCCCCTGCCCCCTCCTTCTTCAGTCCTGTTGAAGGGTCTCGGCCCAAAACGTTGACTGCTCGTTTCCACGGATGCTGCCCGACCTGCTGAGTTCCTCCAGCGTGTTTGTACGTGTTGATTTGACCACAGCATCTGCAGTGTACTTTGTGGTTCCTGTTGGTAGGTTGATTGGTCATTGTCAATTGTCCTGTGATTAGACTAGGGTTAAATCGATGGGTTGCTGGTTGGGCTGAAATGGCTTGTTCCGTGTTGTATCTCTAAATAAAATAATCAGCTCCGCTCAGTGACATTCTTACAGCTTGAATCTGAACTGAATTGACACTGCAGTGTAGTTGATAATCGGGCTGTGGAAAGTAATGAGCAAAGCAATGAAGCAGCAACATTCGCTCAACCACCCATTGACATCCAAGTGCTTTGACATTTGATCCACTCCAGCTGCTAATCCTATTTAAATTCACTTGGCATTTACAAGTGCATCTCTTGAGATCAACGGTTTCAGGAAGTTCCTCCAGCTCTACACCAGCCTTGGAGAGAAGGTGTGGTGACACAGGCCATAAAGAGGTGCAAAGGAAGCTGGCACAGTGTCCCTTCATCTGTGTGCTTTGGTGGCACTACACTCTCACACCTTGTAATCTCTGGGTGCAGGAACACAGCATAGCCCACTACAAAAGGGACATATTCCAGTCAAACATCAGTGGCAATGAGATCAACCACAAGACATAGGAGCAGAATTAGGCCATTCAGCCCACTGAGTCTGCACTACTATTCCATCATGCCTGATTTATTGTCCCTCTCAACCCTATTTTCCCACCTTCTTAATGGTTTTATGAAAGATCATTACTAATGCCTGCACAGTCTCTTCTGCTATCTCATTCAGAACCCTGGGCGTTGTCCATCAGATACAAGTGCATATCTACCTTCAGAATTTCAGTTTCCCAAGTAATAGCAATGACATCACCTCTGCCCCGACACTCTCACATTTCTGACATTCTGCCAGTCTTCCACAGTGAAGACTGATACGAAATTCTTATTAAGTTCCTCTGTAATTTATTTGTTCCCCTTTAGTAGACCCAGTGGTCCAATGTCCACTCCCTGTCATGTTTGTTAAGCACAGCTGGAGCTGCAGGTGATCCAACCGCCTTGATCACGGTTACTTTGACACTGAAACTTCCCATAACCCTGGTAACTGTGGCTGCTACCAGAGAGTATCATGTCTCCCCATCACTCAGTAACCGAGCCGGTTGGAGTTGGTGGAGGGGACGCACTCTCAGATCCACCTGTATGGCATTACCTTTTCTGCAGACACTCCTTCTTGTCCACGGAGCCCAGACTCTGAAAAAGACAAATAAACGAGTGGTCATCACACAACACAGACACGGTGCAGCGTAACACACACCCCTCCCTGTAGCCCAATGCAGGACCCTCTCTGCAGCATAACACAGGACCCACCCTGTGGCGCGACACGGGGCTCTCCATGTGGCATAACTCAAGACCGTCCCTGCAGCATAACACAGGGCCTTCCATGAGGAGTAACATAGGACCATCCCTGTGCCATAACACAGGACCCTCACTCTGGCATAACACAGGACCCTCACTCTGGCATAACACAGGGCCCTCACTCTGGCATAACACAGGGCCCTCACTCTGGCATAACACAGGGCCCTCACTCTGGCATAACACAGGGCCCTCACTCTGGCATAACACAGGACCCTCACTCTGGCATAACACAGGGCCCTCACTCTGGCATAACACAGGGCCCTCACTCTGGCATAACACAGGGCCCTCACTGCGGCCGAATGCAGGAAGCTCCCAGCATACAAACGTAGGCTCCTCCCTTCTCACCATCCCTCATCTCCAAATGTTTATGCTCAGTAAGGGTGGTGATGCAGGAGCTGCATTTCAAGGGTTAACAGCAGGCACTAAAGGAGAGTTAGCGATATCTGTAGTAACCTGTACACCTCTATCAGGTCACCTCTCATCCTCCGTCGCTCCAAGGAGAAAAGGCTAAGTTCACTCAACTTATTCTCATAAGGCATGCTCCCCAATCCAGGCAACACCCTTGTAAATCTCCTCTGCACCCTTTCTATTGTTTCCACATCCTTCCTGTCGTGAGGTGACCTGAACTGAGCACAGTACTCCAAGTGGGGTCTGACCAGGGTCCTATATAGCTGTAACATTACCTCTCAGCTCCTAAACTCAATCCCATGATTGATGAAGGCCAATGCACTGTATGCAACCTGCGAAGCAGCTTTGATTGTCCTATGGACTCAGACTCGAAGATCTCTCTGATCCTCCACACTGCCAAGAGTCTTACCATTAATACTATTAAACTGTCATCATATTTGATCTACCAAAATGTATCACCTCACACTTTTCTGAGTTGAAATCCATCTGCCACTTCTCAGCCCAGTTTTGCATCCTATCAATGTCCCACTATAACTTTTGACAGCCCTCCACACTATCCACAACACCTCCAACCTTTGTGTCATCAGAAAATTTGCTAACCCATCCCTCCACTTCCTTATCCAGGTCATTCATTAAAATTGCGAAGAAAAGGGTCCCAGAACAGATCCCTGAGGCACACCACTGGTCTCCAACCTCCATGCAGAATATGACCTGTCTACAACCACTCTTTGTCTTCTGTGAGCAAGCCAGTTCTGGATCCACAAAGCAAGGTCCCCTTCGATCCCATGCCTCCTTACTTTCTCAATAAGCCTGGCATAGGGTACCTTATCAAATGCCTTGCTGAAATCCATATACACTACATCTACTGCTCTACCTTTATGAATGTGGTTAGTCACATCTTCAAAAAAATTCAGTCAGGCTTATAAGGCATGACCTGGCTTTGACAAAGCCATGCTGACTATTCCTAATCATATTATGTCTCTCCAAATGTTCATAAATCCTGCCTCTCAAGATCTTCTCCATCAACTTACCAACCACTGAAGTAAGACTCACTGATCTATAATTTCCTAGGATATCTCTACTCCCTTTCTTGAATAAGGGAACAACATCTGCAACCTTGCAATCCTCCGGAACCTCTCCCAAGTCCTCTTGAAACAAGAGCAAACGTCGTATTTGCCTTCCTTATCACAGACTCAACCTGAAAATTAACCTTTAGGGAATCCTACACAAGCACTCCCAAGTTCCTTTATGTTTCAATTTTTTGTATTTTCTCTCTGTTAGAAAATAGTCAACCTTTTCATTTCTTCTGCCAAAGTGCATGTCTATATACTTCCCAACACTGTATTCTACCTGTCATTTCTTGGTCCATTCTCCTAATCTGTCTAGTCCTCCTGTAGTCTCTTAACTTCCTCAAAACTACCTGCCCCTCCACTTATGTTCGTATCTACTGCAAACTTTGAAAGGTTCAAATGGTCAAAGGTTCAATTTAATGTCAGCTATAACCTTTCCTTTTGGTACAGGTCATAGTACTGTCCTGTAGAGATCCCAATGATCCAGAACTCTGACCCCATGCCCCTGCACCAGTTCATCAGCCACACATTCATCTGCCAAATCACCCTCACTGGTGTGGCACAGGCAGCAATCCAGATATTATTATCCTGGAGTTCCTGCTTTTCAGTTTTCTGCCTAACTCCCTATATTTTCTCTTCAGGACCTCCTCCCTTTCCCTACCTATGTCATTAGTACCCATACGGACCAACACTTCCAGCTGTTTAAAGACATTTTCAATCTCATTGCTACAGTCAGAAGTTCCCACCTGCTTTTACCAGTGCCCAAGAAGAGTAGAGTGAGGTGGCTTAACAACTATCGTCCAATAGCACTCACATCTATGGTGATTGAGTGCTTTGAGAGGTTGGTTATGGCTAGAATTAGCTCTCATCTCAGTAAGGACCTGGACCCACTGCAATTTGCCTTTGGCCACCATAAGTCTATGGTGGATGCAATCTCATTGGCTCGTCACCTGCCCTGGACAATACAAATACCTATGTCAGCATGTTACTTATTGACTACAGCTCAATGTTTAACACCATCATTCCTACCATTCTGATTGAAAAGCTCCAGAATCTGGGCCTCCATACCTCCCTCTGCAACTGGATCCTTAACTTCCTAACTGGAAGACCCACAACCTATGCAGATTGGAAATAACATTTCCACCTCACTGATAATTGATACTGGCAGGGGTGTGTGCTTGGCCCACTGCTCTACTCTCTCTACAATCATGACTACATGGCTAGGCACAGCTCAAATGCCATCTATAAATTTGCTGACCATACAACTATTGTTGGCAGAATTTCAGATGGTGATGAGTATAGGAGCAAAATATATCAGCTAGTTGAGTGATGTTGCATCAACAATCTTGCACTCAACGTCAATAAGACCAAAGAACTGATTTTGGTTTTCAGAAAGGGATCAGGCAAGGGAACACACATCAAGTCAAGTCAAGTCAAGTCAACTTTTATTGTCATTTCGACCATAACTGCCGGTACAGTGCATAGTAAAAATGAGACAACGTTTTTCAGGACCATGGTTTACATGACACAGTATAAAAAATTAGACTGAACTACGTAATAAAAAAAACAGAGAAAGCTATACTAGACTAGATACCTACACTGGACTGCATAAAGTGCACAAAAACAGTGCAGGCATGACAATAAATAATAAACAGGACAGTAGGGCAAGGTGTCAGTCCAGGTTTCAGGTATTGAGGAGTCTGATAGCTTGGGGGAAGAAACTGTTATATAGTCTGGTCGTAAGAGCCCGAATGCTTCGGAGCCTTTTCCCAGATGGCAGGAGGGAGAAGAGTTTGTATGAGGGGTGCGTGGAGTCCTTCATAATGCTGTTTGCTTTGAGGATGCAGCGTGTAGTGTAAATGTCCGTGATGGCGGGAAGAGAGACCCCGATGATCTTCTCAGCTGACCTCACTATCCGCTGCAGGGTCTTGCGATCTGAGATGGTGCAATTTCTGAACCAGGCAGTGATACAGCTGCTCAAGATGCTCTCAATACAACCCCTGTAGAATGTGATGAGGATGGGGGGTGGGAAATGGACTTTCCTCAGCCTTCGCAGAAAGTAGAGATGCTGCTGGGCTTTCTTTGCTATGGAGCTGGTGTTGAGGGACCAGGTGAGATTCTCCGCCAGGTGAACACCAAGAAATTTGGTGCTGTTTACGATCTCTACCGAGGAGCCGTCGATGTTCAGCGGGGAGTAGTCGCTCTGTACCCTCCTGAAGTCAACAACCATCTCTTTTGTTTTGTTCACATTAAGAGACAGGTTGTTGGCTCTGCACCAGTCTGTTAGCCGCTGCACCTCCTCTCTGTGAGTTGACTCGTTGTTCTTGCTGATGAGACCCACCACAGTCGTATCATTGGCAAACTTGATGATGTGATTCGAGCTGTGTGTTGCAGCACAGTCATGGGTCAGCAGAGTGAACAGCAGTGGACTGAGCACACAGCCCTGGGGAGCCCCCGTGCTCAGTGTGATGGTGTTGGAGATGCTGCTCCCGATCCGGACTGACTGAGATCTCCCAGTCAGGAAGTCTAGGATCCAGTTGCAGAGGGAGGTGTTCAGGCCCAGTAGGCTCAGCTTTCCAATCAGTTTCTGAGGGACGATTGTGTTGAATGCTGAACTGAAGTCTATGAACAGCATTCGAACGTACGTGTCTTTTTTGTCCAGGTGGGTTAGGGCCGGGTGGAGGGTGGTGGCAATGACGTCATCTGTTGAGCGGTTGGACGGTACGCAAACTGCAGGGGGTCCAGTGAGGGGGGCAGGTGGGTCTTGATATGCCTCATGACGAGCCTCTCGAAACACTTCATGATGATGGATGTGAGTGCAATGGGACAGTAGTCATTGAGGCAGGACACTGAAGACTTCTTCGGCACGGGGATGATGGTGGTGGCCTCGAAGCATGTTGGAACGGTGGTGCTGCTCAGGGAGATGTTGAAGATGTCAGTGAGGACATCTGCTAGCTGGTCTGCACATCCTCTGAGCACTCTACCAGGAATGTTGTCTGGTCCAGCAGCCTTCCGTGGGTTGACCCTGCACAGGATTCTTCTCACATCGGCCATGGTGAGACACAGCACCTGGTCATTTGTAGGAGGGGTGGATTTCCTCGCTGCCACGTCATTTTCTGCCTCAAACCGGGCGTAGAAGTTATTCAGAGCATTTGGGAGGGAGGCATCACCCGCACAGTCAGGTGATGTTGTCCTGTAATTGGTGATGTCCTGGATGCCCTTCCACATGCGCCACGTGTCGCTGCTGTCCTGGAAGTGGCTGTGGATTAGCTGGGCGTGTGCACTGTTACGAATGTGCCACAACTCTGAGGGGCCGAAGAGTACAAAGTAGCCCCCTCCTTTTTGAGAATCGCAAGATCGCTATTAATTCGGGTCTGAGACCCAGGAAATGAGAGAGAATCCTCAAGGTTTTTGGAATGTGTCCTGGCCCCTCAGCGAAACAAAGCCACGGATAACGGCCATTGTCTCTTGGAGACGGAATTGTGTATTGAGTACTGTACTATTCATTGAAGCCCTCAGGGGATGACCAGAGTGAGCTGGTTGAGGGATTGCATCATCCCAACCTGATTGACATCTGAGACCCCGTGAGTAAGGATAAAAGAGGGTCTGGGGAACAATCCCTTTAGATGCACCAGGAGAAACACTGGAAATCCAGTGACAGCGTTTTATAGCAAAAGCCGGTGGAGGGCTCGCGTGCGTCCTTTCCCGTTGCCTGGGATTGGGGCCTTACCACAGAAGAACGACTTAGCTAAAGAAGAGGCCACCAACGAAATTTCGAAGGATCGACATCATAAAAAGGAAAAGCTGGCAAGTTTCTCAAAACTCTCTCTTGACTCCAACCAAAGGCTGCAGCCTGCATGAACTGAGTGACTTTTATATTTCCATCGGACAATACATTATCCCCTAGACAACGATAGAGCTATTTCTTATTGATTATTATTATACCCGCACTTTTAGAGTTAGTATTGACAACGTATATTATCTGTATGTTTGCATTGATATTATTTTTGTGTATTTTTACCAATAAATACTGTTAAAGATAGTACCATCAGACTTCAACGGACCTCTCTATCTTTGCTGGTAAGTGACCCAGTTGTGGGGTTCGTAACAGCACGCTTTGCCCCTCTGATGGCCTGGGACAGTTTGGCCCTTGCTGTTGTTAGAGCTGCCTTGTCACCTGCTCTGAAGGCAGAGTCAAGGGTCCTCAGCAGCGCACGAACCTCTGCGGTCATCCATGGCTTCTGGTTGGCACTATAGTGATGGTCCTGGACAGAGTAACATCATCAATGCACTTGCAGATGTAGCTGGTCACTGATGCTGTGTACTCTAAGTTGGTAGAGTTGCCATTGGTTGCAGCTTCCCTGAACATGTGCCAGTCAGTGTGCTCAAAGCAGTCTTGAAGAGCAGAGATGGCTCCTGCTGGCCAGGTTTTCACCTGCTTCTGAACTGGTCTGGAGCGTCTGACCAGCGGTCTGTATGCTGGGATTAGCATAACCGAGATGTGGTCTGAGTATCCGAGGTCGGGGTGGGGCTCTGCCCGGTACGCATCGGGGATGTTTGTGTAAACCAGGTTCAACGCTTTCTCCCCCCTCGTTGCAAAGTCCACATACTGATGGAATTTGGGGAGCACTGACAAGGTTCGCATGGTTAAAATCACCGGCGACAATAAACAGTCCAACAGGGTGTGTGTTCTGCAGTTCGCTAATAGCCCCGTACAGTTCATGGAGCGTCTCCTTAGCATTAGCGCTGGGGGAATGTAGACACTGAATATAAGGACAGAGGTGAATTCCCGTGGCAAATAAAATGGTCTGCATCTAACAGCCACGAACTCCACTAGCGATGAGCAGTGTCTGGAAACCAGCACAGAGTTCTTCACCATTCCGTATTGATGTAAACACAGACACCACCACCACGATTCTTACCGGAGAGAGCTGCGTCCCTGTCCACTCGAAACAAGGCGAGCCCGTCCAGCTGAACGGCAGCGTCCGAAATCCCCTCAGTGAGCCATGTCTCTGTGAAGACATAACGCGGAGCAAACTCTGTAGTCCCGCCGAGTATTTCGTTGTAATCCATTTTATTGTCCAGGGAGCGGACACTGGAGAGCAGAATGGATGGGAGAGCCGGCCGGCTAGGGTTTGCTTTTTGCCTGGCACGGACCCCTGCCCGTTTACCTCGCTTCCGCTTCCTCACACATTCTCCATCTCCGGCTCCCAGCATCAGGCAAGTCCGAGGATTGTAGGCCCGTTCCCCTCAGCAAGCCGACGTCGCGTAATTCAGCCAGCAGATCTTTGTGAAGGTTTGTTTTTGGACGATCTCTGTATTGTAGTAGTATCTGGCGATGGTAGATAGCCGCTCTGTTATCCATGTGCCCTAATCGAAAATTGTGTATCAAACTTAAAATAGAAAATTAAATTAAAGTAAGACCAGGTCTGAAAGGCCGCTGCTGCCGTGCGGTCTCATGGGTCATCAGTCCTCGTAGAGGGACCAGCAGTGGAAAGACAGTAATTTCAAGGACCTGGGTGTCAGTATCTCTGAGGATCTAACCTGGACACAACATATTAATACAAAGAAGGCATTGACAGTGGCTCTATTTCATTAGGAGTTTGAGGAGATTTGGTATGTACTGCGGAGAGCATTCTAACTGGCTACAACACCAACTGGCATGGGTGTGGGGGGTGTGGTGGAGGGCTACTGCACAGGATCGAAATAAACTGCAGAGAGTTGTAAACTTAGTCAACACCATCATGGACACTAGACTTCATAGTATCCAGCACAAATTCAAGAATGATGCTTCAAAAAGATGGCATCCATCATTAACGACCCCCATCACCTAGGTCATGCCTTGTTCTCATTGCTACCATCAAGGAGGAGGTACAGAAGCCTGAAGGCACACACTCAAAGTTTCAGGAATAGCTTCTTTCCTTGTGCCATCCGATTTCAGAATGTACATTGAAACCCTGAACACTACTTCGCTCTATATATATATATATATATATATACACACACACATACATACATACACACATACATCACATATATATGTGTGTATATATACACTCATACATCACATATATATGTGTGTATATATACACTCACACATACACTTGCAGTAATTTGCATTTTTTTCTATTGTGTATTGTGTTGTGCACACACACACAGAAATTCCCACACTGACAGGTGAACACTACCTCTCGTTTTTTACAATGTATTTCAATGATTTCAACAAATTTTAAGACATATGACAGAAATATCAAACCTGAATTTTATTCTCAACAACAGACACACATGGCTCTAGTTACACCAACAGCAGCAGCATCTTGTTAGCTGTGCTGCCACCACTGACAGGTGTGCACACACACGCACACAAATGAACATACACACACACAGTCATGCAAACACACACACGCATTCACACAAAGACAAACACACACACACACACAAACGCACACATACCTCACACAGTTTCAAGCTGAGGTATCATGTGTACTAATGAAGGGACTCCTCCACAGCTCGCTGCCTCAGTGTGGGTGGGGGCTTGACTGACTACAGCAGGGTAGTACAGAGCTGAGTGGATGTCACGGAATATCTCACTATCCACAGCACGGTAGAACTTACCCTTTCCGCCCCAACAGCAGGTGCATTCCCCCGCCCCTCTGTTGTATTTTGACTAGGGTTGCCAGGAGATAACTCCAGCCAATGGTGAGTGCCAGTGGCTCTCAAGAATAGCAGGCCCTGTGAGAGCAGCTCAGTCACACACACTCACTCACAGCTCAGTCTCACTCACTCTCACTCTCAGCTCAGTATCACTCACTCTCACTCTCAGCTCAGTCTCACTCACTCTCACTCCCAGCTCAGTATCACTCACTCTCACTCCCAGCTCGGTCTCACTCACTTTCACTCTCAGCTCGGTCTCACTCACTTTCACTCTCAGCTCGGTCTCTCACACACTCTCACTCTCAGCTCAGTCTCACTCACTTTCACTCTCAGCTCGGTCTCTCACACACTCTCACTCTCAGCTCAGTCTCACTCACTTTCACTCTCAGCTCGGTCTCACTCACTCTCACTCCCAGCTCAGTCTCACTCACTCTCACTCCCAGCTCGGTCTGACACACTCTCACTCCCAGCTCAGTCTCACTCGCTCTCACTCCCAGCTCGGTCTGACACACTCTCACTCCCAGCTCAGTCTCACTCACTCTCACTCCCAGCTCAGTCTCACTCGCTCTCACTCCCAGCTCGGTCTGACACACTCTCACTCCCAGCTCGGTCTCACTCACTCTCACTCTCAGCTCGGTCTCACTCACTCTCACTCCCAGCTCAGTCTCACTCACTCTCACTCTCAGCTCGGTCTCACTCACTCTCACTCCCAGCTCGGTCTCTCACACTCTCACTCTCAGCTCGGTCTCTCACACACTCTCACTCTCAGCTCAGTCTCTCACTCACTCTCACTCACAGCTCAGTCTCACTCACTCTCAGCTCGGTCTCTCACACTCTCACTCTCAGCTCGGTCTCTCTCACACTCTCTCTCAGCTCAGTCTCACTCACTCTCACACCCAGCTCGGTCTGACACACTTTCACTCCCAGCTCGGTCTCACTCAGTCTCACTCTCAGCTCAGTCTCACTCACTCTCACTCCCAGCTCGGTCTCACTCACTCTCACTCTCAGCTCAGTCTCACTCACTCTCACTCTCAGCTCGGTCTCTCACACACTCACTCCCAGCTTAGTCTCACTCACTCTCACTCTCAGCTCGGTCTCACTCCCAGCTCGGTCTCTCACACTCTCACTCTCAGCTCAGTCTCACTCACTCTCACTCCCAGCTCGGTCTGACACACTCTCACTCCCAGCTCGGTCTCACTCAGTCTCACTCTCAGCTCAGTCTCACACACTCTCACTCTCAGCTCGGTCTCTCTCACACTCTCACTCTCAGCTCGGTCTCTCTCACACTCTCACTCTCAGCTCAGTCTCACACACTCTCACTCTCAGCTCGGTCTCTCTCACACTCTCACTCTCAGCTCAGTCTCACTCACTCTCACACCCAGCTCGGTCTGACACACTTTCACTCCCAGCTCGGTCTCACTCGCTCTCACTCCCAGCTCAGTCTCACTCACTCTCACTCCCAGCTCGGTCTCACTCACTCTCACTCCCAGCTCGGTCTCACTCACTCTCACTCCCAGCTCAGTCTCACTCACTCTCACTCCCAGCTCGGTCTGACACACTCTCACTCCCAGCTCAGTCTCACTCGCTCTCACTCCCAGCTCGGTCTGACACACTCTCACTCCCAGCTCAGTCTCACTCACTCTCACTCCCAGCTCAGTCTCACTCACTCTCACTCTCAGCTCAGTCTCACTCGCTCTCACTCCCAGCTCGGTCTCACACACTCTCACTCTCAGCTCGGTCTCTCACACACTCTCACTCTCAGCTCAGTCTCACTCACTTTCACTCTCAGCTCAGTCTCACTCACTTTCACTCTCAGCTCGGTCTCTCACACACTCTCACTCTCAGCTCAGTCTCACTCACTTTCACTCTCAGCTCGGTCTCACACACTCTCACTCTCAGCTCGGTCTCTCACACACTCTCACTCTCAGCTCAGTCTCACTCACTTTCACTCTCAGCTCAGTCTCACTCAGTCTCACTCTCAGCTCGGTCTCTCACACACTCACTCCCAGCTTAGTCTCACTCACTCTCACTCTCAGCTCGGTCTCACTCAGTCTCACTCCCAGCTCGGTCTGACACACTCTCACTCCCAGCTCGGTCTCACTCAGTCTCACTCTCAGCTCAGTCTCACACACTCTCACTCTCAGCTCGGTCTCTCTCACACTCTCACTCTCAGCTCGGTCTCTCTCACACTCTCACTCTCAGCTCAGTCTCACACTCACTCTCAGCTCGGTCTCTCTCACACTCTCACTCTCAGCTCAGTCTCACTCACTCTCACACCCAGCTCGGTCTGACACACTTTCACTCCCAGCTCGGTCTCACTCGCTCTCACTCCCAGCTCAGTCTCACTCACTCTCACTCCCAGCTCGGTCTCACTCACTCTCACTCCCAGCTCGGTCTCACTCACTCTCACTCCCAGCTCAGTCTCACTCACTCTCACTCCCAGCTCGGTCTGACACACTCTCACTCCCAGCTCAGTCTCACTCGCTCTCACTCCCAGCTCGGTCTGACACACTCTCACTCCCAGCTCAGTCTCACTCACTCTCACTCCCAGCTCAGTCTCACTCGCTCTCACTCCCAGCTCGGTCTGACACACTCTCACTCCCAGCTCGGTCTCACTCACTCTCACTCTCAGCTCGGTCTCACTCACTCTCACTCCCAGCTCAGTCTCACTCACTCTCACTCTCAGCTCGGTCTCACTCACTCTCACTCCCAGCTCGGTCTCTCACACTCTCACTCTCAGCTCGGTCTCTCACACACTCTCACTCTCAGCTCAGTCTCTCACTCACTCTCACTCACAGCTCAGTCTCACTCACTCTCAGCTCGGTCTCTCACACTCTCACTCTCAGCTCGGTCTCTCTCACACTCTCTCTCAGCTCAGTCTCACTCACTCTCACACCCAGCTCGGTCTGACACACTTTCACTCCCAGCTCGGTCTCACTCAGTCTCACTCTCAGCTCAGTCTCACTCACTCTCACTCCCAGCTCGGTCTCACTCACTCTCACTCTCAGCTCAGTCTCACTCACTCTCACTCCCAGCTCGGTCTCTCACTCACTCTCACTCCCAGGTCGGTCTATTACACACTCTCACTCTCAGCTCAGTCTCTCACTCACTCTCACTCCCAGCTCGGTCTCTCACTCACTCTCACTCTCAGCTCGGTCTCTCTCACACTCTCACTCTCAGCTCAGTCTCACTCACTCTCACTCCCAGCTCGGTCTGACACACTCTCACTCCCAGCTCGGTCTCACTCAGTCTCACTCTCAGCTCAGTCTCTCACACACTCTCACTCCCAGCTCGGTCTCTCACACTCTCACTCCCAGCTCGGTCTCTCACACACTCACTCTCAGCTCGGTCTCTCACACACTCAGTCCCAGCTCGGTCTCACTCACTCTCACTGTCAGCTCAGTTGCAGTTGGAATGGGATGGTTATCGGGCTGGTGTGGATTTGGGATGGTTATTTAGTTTGGGTGTGATTATGATGGTTTATCAGGTTGGGGTGTGGATGGGGAGGCCAGAGGGGAGCATTAAGATGAATTGGGAATTGATTGGAGTGGAATGGGGTTGGGTTTGGATTGGAATGGATATCATTTTGGGGTGTGGATGGGATGTCTGGGGTTTATATTTGAGATAAATTGGGAATTAAGTGGTGTACGATGGATTAGGATTGTGTTTGGTCTAGGTTTGGGATGGGTATTGGGTTGTAGCGGGATTGTGATGGATATTGTGTTGTGTGTGGTTGTGGTTGTCTGGTGGGGGTACGGTTGAGATGAAGTGGGAATTGGGTGGTGTGAAATGGGATGGGAATGCAGTAGGAGTGGGAGTGGGAAGGGTATAGGGATGAGGTGGGAGTGGGGTGTTCTGGGGTGGGGTTATGATGAGATAGGAATGGGACATGAATGGGGTGGGGGGGATTCAGATGGGTATAGGGCTGGGGAGTTCCATCTGAACTAACCATGATGACAGCAACACATGCAGAAACAGTGACTCCCCTTCAGTTCCTGAAACGGCCAGCACAAGCCTGGTCACTATCTCAGTCAACACCATGACCACTCTGATCTCATCACACTACTATCAGCTTAGCATTATTTGTCTAATTGTATTAGTTCTTGTAAAAATTGTGTATATTTTACATTTTTTTCTTGTGAATGGTGCTTGTCTGATGCTCTGTGCCTGAGATGCTGTTGGAAGTAAGTTTTTTGTTGTGCGTATACATGCATGGACTTATGCAGATGAGAATAAATTTGGCTTTGAGTTTAGTGTGAGTTTCTGCAGAGGAGATTAGTGTCACTATGGATCAGTTGGCGATTTGTGTAGAGCAGTGTTGATGAGGAGATCCACCAGGGTGTTCCCTTGGACGGAGGGCTTCAGTCAAGAGAGGCTGGGTCCGTTCTCCCAGGAGCTGAGGGTGTTAAGATGGGGCGTGCCCACTAGTTAGCATGGATGGCATGGGCCAAATGGTCTATTTCTATTCTGTAAGCTTGGTGATGTTCTGTCAATGAATGATGGGGCTGAGGGAGTACTGCAGAACAAGCCCTCAGTGTACAAGTCAAAGGATCTTCAGGGTAGCAACAGGGGTAGATGAAGTGGGATGAAGGTGTGCAACCTCAAATCCAGTCTGCACCTTACTGATCTCAGAGTGTGCCCCCTCTACAAACATGCCCACAACTCCCTCAACACCATCCCACCAGCAGCACCTGTGGATGGGGCATCAAGCACCCACTCCAATTCCATTCTGTGCAGGAGCCTCATGCCTGCTGGCCCACTCGTTGAGACTGTGCCTGGGACTTGCTTCAGCACACAAACACACACTCATTAGCTCCAGTTTTCTCCCAGATTTCAATATGTACAAATTAAGATGAGATGTTAGCGTGCTATGTTAGCGCCAGAAGAGTGGCGACTCATGCTGGCTGCTCCCGAAACATCCTTGGACCGTGTTGTCATTGACAGAAATGAGACATTTCACTGTATCCATTGATGACAAATAAACTGAATCTTTTTGTTCTATGCCCTAAACTAGGGGCATTTAAGAAATTCTTAGATAGGCAAATGGATGCTAGAAAAATAGAGGGTATGCAGGAGGGAAGCGTTAGTTCGATCTTACAGTAGGTTAATAGATCAGCACAACATCATGGGCTGAAGGGCCTGTACTGTGCTGTCATGTTCTATGTTCTGAATCTTTAATCTTAGAAGAATAGAGGGCTAGGGGTAACCCTAGGTAATTTCTAAAGTAAGTACATGTTCAGCACAGCATTGTGGGCTGAAGGGCCTGTATTGTGCTGTAGGTTTTCTATGTTTCTATGTTTTATCCACTTGGTATATGCACTACTGGAATAATTTATAGTATTTTTTATGTATTACAGTGTACTGTTGCCACAGAACAACAAATTTCACAAATTATGTCAATCATATTAAACATGATTCTGATTAGTCATAGAACCATAAAACTCTACTGCACAGAAACAGGCCCTTCAGCCCATCTAGTTTGTACTAAACCATTAAACTGCCCAGTCCTATCAACCTGCACTGGACCATAGCCCTCCATAACCCTTCCATCCATGTACCTATCCAAATTTCTTTTAAATGTTGAAATCAACCCCACATATGCTGGCAGCTTGTTTCACAGTCTCACCATCCTCTGAGTGAACTCTGTCTTTAACCTTATTTAACAACACATGTTGTTAATAAAAGATCTGATTCTGTTTCTGGTTGAGTATACTGAGATTTGCTGCCCCTCTCATTCCTCCTCGACTGGCTCATATTGCAGACCTGGGCACTGGGCAGGTCAGCCCCTCTCACACCGCGAGAGAGCAGAATGTGGGGAAGGCTTGGAAAGATTCGGTAACTCAGCAGACACGGATTACCATGTTTATGTCTGCTGACGTGGCAGAACTTCTGAGTCGCATTTCAAAGGAAACATTGCCTCGGGGTCTGTGACACAGTTATGCATGGAAAGTCAACATCTCCTAAATATTTAGCCACGAAACCAGAGTAAATCCACTTGATGAGACCGACAGTCCCCAGAATAGGAACAACATTTAAAAACAAACCAAACAAACTATAAGCATGCAAACTCAATGTTTCGAGGACAAATGAGTTGGTGAAGGAGGAAAGTGCAGTGATGGACGGTGGTGTCATCACATAAATGTCATGTCTTGAACCTGCACTGTCTACTCTGGAGATTAGCACATCCCTAGCATGATGGTCGAGACCCCTAGGGGCCAGGGAGAGGATGGTGACGGCATCGTCCTAGGGGAGGGAGAGAACTGAGACACAAGTACCAACATAGCAGCAGCATGGTAGTGAAATGGTTAATATTCAAAGTAAATTTATTATCAAAGTACATAAATGTCATCATATACAACACTGAGATTTATTTTCCTGTGGACATGTTCGAGAGAATACAGAACCATAACAGAATCAAGAAGGACCGCACCAACTTAGGCGTTCAACCAGGGTACCATTACAGTGACAGTGGGCCGGGTTCAACTGTGCCATGTCAGTGAGAAGACTATACGTTCTCCCTGTGATTGTGTGGGTTTCCTCTGGGGGCTCCAGTTTCCTCCCATATTCCAATGATATACCGGTAACAGATTTATTGGTCATGAGTGTAATTGGATAGCATGGGCTTATTGGGCCAGAAAACCATATTACCATGCGATAAAATAAAAAAACAGATGGCACAAAAATAGACTCTTAGGAACACAATGGTTTTTATCAAACACAGCACCAAATTCAACTAAATCACATCTGTCTATATGTCAAAAACACCGCTAACACCTCCTAAGGTACATCCTCCACCACTCACACCTCCTCCTCAGGTACATCCTCCACCCCTCACACCTCCTCCTCAGGAACATCCACCACCCCTCACACCTCCTCTTCAGGTACATCCACCACCCGTCACAACTCCTCCTCAGGTACATCCACCAACCCTCACACCACCTCCTCAGGTACATCCTCCACCCCTCAAACATCCTCCTCAGGCACATCCACCACCCCTCACAACTCCTCCTCAGGAACATCCTCCACCCCTCACACCTCCTCCTCAGGCACATCCTCCACCCCTCACAACTCCTCCTCAGGAACATCCTCCACCCCTCATACATCCTCCTCAGGCACATCCACCACCCCTCACACCTCCTCCTCAGGCACATCCTCCACCCCTCACACTTCCTCCTCAGGAACATCCAAAACCCCTCACAACTCCTCCTCAGGAACATCCTCCACCCCTCACACCTCCTCCTCAGGTACATCCACCACCCCTCACAACTCCTCCTCAGCAACATCCTCCACTGCTCACACCTCCTCCTCAGGGAGATCCTCCACCCCTCACACCTCCTCCTCAGGAACAACCTCCACCCCTCACAACTCCTCCTCAGGAACATCCTCCACCCCTCACAACTCCTCCTCAGGAACATCCACCACCCCTCACACCTCCTCCTCAGGCACATCATCCACCCCTCACAACTCCTCCTCAGGAACATCCACCACCCCTCACAGCTCCTCCTCAGGCACATCATCCACCCCTCACACCTCCTCCACAGGTACATCCTCTACCCCTCACAACTCCGCAGGTACATCCACCACCCCTCACAACTCCTCCTCAGGCACATCCTCCACCCCTCACACCTCCTCCTCAGGTACATCCACCACCCCTCACACCTCCTCCTCAGGCACATCCTCCACCCCTCAGACCTCCTCCTCAGGTACATCCACCACCCCTCACAACTCCTCCTCAGGTACATCCACCGCCCCTCACACCTCCTCAGGTACATCCACCACCCCTCACACCTCCTCCTCAGGCACATCCACCACCCCTCACACCTCCTCCTCAGGCACATCCTCCACCCCTCACACCTCCTCCTCAGGTACATCCTCTAACCCTCACACCTCCTCCTCAGGTACATCCTCCACCCCTCACAACACCTCCTCAGGTACATCCTCCACCCCTCACAACTCCTCAGGTACATCCTCCACCCCTCACACCTCCTCCTCAGGTACATCCACCACACCTCACAACACCTCAGGTACATCCACCACCCCTCACAACTCCTCCTCAGGTACATCCACCACCCCTCACACCTCCTCCTCAGGCACATCCTCCAGCCCTCACACCTCCTCAGGCACATCCTCCACCCCTCACACCACCTCCTCAGGTACATCCTCCACCCCTCACACCTCCTCAGGCACATCCTCCACCCCTCACACCTCCTCCACAGGTACATCCTCCAACCCTCACAACTCCTCCTCAGGTACATCCACCACCCCTCACACCTCCTCAGGCACATCCTCCACCCCTCACACCTCCTCAGGTACATCCTCCACCCCTCACACCTCCTCAGGTACATCCACCAACCCTCACACCACCTCCTCAGGTACATTCACCACCCCTCACACCTCCTCCTCAGGTACATCCTTCACCCCTCACACCTCCTCAGGTACATCCACCACCCCTCACACCTCCTCCTCAGGTAATCCTCCACCCCCCACACCTCCTCCTCAGGCACATCCACCACCCCTCACACCTCCTCAGGTACATCCACCACCCCTCACACCTCCTCCTCAGGTATATCCAACACCCCTCACATGTCCTCAGGTACATCCACTTCCCCTCACATCTCCTCCTCAGGTAATCCTCCACCCCTCACACCTCCTCCTCAGGCACATCCACCAACCCTCACACCTCCTCCTCAGGCACATCCACCACCCCTCACAACTCCTCCTCAGGTACATCCTCCACCCCTCACAACTCCTCCTCAGGCAAATCCTCCACCCCTCACACATCCTCCTCAGGTACATCCACCACCCCTCACACCTCCTCCTCAGGAACATCCTCCATCCCTCACACCTCCTCCTCGGGTACATCCTCCACCCCTCACAACACCTCCTCAGGTACCTCCTCCACCCCTCACACCTCCTCAGGCACATCCACCGCCCCTCACACCTCCTCCTCAGGTACATCCACCACCCCTCACAACACCTCCTCAGGTACATCCTCCACCCCTCACACCTCCTCCTCAGGTACATCCTCCACCCCTCACACCTCCTCCTCAGGCACATCCACCACCCCTCACACCTCCTCAGGTACATGCACCACCCCTCACACCTCCTCCTCAGGTACATCCACCACCCCTCACACCTCCTCAGGTACATCCACCACCCCTCACACCTCCTCCTCAGGCACATCCTCCACCCCTCACAACTCCTCCTCAGGTACATCCTCCACCCCTCACACCTCCTCCTCAGGCACATCCACCACCCCTCACACCTCCTCAGGTACATCCACCACCCCTCACACCTCCTCCTCAGGTACATCCACCACCCCTCACACCTCCTCCTCAGGTACATCCTCCACCCCTCACACCTCCTCAGGCACATCCACCACCCATCACACCTCCTCCTCAGGTACATCCTCCACCCCTCACACCTCCTCAGACACATCCTCTACCCCTCACACCTCCTCCTCAGGTACATCCTCCACTCCTCACACCTCCTCCTCAGGTACATCCTCCATCCCTCACACCTCTTCCTCAGGTACATCCACCACCCCTCACAACTCCTCAGGTACATCCTCCACCCCTCACACCTCCTCCTCAGGTACATCCTCCACCCCTCACAACTCCTCCTTAGGTACATCCTCCACCCCTCACACCTCCTCCTCAGGTACATCCTCCACACCTCACACCTCCTCCTAAGGTAGAATTACCACCCCTCACACCTCCTCAGGCACATCCTCCACCCCTCACACCTCCTCCTCAGGTACATCCACCACCCCTCACACCTCCTCCTCCTCAGGCACATCCTCCACCCCTCACACCTCCTCCTCAGGTACATCCACCACCCCTCACACCTCCTCCTCAGGCACATCCACCACCCCTCACACCTCCTCCTCAGGCACATCCTCCACCCCTCACACCTCCTCCTCAGGTACATCCACCACCCCTCACACCTCCTCAGGTACATCCTCCACCCCTCACACCTCCTCAGGTACATCCACAACCCCTCACACCTCCTCCTCAGGTACATCCTCCACTCCTCACAACTCCTCCTCAGGTACATCCTCCGCTCCTCACACCTCCTCCTCAGGTACATCCACCACCCCTCACACCTCCTCAGGTACATCCTCCACCCCTCACACCTCCTCAGGTACATCCACCACCCCTCACAACTCCTCAGGTACATCCTCCACTCCTCACACCTCCTCCTCAGGAACATCCTCCACCCCTCACACCTCCTCCTCAGGTACATCCTCCACTCCTCACAACTCCTCCTCAGGTACATCCCCCACCCCTCACACCTCCTCCTCAGGCACATCCACCATCCCTCACAACTCCTCAGGTACATCCTCCACTCCTCACAACTCCTCCTCAGGTACATCCTCCACTCCTCACAACTCCTCCTCAGGCACATCTACCACCCCTCACACCTCCTCCTCAGGCACATCCTCCACCCCTCACAACTCCTCCTCAGGTACATCCACCACCCCTCACAACTCCTCCTCAGGTACATCCACCACCCCTCACACCTCCTCCTCAGGCACATCCTCCACCCCTCACACCTCCTCCTCAGGCACATCCACCACCCCTCACACCTCCTCCTCAGATACATCCTCCACCCCTCACACCTCCTCAGGTACATCCACCACCCCTCACACCTCCTCCTCAGGTACATCCTCCACCCCTCACACCTCCTCAGGTACATCCACCACCCCTCACACTTCCTCCTCAGGTACATCCTCCACCCCTCACACCTCCTCAGATACATCCTCCACCCCTCACACCTCCTCCTCAGGTTCATCCTCCACCCCTCACACCTCCTCAGGTACATCCTCCACCCCTCACACCTCCTCCTCAGGTTCATCCTCCACCCCTCACACCTCCTCAGATACATCCTCCACCCCTCACACCTCCTCCTCAGGTTCATCCTCCACCCCTCACACCTCCTCAGGTACATCCACCAACCATCACAACACCTCCTCAGGTACATCCTCCACCCATCACAACACCTCCTCAGGTACATCCTCCACTCCTCACACCTCCTCAGGTACATCCTCCACCCCTCACACCTCCTCCTCAGGCACATCCACCACCCCTCACACCTCCTCCTCAGGCACATCCTCCACCCCTCACACCTCCTCCTCAGGTAATCCTCCACACCTCACAACTCCTCCTCAGGCACATCCACCAACCCTCACACCTCCTCCTCAGGTAATCCTCCACCCCTCACACCTCCTCCTCAGGTACATCCTCCACCCCTCACAACACCTCAGGTACATCCACCACCCCTCACACCTCCTCCTCAGGCATAACCTCCACCTCTCACACCTCCTCCTCAGGTACATCCTCTAACCCTCACACCTCCTCCTCAGGTACATCCTCCACCCCTCACACCTCCTCAGGTACATCCACCACCCCTCACACCTCCTCCTCAGGTACATCCTCCACTCCTCACAACTCCTCCTCAGGTACATCCTCCGCTCCTCACACCTCCTCCTCAGGTACATCCACCACCCCTCACACCTCCTCAGGTACATCCTCCACCCCTCACACCTCCTCAGGTACATCCACCACCCCTCACAACTCCTCAGGTACATCCTCCACTCCTCACACCTCCTCCTCAGGAACATCCTCAACCCCTCACACCTCCTCCTCAGGTACATCCTCCACTCCTCACAACTCCTCCTCAGGTACATCCCCCACCCCTCACACCTCCTCCTCAGGCACATCCACCATCCCTCACAACTCCTCAGGTACATCCTCCACTCCTCACAACTCCTCCTCAGGTACATCCTCCACTCCTCACAACTCCTCCTCAGGTACATCCACCACCCCTCACAACTCCTCCTCAGGCACATCCTCCACCCCTCACACCTCCTCCTCAGGTACATCCTCCACCCCTCACACCTCCTCCTCAGGTACATCCCCCACCCCTCACAACTCCTCCTCAGGAACATCCACCACCCCTCACACCTCCTCCTCAGGCACATCATCCACCCCTCACAACTCCTCCTCAGGAACATCCACCACCCCTCACAGCTCCTCCTCAGGCACATCATCCACCCCTCACACCTCCTCCACAGGTACATCCTCTACCCCTCACAACTCCGCAGGTACATCCACCACCCCTCACAACTCCTCCTCAGGCACATCCTCCACCCCTCACACCTCCTCCTCAGGTACATCCACCACCCCTCACACCTCCTCCTCAGGCACATCCTCCACCCCTCAGACCTCCTCCTCAGGTACATCCACCACCCCTCACAACTCCTCCTCAGGTACATCCACCGCCCCTCACACCTCCTCAGGTACATCCACCACCCCTCACACCTCCTCCTCAGGCACATCCACCACCCCTCACACCTACTCCTCAGGCACATCCTCCACCCCTCACACCTCCTCCTCAGGTACATCCTCTAACCCTCACACCTCCTCCTCAGGTACATCCTCCACCCCTCACAACACCTCCTCAGGTACATCCTCCACCCCTCACAACTCCTCAGGTACATCCTCCACCCCTCACACCTCCTCCTCAGATACATCCACCACCCCTCACAACTCCTCCTCAGGTACATCCACCGCCCCTCACACCTCCTCAGGTACATCCACCACCCCTCACACCTCCTCCTCAGGCACATCCACCACCCCTCACACCTCCTCCTCAGGCACATCCTCCACCCCTCACACCTCCTCCTCAGGCACATCCTCCACCCCTCACACCTCCTCAGGCACATCCTCCACCCCTCACACCACCTCCTCAGGTACATCCTCCACCCCTCACACCTCCTCAGGCACATCCTCCACCCCTCACACCTCCTCCACAGGTACATCCTCCAACCCTCACAACTCCTCCTCAGGTACATCCACCACCCCTCACACCTCCTCAGGCACATCCTCCACCCCTCACACCTCCTCAGGTACATCCTCCACCCCTCACACCTCCTCAGGTACATCCACCAACCCTCACACCACCTCCTCAGGTACATTCACCACCCCTCACACCTCCTCCTCAGGTACATCCTTCACCCCTCACACCTCCTCAGGTACATCCACCACCCCTCACACCTCCTCCTCAGGTAATCCTCCACCCCTCACACCTCCTCCTCAGGCACATCCACCACCCCTCACACCTCCTCAGGTACATCCACCACCCCTCACACCTCCTCCTCAGGTATATCCAACACCCCTCACATGTCCTCAGGTACATCCGCTTCCCCTCACATCTCCTCCTCAGGTAATCCTCCACCCCTCACACCTCCTCCTCAGGCACATCCACCAACCCTCACACCTCCTCCTCAGGCACATCCACCACCCCTCACAACTCCTCCTCAGGTACATCCTCCACCCCTCACAACTCCTCCTCAGGCAAATCCTCCACCCCTCACACATCCTCCTCAGGTACATCCACCACCCCTCACACCTCCTCCTCAGGAACATCCTCCACCCCTCACACCTCCTCCTCGGGTACATCCTCCACCCCTCACAACACCTCCTCAGGTACCTCCTCCACCCCTCACACCTCCTCAGGCACATCCACCGCCCCTCACACCTCCTCCTCAGGTACATCCACCACCCCTCACAACACCTCCTCAGGCACATCCACCACCCCTCACACCTCCTCAGGCACATCCTCCACCCCTCACAACTCCTCCTCAGGTACATCCACCACCCCTCACAACACCTCCTCAGGTACATCCTCCACCCCTCACACCTCCTCCTCAGGTACATCCTCCACCCCTCACACCTCCTCCTCAGGCACATCCACCACCCCTCACACCTCCTCAGGTACATGCACCACCCCTCACACCTCCTCCTCAGGTACATCCACCACCCCTCACACCTCCTCAGGTACATCCACCACCCCTCACACCTCCTCCTCAGGCACATCCTCCACCCCTCACAACTCCTCCTCAGGTACATCCTCCACCCCTCACACCTCCTCCTCAGGCACATCCACCACCCCTCACACCTCCTCAGGTACATCCACCACCCCTCACACCTCCTCCTCAGGTACATCCACCACCCCTCACACCTCCTCCTCAGGTACATCCTCCACCCCTCACACCTCCTCAGGCACATCCACCACCCATCACACCTCCTCCTCAGGTACATCCTCCACCCCTCACACCTCCTCAGGCACATCCTCTACCCCTCACACCTCCTCCTCAGGTACATCCTCCACTCCTCACACCTCCTCCTCAGGTACATCCTCCATCCCTCACACCTCTTCCTCAGGTACATCCACCACCCCTCACAACTCCTCAGGTACATCCTCCACCCCTCACACCTCCTCCTCAGGTACATCCTCCACCCCTCACAACTCCTCCTTAGGTACATCCTCCACCCCTCACACCTCCTCCTCAGGTACATCCTCCACACCTCACACCTCCTCCTAAGGTAGAATTACCACCCCTCACACCTCCTCAGGCACATCCTCCACCCCTCACACTCCTCCTCAGGTACATCCACCACCCCTCACACCTCCTCCTCCTCAGGCACATCCTCCACCCCTCACACCTCCTCCTCAGGTACATCCACCACCCCTCACACCTCCTCCTCAGGTACATCCACCACCCCTCACACCTCCTCCTCAGGCACATCCACCACCCCTTACACCTCCTCCTCAGGCACATCCTCCACCCCTCACACCTCCTCCTCAGGTGCATCCACCACCCCTCACACCTCCTCAGGTACATCCTCCACCCCTCACACCTCCTCAGGTACATCCACAACCCCTCACACCTCCTCCTCAGGTACATCCTCCACTCCTCACAACTCCTCCTCAGGTACATCCTCCGCTCCTCACACCTCCTCCTCAGGTACATCCACCACCCCTCACACCTCCTCAGGTACATCTTCCACCCCTCACACCTCCTCAGGTACATCCACCACCCCTCACAACTCCTCAGGTACATCCTCCACTCCTCACACCTCCTCCTCAGGAACATCCTCCACCCCTCACACCTCCTCCTCAGGTACATCCTCCACTCCTCACAACTCCTCCTCAGGTACATCCCCCACCCCTCACACCTCCTCCTCAGGCACATCCACCATCCCTCACAACTCCTCAGGTACATCCTCCACTCCTCACAACTCCTCCTCAGGTACATCCTCCACTCCTCACAACTCCTCCTCAGGCACATCCACCACCCCTCACACCTCCTCCTCAGGCACATCCTCCACCCCTCACAACTCCTCCTCAGGTACATCCACCACCCCTCACAACTCCTCCTCAGGTACATCCACCACCCCTCACACCTCCTCCTCAGGCACATCCTCCACCCCTCACACCTCCTCCTCAGGCACATCCACCACCCCTCACACCTCCTCCTCAGATACATCCTCCACCCCTCACACCTCCTCAGGTACATCCACCACCCCTCACACCTCCTCCTCAGGTACATCCTCCACCCCTCACACCTCCTCAGGTACATCCACCACCCCTCACACCTCCTCCTCAGGTACATCCTCCACCCCTCACACCTCCTCAGATACATCCTCCACCCCTCACACCTCCTCCTCAGGTTCATCCTCCACCCCTCACACCTCCTCAGGTACATCCTCCACCCCTCACACCTCCTCCACAGGTTCATCCTCCACCCCTCACACCTCCTCAGATACATCCTCCACCCCTCACACCTTCTCCTCAGGTTCATCCTCCACCCCTCACACCTCCTCAGGTACATCCACCAACCATCACAACACCTCCTCAGGTACATCCTCCACCCATCACAACACCTCCTCAGGTACATCCTCCACTCCTCACACCTCCTCAGGTACATCCTCCACCCCTCACACCTCCTCCTCAGGCACATCCACCACCCCTCACACCTCCTCCTCAGGCACATCCTCCACCCCTCACACCTCCTCCTCAGGTAATCCTCCACACCTCACAACTCCTCCTCAGGCACATCCACCAACCCTCACACCTCCTCCTCAGGTAATCCTCCACCCCTCACACCTCCTCCTCAGGTACATCCACCACCCCACACACCTCCTCCTCAGGTACATCCTCCACCCCTCACAACACCTCAGGTACATCCACCACCCCTCACACCTCCTCCTCAGGCATAACCTCCACCTCTCACACCTCCTCCTCAGGTACATCCTCTAATCCTCACACCTCCTCCTCAGGTACATCCTCCACCCCTCACACCTCCTCAGGTACATCCACCACCCCTCACACCTCCTCCTCAGGTACATCCTCCACTCCTCACAACTCCTCCTCAGGTACATCCTCCGCTCCTCACACCTCCTCCTCAGGTACATCCACCACCCCTCACACCTCCTCAGGTACATCCTCCACCCCTCACACCTCCTCAGGTACATCCACCACCCCTCACAACTCCTCAGGTACATCCTCCACTCCTCACACCTCCTCCTCAGGAACATCCTCCACCCCTCACACCTCCTCCTCAGGTACATCCTCCACTCCTCACAACTCCTCCTCAGGTACATCCCCCACCCCTCACACCTCCTCCTCAGGCACATCCACCATCCCTCACAACTCCTCAGGTACATCCTCCACTCCTCACAACTCCTCCTCAGGTACATCCTCCACTCCTCACAACTCCTCCTCAGGTACATCCACCACCCCTCACAACTCCTCCTCAGGCACATCCTCCACCCCTCACACCTCCTCCTCAGGTTCATCCTCCACCCCTCACACCTCCTCCTCAGGTACATCCTCCACCCCTCACACCTCCTCCTCAGGTACATCCACCACCCCTCACAACTCCTCCTCAGGTACATCCTCCACTCCTCACACCTCCTCCTCAGGTACATCCTCCACCCCTCACAACTCCTCCTCAGGCACATCCACCACCCCTCACACCTCCTCCTCAGGCACATCCTCCACCCCTCACAACTCCTCCTCAGGTACATCCACCACCCCTCACAACTCCTCCTCAGGTACATCCACCACCCCTCACAACTCCTCCTCAGCTACATCCACCACCCCTCACACCCTCTCCTCAGGCACATCCTCCACCCCTCACACCTCCTCCTCAGGCACATCCACCACCCCTCACACCTCCTCCTCAGGCACATCCACCACCCCTCACACCTCCTCCTCAGATACATTCTCCACCCCTCACACCTCCTCAGGTACATCCACCACCCCTCACACCTCCTCCTCAGGTACATCCTCCACCCCTCACACCTCCTCAGGTACATCCACCACCCCTCACACCTCCTCCTCAGGTACATCCTCCACCCCTCACACCTCCTCAGATACATCCTCCACCCCTCACACCTCCTCTTCAGGTTCATCCTCCACCCCTCACACCTACTCAGGTACATCCTCCACCCCTCACACCTCCTCCTCAGGTTCATCCTCCACCCCTCACACCTCCTCAGATACATCCTCCACCCCTCACACCTCCTCCTCAGGTTCATCCTCCACCCCTCACACCTCCTCAGGTACATCCACCAACCATCACAACACCTCCTCAGGTACATCCTCCACCCATCACAACACCTCCTCAGGTACATCCTCCACTCCTCACACCTCCTCAGGTACATCCTCCACCCCTCACACCTCCTCCTCAGGCACATCCACCACCCCTCACACCTCCTCCTCAGGCACATCCTCCACCCCTCACACCTCCTCCTCAGGTAATCCTCCACACCTCACAACTCCTCCTCAGGCACATCCACCAACCCTCACACCTCCTCCTCAGGTAATCCTCCACCCCTCACAACTCCTCCTCAGGTACATCCACCACCCCTCACACCTCCTCCTCAGGTACATCCTCCACCCCTCACAACACCTCAGGTACATCCACCACCCCTCACACCTCCTCCTCAGGCACATCCTCCACCTCTCACACCTCCTCCTCAGGTACATCCTCTAACCCTCACACCTCCTCCTCAGGTACATCCTCCACCCCTCACAACACCTCCTCAGGTACATCCTCCACCCCTCACACCTCCTCAGGCACATCCTCCACCCCTCACACCACCTCCTCATGTACATCCTCCACCCCTCACACCTCCTCAGGCACATCCTCCACCCCTCACACCTCCTCCACAGGTACATCCTCCAACCCTCACAACTCCTCCTCAGGTACATCCACCAACCCTCACACCACCTCCTCAGGTACATCCTCCACCCCTCACACCTCCTCAGGCACATCCACCACCCCTCACACCTCCTCCTCAGGTAATCCTCCACCCCTCACACCTCCTCCTCAGGTACATCCTCTACCCCTCATACCTCCTCCTCAGGTACATCCACCACCCCTCACACCTCCTCCTCAGGTACATCCTCTACCCCTCATACCTCCTCCTCAGGTACATCCTCCACCCCTCACACCTCCTCCTCAGGCACATCCACCACCCCTCACACCTCCTCCTCAGGTAATCCTCCACCCCTCACACCTCCTCCTCAGGCACATCCACCAACCCTCACACCTCCTCCTCAGGTAATCCTTCACCCCTCACACCTCCTCCTCAGGCACATCCACCAACCCTCACAACTCCTCCTCAGGTAATCCTCCACCCCTCACACCTCCTCCTCAGATACATCCACCAACCCTCACACGTCCTCAGGTACATCCTCCACCCCTCACACCTCCTCCTCAGGCACATCCTCCACACCTCACACCTCCTCCTCAGGCACATCCTCCACCCCTCACACCTCCTCCTCAGGCAGATCGACCACCCCTCACAACTCCTCCTCAGGCACATCCACCACCCCTCACACCTCCTCCTCAGGTATATCCTCCACCCCTCACAACTCGTCGTCAGGTACATCCTCTACCCCTCACACCTCCTCCTCAGGTACATCCTCCACCCCTCACAACTCCTCCTCAGGTACATCCTCTACCCCTCACACCTCCTCCTCAGGTACATCCTCCACCCCTCACAACTCCTCCTCAGGTACATCCTCTACCCCTCACACCTCCTCCTCAGGTACATCCTCCACCCCTCACACCTCCTCAGGTACATCCAACACACCTCACACCTCCTCCTCAGGCACATCGACCACCCCTCACAACTCCTCCTCAGGCACATCCACCACCCCTCACACCTCCTCCTCAGGTACATCCACCACCCCTCACACCTCCTCCTCAGGCACATCCACCACCCCTCACACCTCCTCCTCAGGCACATCCTCCACCCCTCACACCTCCTCCTCAGGCACATCCTCCACCCCTCACACCTCCTCAGGCACATCCTCCACCCCTCACACCACCTCCTCAGGTACATCCTCCACCCCTCACACCTCCTCAGGCACATCCTCCACCCCTCACACCTCCTCCACAGGTACATCCTCCAACCCTCACAACTCCTCCTCAGGTACATCCACCACCCCTCACACCTCCTCAGGCACATCCTCCACCCCTCACACCTCCTCAGGTACATCCTCCACCCCTCACACCTCCTCAGGTACATCCACCAACCCTCACACCACCTCCTCAGGTACATTCACCACCCCTCACACCTCCTCCTCAGGTACATCCTTCACCCCTCACACCTCCTCAGGTACATCCACCACCCCTCACACCTCCTCCTCAGGTAATCCTCCACCCCTCACACCTCCTCCTCAGGCACATCCACCACCCCTCACACCTCCTCAGGTACATCCACCACCCCTCACACCTCCTCCTCAGGTATATCCAACACCCCTCACATGTCCTCAGGTACATCCGCTTCCCCTCACATCTCCTCCTCAGGTAATCCTCCACCCCTCACACCTCCTCCTCAGGCACATCCACCAACCCTCACACCTCCTCCTCAGGCACATCCACCACCCCTCACAACTCCTCCTCAGGTACATCCTCCACCCCTCACAACTCCTCCTCAGGCAAATCCTCCACCCCTCACACATCCTCCTCAGGTACATCCACCACCCCTCACACCTCCTCCTCAGGAACATCCTCCACCCCTCACACCTCCTCCTCGGGTACATCCTCCACCCCTCACAACACCTCCTCAGGTACCTCCTCCACCCCTCACACCTCCTCAGGCACATCCACCGCCCCTCACACCTCCTCCTCAGGTACATCCACCACCCCTCACAACACCTCCTCAGGCACATCCACCACCCCTCACACCTCCTCAGGCACATCCTCCACCCCTCACAACTCCTCCTCAGGTACATCCACCACCCCTCACAACACCTCCTCAGGTACATCCTCCACCCCTCACACCTCCTCCTCAGGTACATCCTCCACCCCTCACACCTCCTCCTCAGGCACATCCACCACCCCTCACACCTCCTCAGGTACATGCACCACCCCTCACACCTCCTCCTCAGGTACATCCACCACCCCTCACACCTCCTCAGGTACATCCACCACCCCTCACACCTCCTCCTCAGGCACATCCTCCACCCCTCACAACTCCTCCTCAGGTACATCCTCCACCCCTCACACCTCCTCCTCAGGCACATCCACCACCCCTCACACCTCCTCAGGTACATCCACCACCCCTCACACCTCCTCCTCAGGTACATCCACCACCCCTCACACCTCCTCCTCAGGTACATCCTCCACCCCTCACACCTCCTCAGGCACATCCACCACCCATCACACCTCCTCCTCAGGTACATCCTCCACCCCTCACACCTCCTCAGGCACATCCTCTACCCCTCACACCTCCTCCTCAGGTACATCCTCCACTCCTCACACCTCCTCCTCAGGTACATCCTCCATCCCTCACACCTCTTCCTCAGGTACATCCACCACCCCTCACAATTCCTCAGGTACATCCTCCACCCCTCACACCTCCTCCTCAGGTACATCCTCCACCCCTCACAACTCCTCCTTAGGTACATCCTCCACCCCTCACACCTCCTCCTCAGGTACATCCTCCACACCTCACACCTCCTCCTAAGGTAGAATTACCACCCCTCACACCTCCTCAGGCACATCCTCCACCCCTCACACCTCCTCCTCAGGTACATCCACCACCCCTCACACCTCCTCCTCCTCAGGCACATCCTCCACCCCTCACACCTCCTCCTCAGGTACATCCACCACCCCTCACACCTCCTCCTCAGGTACATCCACCACCCCTCACACCTCCTCCTCAGGCACATCCACCACCCCTTACACCTCCTCCTCAGGCACATCCTCCACCCCTCACACCTCCTCCTCAGGTGCATCCACCACCCCTCACACCTCCTCAGGTACATCCTCCACCCCTCACACCTCCTCAGGTACATCCACAACCCCTCACACCTCCTCCTCAGGTACATCCTCCACTCCTCACAACTCCTCCTCAGGTACATCCTCCGCTCCTCACACCTCCTCCTCAGGTACATCCACCACCCCTCACACCTCCTCAGGTACATCTTCCACCCCTCACACCTCCTCAGGTACATCCACCACCCCTCACAACTCCTCAGGTACATCCTCCACTCCTCACACCTCCTCCTCAGGAACATCCTCCACCCCTCACACCTCCTCCTCAGGTACATCCTCCACTCCTCACAACTCCTCCTCAGGTACATCCCCCACCCCTCACACCTCCTCCTCAGGCACATCCACCATCCCTCACAACTCCTCAGGTACATCCTCCACTCCTCACAACTCCTCCTCAGGTACATCCTCCACTCCTCACAACTCCTCCTCAGGCACATCCACCACCCCTCACACCTCCTCCTCAGGCACATCCTCCACCCCTCACAACTCCTCCTCAGGTACATCCACCACCCCTCACAACTCCTCCTCAGGTACATCCACCACCCCTCACACCTCCTCCTCAGGCACATCCTCCACCCCTCACACCTCCTCCTCAGGCACATCCACCACCCCTCACACCTCCTCCTCAGATACATCCTCCACCCCTCACACCTCCTCAGGTACATCCACCACCCCTCACACCTCCTCCTCAGGTACATCCTCCACCCCTCACACCTCCTCAGGTACATCCACCACCCCTCACACCTCCTCCTCAGGTACATCCTCCACCCCTCACACCTCCTCAGATACATCCTCCACCCCTCACACCTCCTCCTCAGGTTCATCCTCCACCCCTCACACCTCCTCAGGTACATCCTCCACCCCTCACACCTCCTCCTCAGGTTCATCCTCCACCCCTCACACCTCCTCAGATACATCCTCCACCCCTCACACCTTCTCCTCAGGTTCATCCTCCACCCCTCACACCTCCTCAGGTACATCCACCAACCATCACAACACCTCCTCAGGTACATCCTCCACCCATCACAACACCTCCTCAGGTACATCCTCCACTCCTCACACCTCCTCAGGTACATCCTCCACCCCTCACACCTCCTCCTCAGGCACATCCACCACCCCTCACACCTCCTCCTCAGGCACATCCTCCACCCCTCACACCTCCTCCTCAGGTAATCCTCCACACCTCACAACTCCTCCTCAGGCACATCCACCAACCCTCACACCTCCTCCTCAGGTAATCCTCCACCCCTCACACCTCCTCCTCAGGTACATCCACCACCCCACACACCTCCTCCTCAGGTACATCCTCCACCCCTCACAACACCTCAGGTACATCCACCACCCCTCACACCTCCTCCTCAGGCATAACCTCCACCTCTCACACCTCCTCCTCAGGTACATCCTCTAATCCTCACACCTCCTCCTCAGGTATATCCTCCACCCCTCACACCTCCTCAGGTACATCCACCACCCCTCACACCTCCTCCTCAGGTACATCCTCCACTCCTCACAACTCCTCCTCAGGTACATCCTCCGCTCCTCACACCTCCTCCTCAGGTACATCCACCACCCCTCACACCTCCTCAGGTACATCCTCCACCCCTCACACCTCCTCAGGTACATCCACCACCCCTCACAACTCCTCAGGTACATCCTCCACTCCTCACACCTCCTCCTCAGGAACATCCTCCACCCCTCACACCTCCTCCTCAGGTACATCCTCCACTCCTCACAACTCCTCCTCAGGTACATCCCCCACCCCTCACACCTCCTCCTCAGGCACATCCACCATCCCTCACAACTCCTCAGGTACATCCTCCACTCCTCACAACTCCTCCTCAGGTACATCCTCCACTCCTCACAACTCCTCCTCAGGTACATCCACCACCCCTCACAACTCCTCCTCAGGCACATCCTCCACCCCTCACACCTCCTCCTCAGGTTCATCCTCCACCCCTCACACCTCCTCCTCAGGTACATCCTCCACCCCTCACACCTCCTCCTCAGGTACATCCACCACCCCTCACAACTCCTCCTCAGGTACATCCTCCACTCCTCACACCTCCTCCTCAGGTACATCCTCCACCCCTCACAACTCCTCCTCAGGCACATCCACCACCCCTCACACCTCCTCCTCAGGCACATCCTCCACCCCTCACAACTCCTCCTCAGGTACATCCACCACCCCTCACAACTCCTCCTCAGGTACATCCACCACCCCTCACAACTCCTCCTCAGCTACATCCACCACCCCTCACACCCTCTCCTCAGGCACATCCTCCACCCCTCACACCTCCTCCTCAGGCACATCCACCACCCCTCACACCTCCTCCTCAGGCACATCCACCACCCCTCACACCTCCTCCTCAGATACATTCTCCACCCCTCACACCTCCTCAGGTACATCCACCACCCCTCACACCTCCTCCTCAGGTACATCCTCCACCCCTCACACCTCCTCAGGTACATCCACCACCCCTCACACCTCCTCCTCAGGTACATCCTCCACCCCTCACACCTCCTCAGATACATCCTCCACCCCTCACACCTCCTCTTCAGGTTCATCCTCCACCCCTCACACCTACTCAGGTACATCCTCCACCCCTCACACCTCCTCCTCAGGTTCATCCTCCACCCCTCACACCTCCTCAGATACATCCTCCACCCCTCACACCTCCTCCTCAGGTTCATCCTCCACCCCTCACACCTCCTCAGGTACATCCACCAACCATCACAACACCTCCTCAGGTACATCCTCCACCCATCACAACACCTCCTCAGGTACATCCTCCACTCCTCACACCTCCTCAGGTACATCCTCCACCCCTCACACCTCCTCCTCAGGCACATCCACCACCCCTCACACCTCCTCCTCAGGCACATCCTCCACCCCTCACACCTCCTCCTCAGGTAATCCTCCACACCTCACAACTCCTCCTCAGGCACATCCACCAACCCTCACACCTCCTCCTCAGGTAATCCTCCACCCCTCACAACTCCTCCTCAGGTACATCCACCACCCCTCACACCTCCTCCTCAGGTACATCCTCCACCCCTCACAACACCTCAGGTACATCCACCACCCCTCACACCTCCTCCTCAGGCACATCCTCCACCTCTCACACCTCCTCCTCAGGTACATCCTCTAACCCTCACACCTCCTCCTCAGGTACATCCTCCACCCCTCACAACACCTCCTCAGGTACATCCTCCACCCCTCACACCTCCTCAGGCACATCCTCCACCCCTCACACCACCTCCTCATGTACATCCTCCACCCCTCACACCTCCTCAGGCACATCCTCCACCCCTCACACCTCCTCCACAGGTACATCCTCCAACCCTCACAACTCCTCCTCAGGTACATCCACCAACCCTCACACCACCTCCTCAGGTACATCCTCCACCCCTCACACCTCCTCAGGCACATCCACCACCCCTCACACCTCCTCCTCAGGTAATCCTCCACCCCTCACACCTCCTCCTCAGGTACATCCTCTACCCCTCATACCTCCTCCTCAGGTACATCCACCACCCCTCACACCTCCTCCTCAGGTACATCCTCTACCCCTCATACCTCCTCCTCAGGTACATCCTCCACCCCTCACACCTCCTCCTCAGGCACATCCACCACCCCTCACACCTCCTCCTCAGGTAATCCTCCACCCCTCACACCTCCTCCTCAGGCACATCCACCAACCCTCACACCTCCTCCTCAGGTAATCCTTCACCCCTCACACCTCCTCCTCAGGCACATCCACCAACCCTCACAACTCCTCCTCAGGTAATCCTCCACCCCTCACACCTCCTCCTCAGATACATCCACCAACCCTCACACGTCCTCAGGTACATCCTCCACCCCTCACACCTCCTCCTCAGGCACATCCTCCACACCTCACACCTCCTCCTCAGGCACATCCTCCACCCCTCACACCTCCTCCTCAGGCAGATCGACCACCCCTCACAACTCCTCCTCAGGCACATCCACCACCCCTCACACCTCCTCCTCAGGTATATCCTCCACCCCTCACAACTCGTCGTCAGGTACATCCTCTACCCCTCACACCTCCTCCTCAGGTACATCCTCCACCCCTCACAACTCCTCCTCAGGTACATCCTCTACCCCTCACACCTCCTCCTCAGGTACATCCTCCACCCCTCACAACTCCTCCTCAGGTACATCCTCTACCCCTCACACCTCCTCCTCAGGTACATCCTCCACCCCTCACACCTCCTCAGGTACATCCAACACACCTCACACCTCCTCCTCAGGCACATCGACCACCCCTCACAACTCCTCCTCAGGCACATCCACCACCCCTCACACCTCCTCCTCAGGTACATCCTCCACCCCTCACACCTCCTCCTCAGGTTCATCCTCTACCCCTCACACCTCCTCAGGTACATCCTCCACCCCTCACACCTCCTCAGGCACATCCACCACCCCTCACACCTCCTCCTCAGGTAATCCTACACCCCTCACACCTCCTCCTCAGGTACATCCTCTACCCCTCATACCTCCTCCTCAGGTACATCCACCACTCCTCACACCTCCTCCTCAGGTACATCCTCAACCCCTCACACCTCCTCCTCAGGCACATCCACCACCCCTCACACCTCCTCCTCAGGTAATCCTCCACCCCTCACACCTCCTCCTCAGGCACATCCACCAACCCTCACACCTCCTCCTCAGGTAATCCTCCACCCCTCACACCTCCTCCTCAGGCACATCCACCAACCCTCACATCTCCTCCTCAGGTAATCCTCCACCACTCACACCTCCTCCTCAGATACATCCACCAACCCTCACATGTCCTCAGGTACATCCACCATCCCTCACACCTCCTCCTCAGGTACATCCTCCACCCCTCACAACTCCTCCTCAGGCACATCCACCACCCCTCACACCTCCTCCTCAGGCACATCCTCCACCCCTCACAACTCCTCCTCAGGTACATCCACCACCCCTCACAACTCCTCCTCAGGTACATCCATCACCCCTCACACCTCCTCCTCAGGTACATACTTCACCCCTCACAACTCCTCCTCAGCTACATCCAACACCCCTCACACCCTCTCCTCAGGCACATCCTGCACCCCTCACACCTCCTCCTCAGGCACATCCACCACCCCTCACACCTCCTCCTCAGATACATTCTCCACCCCTCACACCTCCTCAGGTACATCCACCACCCCTCACACCTCCTCCTCAGGTACATCCTCCACCCCTCACACCTCCTCAGGTACATCCACCACCGCTCACACCTCCTCCTCAGGTACATCCTCCACCCCTCACACCTCCTCAGATAGATCCTCCACCCCTCACACCTCCTCCTCAGGTTCATCCTCCACCCCTCACACCTCCTCAGGTACATCCTCCACCCCTCACACCTCCTCCTCAGGTTCATCCTCCACCCCTCACACCTCCTCAGATACATCCTCCACCCCTCACACCTCCTCCTCAGGTTCATCCTCCACCCCTCACACCTCCTCAGGTACATCCACCAACCATCACAACACCTCCTCAGGTACATCCTCCACCCATCACAACACCTCCTCAGGTACATCCTCCACTCCTCACACCTCCTCAGGTACATCCTCCACCCCTCACACCTCCTCCTCAGGCACATCCACCACCCCTCACACCTCCTCCTCAGGCACATCCTCCACCCCTCACACCTCCTCCTCAGGTAATCCTCCACACCTCACAACTCCTCCTCAGGCACATCCACCAACCCTCACACCTCCTCCTCAGGTAATCCTCCACCCCTCACAACTCCTCCTCAGGTACATCCACCACCCCTCACACCTCCTCCTCAGGTACATCCTCCACCCCTCACAACACCTCAGGTACATCCACCACCCCTCACACCTCCTCCTCAGGCACATCCTCCACCTCTCACACCTCCTCCTCAGGTACATCCTCTAACCCTCACACCTCCTCCTCAGGTACATCCTCCACCCCTCACAACACCTCCTCAGGTACATCCTCCACCCCTCACAACTCCTCCTCAGGCACATCCTCCACCCCTCACAACTCCTCCTCAGGTACATCCACCAACCCTCACACCACCTCCTCAGGTACATCCTCCACCCCTCACACCTCCTCAGGCACATCCACCACCCCTCACACCTCCTCCTCAGGTAATCCTCCACCCCTCACACCTCCTCCTCAGGTACATCCTCTACCCCTCATACCTCCTCCTCAGGTACATCCACCACCCCTCACTCCTCCTCCTCAGGTACATCCTCCACCCCTCACACCTCCTCCTCAGGCACATCCACCACCCCTCACACCTCCTCCTCAGGTAATCCTCCACCCCTCACACCTCCTCCTCAGGCACATCCACCAACCCTCACACCTCCTCCTCAGGTAATCCTCCACCCCTCACACCTCCTCCTCAGGCACATCCACCAACCCTCACACCTCCTCCTCAGGTAATCCTCCACCCCTCACACCTCCTCCTCAGATACATCCACCAACCCTCACACGTCCTCAGGTACATCCTCCACCCCTCACACCTCCTCCTCAGGCACATCCTCCACACCTCACACCTCCTCCTCAGGCACATCCTCCACCCCTCACACCTCCTCCTCAGGCAGATCGACCACCCCTCACAACTCCTCCTCAGGCACATCCACCACCCCTCACACCTCCTCCTCAGGTACATCCTCCACCCCTCACAACTCCTCCTCAGGTACATCCTCTACCCCTCACACCTCCTCCTCAGGTACATCCTCCACCCCTCACAACTCCTCCTCAGGTACATCCTCTACCCCTCACACCTCCTCCTCAGGTACATCCTCCACCCCTCACAACTCCTCCTCAGGTACATCCTCTACCCCTCACACCTCCTCCTCAGGTACATCCTCCACCCCTCACACCTCCTCAGGTACATCCACCACACCTCACACCTCCTCCTCAGGCACATCGACCACCCCTCACAACTCCTCCTCAGGCACATCCACCACCCCTCACACCTCCTCCTCAGGTACATCCTCCACCCCTCACACCTCCTCCTCAGGTTCATCCACCACCCCTCACACCTCCTCCTCAGGTACATCCACCAACCCTCACACCACCTCCTCAGGTACATCCTCTACCCCTCACACCTCCTCAGGTACATCCTCCACCCCTCACACCTCCTCAGGCACATCCACCACCCCTCACACCTCCTCCTCAGGTAATCCTCCACCCCTCACTCCTACTCCTCAGGTACATACTCTACCCCTCATACCTCCTCCTCAGGTACATCTACCACCCCTCACACCTCCTCCTCAGGTACATCCTCCACCCCTCACACCTCCTCCTCAGGTAATCCTCCACCCCTCACAACTCCTCCTCAGGCACATCCACCAACCCTCACACCTCCTCCTCAGGTAATCCTCCACCCCTCACACCTCCTCCTCAGGCACATCCACCAACCATCACACCTCCTCCTCAGGTAATCCTCCACCACTCACACCTCCTCCTCAGATACATCCACCAACCCTCACATGTCCTCAGGTACATCCACCATCCCTCACACCACCTCCTCAGGTACATCCTCCACCCCTCACACCATCTCCTCAGGTACATCCACCACCCCTCACACCTCCTCCTCAGGCACATCGACCACCCCTCACAACTCCTCCTCAGGCACATCCACCACCCCTCACACCTCCTCCTCAGGTACATCCTCCACCCCTCACACCTCCTCCTCAGGCACATCCTCCACCCCTCACACCTCCTCCTCAGGCACATCCACCACCCCTCACACCTCCTCCTCAGGTAATCCTCCACCCCTCACACCTCCTCCTCAGGCACATCCACCAACCCTCACACCTCCTCCTCAGGTAATCCTCCACCCCTCACACCTCCTCCTCAGGCACATCCACCAACCATCACACCTCCTCCTCATGTAATCCTCCACCACTCACACCTCCTCCTCAGATACATCCACCAACCCTCACATGTCCTCAGGTACATCCACCATCCCTCACACCACCTCCTCAGGTACATCCACCACCCCTCACACCATCTCCTCAGGTACATCCACCACCCCTCACACCTCCTCCTCAGGCACATCGACCACCCCTCACAACTCCTCCTCAGGCACATCCACCACCCCTCACACCTCCTCCTCAGGTACATCCTCCACCCCTCACACCTCCTCCTCAGGCACATCCTCCACCCCTCACACCTCCTCCTGAGGCACATCCTCCACCCCTCACACCTCCTCCTCAGGCAGATCGACCACCCCTCACAACCCCTCCACAGGCACATCCACCACCCCTCACACCTCATCCTCAGGTACATCCCCCACCCCTCACAACTCCTCCTCAGGTACATCCTCTACCCCTCACACCTCCTCCTCAGGTACATCCTCCACCCCTCACAACTCCTCCTCAGGTACATCCTCTACCCCTCACACCTCCTCCTCAGGTACATCCTCCACCCCTCACAACTCCTCCTCAGGTACATCCTCTACCCCTCACACCTCCTCCTCAGGTACATCCTCCACCCCTCACACCTCCTCAGGTACATCCACCACACCTCACACCTCCTCCTCAGGCACATCGACCACCCCTCACAACTCCTCCTCAGGCACATCCAGCACCCCTCACACCTCCTCCTCAGGTACATCCTCCACCCCTCACACCTCCTCCTCAGGTTCATCCACCACCCCTCACACCTCCTCCTCAGGTACATCCTCCACCCCTCACAACTCCTCCTCAGGTACATCCACCACCCCTCACACATCCTCCTCAGGAACATCCACCACCCCTCACACCTCCTCCTCAGGAACATCCTCCACCCCTCACACCTCCTCCTCGGGTTCATCCTCTACCCCTCACACCTCCTCCTCAGGAACATCCACTACCCCTCACACCTCCTCCTCAGGTACATCCTCCACCCCTCACAACTCCTCCTCAGGTACGTCCACCACCCCTCACACATCCTCCTCAGGTACATCCTCCACCCCTCACACCTCCTCCTCAGGCACATCCTCCACACCTCACACCTCCTCCTCAGGCACATCCTCCACCCCTCACACCTCCTCCTCAGGCAGATCGACCACCCCTCACAACTCCTCCTCAGGCACATCCACCACCCCTCACACCTCCTCCTCAGGTACATCCTCCACCCCTCACAACTCCTCCTCAGGTACATCCTCCACCCCTCACACCTCCTCAGGTACATCCACCACCCCTCACACCTCCTCCTCAGGCACATCCACCAACCCTCACACCTCCTCCTCAGGTAATCCTCCACCCCTCACACCTCCTCCTCAGATACATCCACCAACCCTCACACGTCCTCAGGTACATCCACCATCCCTCACACCACCTCCTCAGGTACATCCTCCACCCCTCACACCATCTCCTCAGGTACATCCACCACCCCTCACACCTCCTCCTCAGGCACATCGACCACCCCTCACAACTCCTCCTCAGGCACATCCACCACCCCTCACACCTCCTCCTCAGGTACATCCTCCACCCCTCACACCTCCTCCTCAGGCACATCCTCCACCCCTCACACCTCCTCCTCAGGCACATCCTCCACCCCTCACACCTCCTCAGGCAGATCGACCACCCCTCACAACTCCTCCTCAGGCACATCCACCACCCCTCACACCTCCTCCTCAGGTACATCCTCCACCCCTCACAACTCCTCCTCAGGTACATCCTCTACCCCTCACACCTCCTCCTCAGGTACATCCTCCACCCCTCACAACTCCTCCTCAGGTACATCCTCTACCCCTCACACCTCCTCCTCAGGTACATCCTCCACCCCTCACAACTCCTCCTCAGGTACATCCTCTACCCCTCACACCTCCTCCTCAGGTACATCCTCCACCCCTCACACCTCCTCAGGTACATCCACCACACCTCACACCTCCTCCTCAGGCACATCGACCACCCCTCACAACTCCTCCTCAGGCACATCCACCACCCCTCACACCTCCTCCTCAGGTACATCCTCCATCCCTCACACCTCCTCCTCAGGTTCATCCACCACCCCTCACACCTCCTCCTCAGGTACATCCACCACCCCTCACACCTCCTCCTCGGGTACATCCACCACCCCTCACACCTCCTCCTCAGGCACATCCTCCACCCCTCACAACTCCTCCTCAGGTACATCCTCCACCCCTCACACCACCTCCTCAGGTACATTCACCACCCCTCACACCTCCTCCTCAGGCACATCCACCACCCCTCACACCTCCTCAGGTACATCCACCACCCCTCACACCTCCTCCTCAGGTATATCCAACACCCCTCACATGTCCTCAGGTACATCCACTTCCCCTCACATCTCCTCCTCAGGTAATCCTCCACCCCTCACACCTCCTCCTCAGGCACATCCACCAACCCTCACACCTCCTCCTCAGGCACATCCACCACCCCTCACAACTCCTCCTCAGGTACATCCTCCACCCCTCACAACTCCTCCTCAGGTACATCCTCTACCCCTCACACCTCCTCCTCAGGTACATCCTCCACCCCTCACAACTCCTCCTCAGGTACATCCTCTACCCCTCACACCTCCTCCTCAGGTACATCCTCCACCCCTCACAACTCCTCCTCAGGTACATCCTCTACCCCTCACACCTCCTCCTCAGGTACATCCTCCACCCCTCACACCTCCTCAGGTACATCCACCACACCTCACACCTCCTCCTCAGGCACATCGACCACCCCTCACAACTCCTCCTCAGGCACATCCACCACCCCTCACACCTCCTCCTCAGGTACATCCTCCATCCCTCACACCTCCTCCTCAGGTTCATCCACCACCCCTCACACCTCCTCCTCAGGTACATCCTCCACCCTTCACAACTCCTCCTCAGGTACATCCACCACCCCTCACACATCCTCCTCAGGAACATCCACCACCCCTCACACCTCCTCCTCAGGAACATCCTCCAACCCTCACACCTCCTCCTCGGGTTCATCCTCTACCCCTCACACCTCCTCCTCAGGAACATCCACTACCCCTCACACCTCCTCCTCAGGCACATCCACCACCACTCACACCTCCTCCTCAGGTACATCCTCCACCACTCACACATCCTCCTCAGGTACATCCTCCACCCCTCACAACTCCTCCTCAGGTACATCCACCACCCCTCACACATCCTCCTCAGGAACATCCACCACCCCTCACACCTCCTCCTCAGGAACATACTCCACCCCTCACACCTCCTCCTCGGGTTCATCCTCTACCCCTCACACCTCCTTCTCAGGAACATCCACTACCCCTCACACCTCCTCCTCAGGCACATCCACCACCACTCACACCTCCTCCTCAGGTACATCCTCCACCACTCACACATCCTCCTCAGGCACATCCACCACCCCTCACACCTCCTCAGGTACATCCACCACCCCTCACACCTCCTCCTCGGGTATATCCACCACCCCTCACACCTCCTCCTCAGGCACATCCTCCACCCCTCACAACTCCTCCTCAGGTACATCCTCCACCCCTCACACCACCTCCTCAGGTACATTCACCACCCCTCACACCTCCTCCTCAGGTACATCCTTCACCCCTCACACCTCCTCAGGTACATCCACCACCCCTCACACCTCCTCCTCAGGTAATCCTCCACCCCTCACACCTCCTCCTCAGGCACATCCACCACCCCTCACACCTCCTCAGGTACATCCACCACCCCTCACACCTCCTCCTCAGGTATATCCAACACCCCTCACATGTCCTCAGGTACATCCACTTCCCGTCACATCTCCTCCTCAGGTAATCCTCCACCCCTCACACCTCCTCCTCAGGCACATCCACCAACCCTCACACCTCCTCCTCAGGCACATCCACCACCCCTCACAACTCCTCCTCAGGTACATCCTCCACCCCTCACAACTCCTCCTCAGGCAAATCCTCCACCCCTCACACATCCTCCTCAGGTACATCCACCACCCCTCACACCTCCTCCTCAGGAACATCCTCCACCCCTCACACCTCCTCCTCGGGTACATCCTCCACCCCACACAACACCTCCTCAGGTACCTCCTCCACCCCTCACACCTCCTCAGGCACATCCACCGCCCCTCACACCTCCTCCTCAGGTACATCCACCACCCCTCACAACACCTCCTCAGGCACATCCACCACCCCTCACACCTCCTCAGGCACATCCTCCACCCCTCACAACTCCTCCTCAGGTACATCCACCACCCCTCACAACACCTCCTCAGGTACATCCTCCACCCCTCACACCTCCTCCTCAGGTACATCCTCCACCCCTCACACCTCCTCCTCAGGCACATCCACCACCCCTCACACCTCCTCAGGTACATGCACCACCCCTCACACCTCCTCCTCAGGTACATCCACCACCCCTCACACCTCCTCAGGTACATCCACCACCCCTCACACCTCCTCCTCAGGCACATCCTCCACCCCTCACAACTCCTCCTCAGGTACATCCTCCACCCCTCACACCTCCTCCTCAGGCACATCCACCACCCCTCACACCTCCTCAGGTACATCCACCACCCCTCACACCTCCTCCTCAGGTACATCCACCACCCCTCACACCTCCTCCTCAGGTACATCCTCCACCCCTCACACCTCCTCAGGCACATCCACCACCCATCACACCTCCTCCTCAGGTACATCCTCCACCCCTCACACCTCCTCAGGCACATCCTCTACCCCTCACACCTCCTCCTCAGGTACATCCTCCACTCCTCACACCTCCTCCTCAGGTACATCCTCCATCCCTCACACCTCTTCCTCAGGTACATCCACCACCCCTCACAACTCCTCAGGTACATCCTCCACCCCTCACACCTCCTCCTCAGGTACATCCTCCACCCCTCACAACTCCTCCTTAGGTACATCCTCCACCCCTCACACCTCCTCCTCAGGTACATCCTCCACACCTCACACCTCCTCCTAAGGTAGAATTACCACCCCTCACACCTCCTCAGGCACATCCTCCACCCCTCACAACTCCTCCTCAGGCACATCCACCACCCCTCACACCTCCTCCTCAGGTACATCCTCCATCCCTCACACCTCCTCCTCAGGTTCATCCACCACCCCTCACACCTCCTCCTCAGGTACATCCTCCACCCTTCACAACTCCTCCTCAGGTACATCCACCACCCCTCACACATCCTCCTCAGGAACATCCACCACCCCTCACACCTCCTCCTCAGGCACATCCACCACCCCTCACAACTCCTCCTCAGGTACATCCTCCACCCCTCACAACTCCTCCTCAGGTACATCCTCTACCCCTCACACCTCCTCCTCAGGTACATCCTCCACCCCTCACAACTCCTCCTCAGGTACATCCTCTACCCCTCACACCTCCTCCTCAGGTACATCCTCCACCCCTCACAACTCCTCCTCAGGTACATCCTCTACCCCTCACACCTCCTCCTCAGGTACATCCTCCACCCCTCACACCTCCTCAGGTACATCCACCACACCTCACACCTCCTCCTCAGGCACATCGACCACCCCTCACAACTCCTCCTCAGGCACATCCACCACCCCTCACACCTCCTCCTCAGGTACATCCTCCATCCCTCACACCTCCTCCTCAGGTTCATCCACCACCCCTCACACCTCCTCCTCAGGTACATCCTCCACCCTTCACAACTCCTCCTCAGGTACATCCACCACCCCTCACACATCCTCCTCAGGAACATCCACCACCCCTCACACCTCCTCCTCAGGAACATCCTCCAACCCTCACACCTCCTCCTCGGGTTCATCCTCTACCCCTCACACCTCCTCCTCAGGAACATCCACTACCCCTCACACCTCCTCCTCAGGCACATCCACCACCACTCACACCTCCTCCTCAGGTACATCCTCCACCACTCACACATCCTCCTCAGGTACATCCTCCACCCCTCACAACTCCTCCTCAGGTACATCCACCACCCCTCACACATCCTCCTCAGGAACATCCACCACCCCTCACACCTCCTCCTCAGGAACATACTCCACCCCTCACACCTCCTCCTCGGGTTCATCCTCTACCCCTCACACCTCCTTCTCAGGAACATCCACTACCCCTCACACCTCCTCCTCAGGCACATCCACCACCACTCACACCTCCTCCTCAGGTACATCCTCCACCACTCACACATCCTCCTCAGGCACATCCACCACCCCTCACACCTCCTCAGGTACATCCACCACCCCTCACACCTCCTCCTCGGGTACATCCACCACCCCTCACACCTCCTCCTCAGGCACATCCTCCACCCCTCACAACTCCTCCTCAGGTACATCCTCCACCCCTCACACCACCTCCTCAGGTACATTCACCACCCCTCACACCTCCTCCTCAGGTACATCCTTCACCCCTCACACCTCCTCAGGTACATCCACCACCCCTCACACCTCCTCCTCAGGTAATCCTCCACCCCTCACACCTCCTCCTCAGGCACATCCACCACCCCTCACACCTCCTCAGGTACATCCACCACCCCTCACACCTCCTCCTCAGGTATATCCAACACCCCTCACATGTCCTCAGGTACATCCACTTCCCGTCACATCTCCTCCTCAGGTAATCCTCCACCCCTCACACCTCCTCCTCAGGCACATCCACCAACCCTCACACCTCCTCCTCAGGCACATCCACCACCCCTCACAACTCCTCCTCAGGTACATCCTCCACCCCTCACAACTCCTCCTCAGGCAAATCCTCCACCCCTCACACATCCTCCTCAGGTACATCCACCACCCCTCACACCTCCTCCTCAGGAACATCCTCCACCCCTCACACCTCCTCCTCGGGTACATCCTCCACCCCACACAACACCTCCTCAGGTACCTCCTCCACCCCTCACACCTCCTCAGGCACATCCACCGCCCCTCACACCTCCTCCTCAGGTACATCCACCACCCCTCACAACACCTCCTCAGGCACATCCACCACCCCTCACACCTCCTCAGGCACATCCTCCACCCCTCACAACTCCTCCTCAGGTACATCCACCACCCCTCACAACACCTCCTCAGGTACATCCTCCACCCCTCACACCTCCTCCTCAGGTACATCCTCCACCCCTCACACCTCCTCCTCAGGCACATCCACCACCCCTCACACCTCCTCAGGTACATGCACCACCCCTCACACCTCCTCCTCAGGTACATCCACCACCCCTCACACCTCCTCAGGTACATCCACCACCCCTCACACCTCCTCCTCAGGCACATCCTCCACCCCTCACAACTCCTCCTCAGGTACATCCTCCACCCCTCACACCTCCTCCTCAGGCACATCCACCACCCCTCACACCTCCTCAGGTACATCCACCACCCCTCACACCTCCTCCTCAGGTACATCCACCACCCCTCACACCTCCTCCTCAGGTACATCCTCCACCCCTCACACCTCCTCAGGCACATCCACCACCCATCACACCTCCTCCTCAGGTACATCCTCCACCCCTCACACCTCCTCAGGCACATCCTCTACCCCTCACACCTCCTCCTCAGGTACATCCTCCACTCCTCACACCTCCTCCTCAGGTACATCCTCCATCCCTCACACCTCTTCCTCAGGTACATCCACCACCCCTCACAACTCCTCAGGTACATCCTCCACCCCTCACACCTCCTCCTCAGGTACATCCTCCACCCCTCACAACTCCTCCTTAGGTACATCCTCCACCCCTCACACCTCCTCCTCAGGTACATCCTCCACACCTCACACCTCCTCCTAAGGTAGAATTACCACCCCTCACACCTCCTCCTCAGGCACATCCTCCACCCCTCACAACTCCTCCTCAGGTACATCCTCCACCCCTCACACCACCTCCTCAGGTACATTCACCACCCCTCACACCTCCTCCTCAGGTACATCCTTCACCCCTCACACCTCCTCAGGTACATCCACCACCCCTCACACCTCCTCCTCAGGTAATCCTCCACCCCTCACACCTCCTCCTCAGGCACATCCACCACCCCTCACACCTCCTCAGGTACATCCACCACCCCTCACACCTCCTCCTCAGGTATATCCAACACCCCTCACATGTCCTCAGGTACATCCACTTCCCGTCACATCTCCTCCTCAGGTAATCCTCCACCCCTCACACCTCCTCCTCAGGCACATCCACCAACCCTCACACCTCCTCCTCAGGCACATCCACCACCCCTCACAACTCCTCCTCAGGTACATCCTCCACCCCTCACAACTCCTCCTCAGGCAAATCCTCCACCCCTCACACATCCTCCTCAGGTACATCCACCACCCCTCACACCTCCTCCTCAGGAACATCCTCCACCCCTCACACCTCCTCCTCGGGTACATCCTCCACCCCACACAACACCTCCTCAGGTACCTCCTCCACCCCTCACACCTCCTCAGGCACATCCACCGCCCCTCACACCTCCTCCTCAGGTACATCCACCACCCCTCACAACACCTCCTCAGGCACATCCACCACCCCTCACACCTCCTCAGGCACATCCTCCACCCCTCACAACTCCTCCTCAGGTACATCCACCACCCCTCACAACACCTCCTCAGGTACATCCTCCACCCCTCACACCTCCTCCTCAGGTACATCCTCCACCCCTCACACCTCCTCCTCAGGCACATCCACCACCCCTCACACCTCCTCAGGTACATGCACCACCCCTCACACCTCCTCCTCAGGTACATCCACCACCCCTCACACCTCCTCAGGTTACATCCACCACCCCTCACACCTCCTCCTCAGGCACATCCTCCACCCCTCACAACTCCTCCTCAGGTACATCCTCCACCCCTCACACCTCCTCCTCAGGCACATCCACCACCCCTCACACCTCCTCAGGTACATCCACCACCCCTCACACCTCCTCCTCAGGTACATCCACCACCCCTCACACCTCCTCCTCAGGTACATCCTCCACCCCTCACACCTCCTCAGGCACATCCACCACCCATCACACCTCCTCCTCAGGTACATCCTCCACCCCTCACACCTCCTCAGGCACATCCTCTACCCCTCACACCTCCTCCTCAGGTACATCCTCCACTCCTCACACCTCCTCCTCAGGTACATCCTCCATCCCTCACACCTCTTCCTCAGGTACATCCACCACCCCTCACAACTCCTCAGGTACATCCTCCACCCCTCACACCTCCTCCTCAGGTACATCCTCCACCCCTCACAACTCCTCCTTAGGTACATCCTCCACCCCTCACACCTCCTCCTCAGGTACATCCTCCACACCTCACACCTCCTCCTAAGGTAGAATTACCACCCCTCACACCTCCTCAGGCACATCCTCCACCCCTCACAACTCCTCCTCAGGCACATCCACCACCCCTCACACCTCCTCCTCAGGTACATCCTCCATCCCTCACACCTCCTCCTCAGGTTCATCCACCACCCCTCACACCTCCTCCTCAGGTACATCCTCCACCCTTCACAACTCCTCCTCAGGTACATCCACCACCCCTCACACATCCTCCTCAGGAACATCCACCACCCCTCACACCTCCTCCTCAGGAACATCCTCCAACCCTCACACCTCCTCCTCGGGTTCATCCTCTACCCCTCACACCTCCTCCTCAGGAACATCCACTACCCCTCACACCTCCTCAGGCACATCCACCACCACTCACACCTCCTCCTCAGGTACATCCTCCACCACTCACACATCCTCCTCAGGTACATCCTCCACCCCTCACAACTCCTCCTCAGGTACATCCACCACCCCTCACACATCCTCCTCAGGAACATCCACCACCCCTCACACCTCCTCCTCAGTAACATACTCCACCCCTCACACCTCCTCCTCGGGTTCATCCTCTACCCCTCACACCTCCTCCTCAGGAACATCCACTACCCCTCACACCTCCTCCTCAGGCACATCCACCACCACTCACACCTCCTCCTCAGGTACATCCTCCACCACTCACACATCCTCCTCAGGCACATCCACCACCCCTCACACCTCCTCAGGTACATCCACCACCCCTCACACCTCCTCCTCGGGTACATCCACCACCCCTCACACCTCCTCCTCAGGCACATCCTCCACCCCTCACAACTCCTCCTCAGGTACATCCTCCACCCCTCACACCACCTCCTCAGGTACATTCACCACCCCTCACACCTCCTCCTCAGGTACATCCTTCACCCCTCACACCTCCTCAGGTACATCCACCACCCCTCACACCTCCTCCTCAGGTAATCCTCCACCCCTCACACCTCCTCCTCAGGCACATCCACCACCCCTCACACCTCCTCAGGTACATCCACCACCCCTCACACCTCCTCCTCAGGTATATCCAACACCCCTCACATGTCCTCAGGTACATCCACTTCCCGTCACATCTCCTCCTCAGGTAATCCTCCACCCCTCACACCTCCTCCTCAGGCACATCCACCAACCCTCACACCTCCTCCTCAGGCACATCCACCACCCCTCACAACTCCTCCTCAGGTACATCCTCCACCCCTCACAAATCCTCCTCAGGCAAATCCTCCACCCCTCACACATCCTCCTCAGGTACATCCACCACCCCTCACACCTCCTCCTCAGGAACATCCTCCACCCCTCACACCTCCTCCTCGGGTACATCCTCCACCCCACACAACACCTCCTCAGGTACCTCCTCCACCCCTCACACCTCCTCAGGCACATCCACCGCCCCTCACACCTCCTCCTCAGGTACATCCACCACCCCTCACAACACCTCCTCAGGCACATCCACCACCCCTCACACCTCCTCAGGCACATCCTCCACCCCTCACAACTCCTCCTCAGGTACATCCACCACCCCTCACAACACCTCCTCAGGTACATCCTCCACCCCTCACACCTCCTCAGGTACATGCACCACCCCTCACACCTCCTCCTCAGGTACATCCACCACCCCTCACACCTCCTCAGGTACATCCACCACCCCTCACACCTCCTCCTCAGGCACATCCTCCACCCCTCACAACTCCTCCTCAGGTACATCCTCCACCCCTCACACCTCCTCCTCAGGCACATCCACCACCCCTCACACCTCCTCAGGTACATCCACCACCCCTCACACCTCCTCCTCAGGTACATCCACCACCCCTCACACCTCCTCCTCAGGTACATCCTCCACCCCTCACACCTCCTCAGGCACATCCACCACCCATCACACCTCCTCCTCAGGTACATCCTCCACCCCTCACACCTCCTCAGGCACATCCTCTACCCCTCACACCTCCTCCTCAGGTACATCCTCCACTCCTCACACCTCCTCCTCAGGTACATCCTCCATCCCTCACACCTCTTCCTCAGGTACATCCACCACCCCTCACAACTCCTCAGGTACATCCTCCACCCCTCACACCTCCTCCTCAGGTACATCCTCCACCCCTCACAACTCCTCCTTAGGTACATCCTCCACCCCTCACACCTCCTCCTCAGGTACATCCTCCACACCTCACACCTCCTCCTAAGGTAGAATTACCACCCCTCACACCTCCTCAGGCACATCCTCCACCCCTCACACCTCCTCCTCAGGTACATCCACCACCCCTCACACCTCCTCCTCCTCAGGCACATCCTCCACCCCTCACACCTCCTCCTCAGGTACATCCACCACCCCTCACACCTCCTCCTCAGGTACATCCACCACCCCTCACACCTCCTCCTCAGGCACATCCACCACCCCTCACACCTCCTCCTCAGGCACATCCTCCACCCCTCACACCTCCTCCTCAGGTACATCCACCACCCCTCACACCTCATCAGGTACATCCACCACCCCTCACACCTCCTCAGGTACATCCACAACCCCTCACACCTCCTCCTCAGGTACATCCTCCACTCCTCACAACTCCTCCTCAGGTACATCCTCCGCTCCTCACACCTCCTCCTCAGGTACATCCACCACCCCTCACACCTCCTCAGGTACATCCTCCACCCCTCACACCTCCTCAGGTACATCCACCACCCCTCACAACTCCTCAGGTACATCCTCCACTCCTCACACCTCCTCCTCAGGAACATCCTCCACCCCTCACACCTCCTCCTCAGGTACATCCTCCACTCCTCACAACTCCTCCTCAGGTACATCCCCCACCCCTCACACCTCCTCCTCAGGCACATCCACCATCCCTCACAACTCCTCAGGTACATCCTCCACTCCTCACAACTCCTCCTCAGGTACATCCTCCACTCCTCACAACTCCTCCTCAGGCACATCCACCACCCCTCACACCTCCTCCTCAGGCACATCCTCCACCCCTCACAACTCCTCCTCAGGTACATCCACCACCCCTCACAACTCCTCCTCAGGTACATCCACCACCCCTCACACCTCCTCCTCAGGCACATCCTCCACCCCTCACACCTCCTCCTCAGGCACATCCACCACCCCTCACACCTCCTCCTCAGATACATCCTCCACCCCTCACACCTCCGCAGGTACATCCACCACCCCTCACACCTCCTCCTCAGGTACATCCTCCACCCCTCACACCTCCTCAGGTACATCCACCACCCCTCACACCTCCTCCTCAGGTACATCCTCCACCCCTCACACCTCCTCAGATACATCCTCCACCCCTCACACCTCCTCCTCAGGTTCATCCTCCACCCCTCACACCTCCTCAGGTACATCCTCCACCCCTCACACCTCCTCCTCAGGTTCATCCTCCACCCCTCACACCTCCTCAGATACATCCTCCACCCCTCACACCTCCTCCTCAGGTTCATCCTCCACCCCTCACACCTCCTCAGGTACATCCACCAACCATCACAACACCTCCTCAGGTACATCCTCCACCCATCACAACACCTCCTCAGGTACATCCTCCACTCCTCACACCTCCTCAGGTACATCCTCCACCCCTCACACCTCCTCCTCAGGCACATCCACCACCCCTCACAACTCCTCCTCAGGCACATCCTCCACCCCTCACACCTCCTCCTCAGGTAATCCTCCACACCTCACAACTCCTCCTCAGGCACATCCACCAACCCTCACACCTCCTCCTCAGGTAATCCTCCACCCCTCACACCTCCTCCTCAGGTACATCCACCACCCCACACACCTCCTCCTCAGGTACATCCTCCACCCCTCACAACACCTCAGGTACATCCACCACCCCTCACACCTCCTCCTCAGGCATAACCTCCACCTCTCACACCTCCTCCTCAGGTACATCCTCTAACCCTCACACCTCCTCCTCAGGTACATCCTCCACCCCTCACACCTCCTCAGGTACATCCACCACCCCTCACACCTCCTCCTCAGGTACATCCTCCACTCCTCACAACTCCTCCTCAGGTACATCCTCCGCTCCTCACACCTCCTCCTCAGGCACATCCACCACCCCTCACACCTCCTCAGGTACATCCTCCACCCCTCACACCTCCTCAGGTACATCCACCACCCCTCACAACTCCTCAGGTACATCCTCCACTCCTCACACCTCCTCCTCAGGAACATCCTCCACCCCTCACACCTCCTCCTCAGGTACATCCTCCACTCCTCACAACTCCTCCTCAGGTACATCCCCCACCCCTCACACCTCCTCCTCAGGCACATCCACCATCCCTCACAACTCCTCAGGTACATCCTCCACTCCTCACAACTCCTCCTCAGGTACATCCACCACTCCTCACAACTCCTCCTCAGGTACATCCACCACCCCTCACAACTCCTCCTCAGGCACATCCTCCACCCCTCACACCTCCTCCTCAGGTACATCCTCCACCCCTCACACCTCCTCCTCAGGTACATCCTCCACCCCTCACACCTCCTCCTCAGGTACATCCACCACCCCTCACAACTCCTCCTCAGGTACATCCTCCACTCCTCACACCTCCTCCTCAGGTACATCCTCCACCCCTCACAACTCCTCCTCAGGCACATCCACCACCCCTCACACCTCCTCCTCAGGCACATCCTCCACCCCTCACAACTCCTCCTCAGGTACATCCACCACCCCTCACAACTCCTCCTCAGCTACATCCACCACCCCTCACACCCTCTCCTCAGGCACATCCTCCACCCCTCACACCTCCTCCTCAGGCACATCCACCACCCCTCACACCTCCTCCTCAGGCACATCCACCACCCCTCACACCTCCTCCTCAGATACATTCTCCACCCCTCACACCTCCTCAGGTACATCCACCACCCCTCACACCTCCTCCTCAGGTACATCCTCCACCCCTCACACCTCCTCAGGTACATCCACCACCCCTCACACCTCCTCCTCAGGTACATCCTCCACCCCTCACACCTCCTCAGATACATCCTCCACCCCTCACACCTCCTCTTCAGGTTCATCCTCCACCCCTCACACCTCCTCAGGTACATCCTCCACCCCTCACACCTCCTCCTCAGGTTCATCCTCCACCCCTCACACCTCCTCAGATACATCCTCCACCCCTCACACCTCCTCCTCAGGTTCATCCTCCACCCCTCACACCTCCTCAGGTACATCCTCCACCCATCACAACACCTCCTCAGGTACATCCTCCACTCCTCACACCTCCTCAGGTACATCCTCCACCCCTCACACCTCCTCCTCAGGCACATCCACCACCCCTCACACCTCCTCCTCAGGCACATCCTCCACCCCTCACACCTCCTCCTCAGGTAATCCTCCACACCTCACAACTCCTCCTCAGGCACATCCACCAACCCTCACACCTCCTCCTCAGGTAATCCTCCACCCCTCACAACTCCTCCTCAGGTACATCCACCACCCCTCACACCTCCTCCTCAGGTACATCCTCCATCCCTCACAACACCTCAGGTACATCCACCACCCCTCACACCTCCTCCTCAGGCACATCCTCCACCTCTCACACCTCCTCCTCAGGTACATCCTCTAACCCTCACACCTCCTCCTCAGGTACATCCTCCACCCCTCACAACACCTCCTCAGGTACATCCTCCACCCCTCACACCTCCTCAGGCACATCCTCCACCCCTCACACCACCTCCTCATGTACATCCTCCACCCCTCACACCTCCTCAGGCACATCCTCCACCCCTCACACCTCCTCCACAGGTACATCCTCCAACCCTCACAACTCCTCCTCAGGTACATCCACCAACCCTCACACCACCTCCTCAGGTACATCCTCCACCCCTCACACCTCCTCAAGCACATCCACCACCCCTCACACCTCCTCCTCAGGTAATCCTCCACCCCTCACACCTCCTCCTCAGGTACATCCTCTACCCCTCATACCTCCTCCTCAGGTACATCCACCACCCCTCACACCTCCTCCTCAGGTACATCCTCTACCCCTCATACCTCCTCCTCAGGTACATCCTCCACCCCTCACACCTCCTCCTCAGGCACATCCACCACCCCTCACACCTCCTCCTCAGGTAATCCTCCACCCCTCACACCTCCTCCTCAGGCACATCCACCAACCCTCACACCTCCTCCTCAGGTAATCCTTCACCCCTCACACCTCCTCCTCAGGCACATCCACCAACCCTCACACCTCCTCCTCAGGTAATCCTCCACCCCTCACACCTCCTCCTCAGATACATCCACCAACCCTCACACGTCCTCAGGTACATCCTCCACCCCTCACACCTCCTCCTCCGGCACATCCTCCACACCTCACACCTCCTCCTCAGGCACATCCTCCACCCCTCACACCTCCTCCTCAGGCAGATCGACCACCCCTCACAACTCCTCCTCAGGCACATCCACCACCCCTCACACCTCCTCCTCAGGTACATCCTCCACCCCTCACAACTCGTCCTCAGGTACATCCTCTACCCCTCACACCTCCTCCTCAGGTACATCCTCCACCCCTCACAACTCCTCCTCAGGTACATCCTCTACCCCTCACACCTCCTCCTCAGGTACATCCTCCACCCCTCACAACTCCTCCTCAGGTACATCCTCTACCCCTCACACCTCCTCCTCAGGTACATCCTCCACCCCTCACACCTCCTCAGGTACATCCACCACACCTCACACCTCCTCCTCAGGCACATCGACCACCCCTCACAACTCCTCCTCAGGCACATCCACCACCCCTCACACCTCCTCCTCAGGTACATCCTCCACCCCTCACACCTCCTCCTCAGGTTCATCCTCTACCCCTCACACCTCCTCAGGTACATCCTCCACCCCTCACACCTCCTCAGGCACATCCACCACCCCTCACACCTCCTCCTCAGGTAATCCTACACCCCTCACACCTCCTCCTCAGGTACATCCTCTACCCCTCATACCTCCTCCTCAGGTACATCCACCACCCCTCACACCTCCTCCTCAGGTACATCCTCCACCCCTCACACCTCCTCCTCAGGCACATCCACCACCCCTCACACCTCCTCCTCAGGTAATCCTCCACCCCTCACACCTCCTCCTCAGGCACATCCACCAACCCTCACACCTCCTCCTCAGGTAATCCTCCACCCCTCACACCTCCTCCTCAGGCACATCCACCAACCCTCACATCTCCTCCTCAGGTAATCCTCCACCACTCACACCTCCTCCTCAGATACATCCACCAACCCTCACATGTCCTCAGGTACATCCACCATCCCTCACACCTCCTCCTCAGGTACATCCTCCACCCCTCACAACTCCTCCTCAGGCACATCCACCACCCCTCACACCTCCTCCTCAGGCACATCCTCCACCCCTCACAACTCCTCCTCAGGTACATCCACCACCCCTCACAACTCCTCCTCAGGTACATCCATCACCCCTCACACCTCCTCCTCAGGTACATACTTCACCCCTCACAACTCCTCCTCAGCTACATCCACCACCCCTCACACCCTCTCCTCAGGCACATCCTGCACCCCTCACACCTCCTCCTCAGGCACATCCACCACCCCTCACACCTCCTCCTCAGATACATTCTCCACCCCTCACACCTCCTCAGGTACATCCACCACCCCTCACACCTCCTCCTCAGGTACATCCTCCACCCCTCACACCTCCTCAGGTACGTCCACCACCGATCACACCTCCTCCTCAGGTACATCCTCCACCCCTCACACCTCCTCAGATAGATCCTCCACCCCTCACACCTCCTCCTCAGGTTCATCCTCCACCCCTCACACCTCCTCAGGTACATCCTCCACCCCTCACACCTCCTCCTCAGGTTCATCCTCCACCCCTCACACCTCCTCAGATACATCCTCCACCCCTCACACCTCCTCCTCAGGTTCATCCTCCACCCCTCACACCTCCTCAGGTACATCCACCAACCATCACAACACCTCCTCAGGTACATCCTCCACCCATCACAACACCTCCTCAGGTACATCCTCCACTCCTCACACCTCCTCAGGTACATCCTCCACCCCTCACACCTCCTCCTCAGGCACATCCACCACCCCTCACACCTCCTCCTCAGGCACATCCTCCACCCCTCACACCTCCTCCTCAGGTAATCCTCCACACCTCACAACTCCTCCTCAGGCACATCCACCAACCCTCACACCTCCTCCTCAGGTAATCCTCCACCCCTCACAACTCCTCCTCAGGTACATTCACCACCCCTCACACCTCCTCCTCAGGTACAGCCTCCACCCCTCACAACACCTCAGGTACATCCACCACCCCTCACACCTCCTCCTCAGGCACATCCTCCACCTCTCACACCTCCTCCTCCTCAGGTACATCCTCTAACCCTCACACCTCCTCCTCAGGTACATCCTCCACCCCTCACAACACCTCCTCAGGTACATCCTCCACCCCTCACAACTCCTCCTCAGGCACATCCTCCACCCCTCACAACTCCTCCTCAGGTACATCCACCAACCCTCACACCACCTCCTCAGGTACATCCTCCACCCCTCACACCTCCTCAGGCACATCCACCACCCCTCACACCTCCTCCTCAGGTAATCCTCCACCCCTCACACCTCCTCCTCAGGTACATCCTCTACCCCTCATACCTCCTCCTCAGGTACATCCACCACCCCTCACTCCTCCTCCTCAGGTACATCCTCCACCCCTCACACCTCCTCCTCAGGCACATCCACCACCCCTCACACCTCCTCCTCAGGTAATCCTCCACCCCTCACACCTCCTCCTCAGGCACATCCACCAACCCTCACACCTCCTCCTCAGGTAATCCTCCACCCCTCACACCTCCTCCTCAGGCACATCCACCAACCCTCACACCTCCTCCTCAGGTAATCCTCCACCCCTCACACCTCCTCCTCAGATACATCCACCAACCCTCACACGTCCTCAGGTACATCCTCCACCCCTCACACCTCCTCCTCAGGCACATCCTCCACACCTCACACCTCCTCCTCAGGCACATCCTCCACCCCTCACACCTCCTCCTCAGGCAGATCGACCACCCCTCACAACTCCTACTCAGGCACATCCACCACCCCTCACACCTCCTCCTCAGGTACATCCTCCACCCCTCACAACTCCTCCTCAGGTACATCCTCTACCCCTCACACCTCCTCCTCAGGTACATCCTCCACCCCTCACAACTCCTCCTCAGGTACATCCTCTACCCCTCACACCTCCTCCTCAGGTACATCCTCCACCCCTCACAACTCCTCCTCAGGTACATCCTCTACCCCTCACACCTCCTCCTCAGGTACATCCTCCACCCCTCACACCTCCTCAGGTACATCCACCACACCTCACACCTCCTCCTGAGGCACATCGACCACCCCTCACAACTCCTCCTCAGGCACATCCACCACCCCTCACACCTCCTCCTCAGGTACATCCTCCACCCCTCACACCTCCTCCTCAGGTTCATCCACCACCCCTCACACCTCCTCCTCAGGTACATCCACCAACCCTCACACCACCTCCTCAGGTACATCCTCTACCCCTCACACCTCCTCAGGTACATCCTCCACCCCTCACACCTCCTCAGGCACATCCACCACCCCTCACACCTCCTCCTCAGGTAATCCTCCACCCCTCACACCTCCTCCTCAGGTACATACTCTACCCCTCATACCTCCTCCTTAGGTACATCTACCACCCCTCACACCTCCTCCTCAGGTACATCCTCCACCCCTCACACCTCCTCCTCAGGCACATCCACCACCCCTCACACCTCCTCCTCAGGTAATCCTCCACCCCTCACAACTCCTCCTCAGGCACATCCACCAACCCTCACACCTCCTCCTCAGGTAATCCTCCACCCCTCACACCTCCTCCTCAGGCACATCCACCAACCATCACACCTCCTCCTCAGGTAATCCTCCACCACTCACACCTCCTCCTCAGATACATCCACCAACCCTCACATGTCCTCAGGTACATCCACCATCCCTCACACCACCTCCTCAGGTACATCCTCCACCCCTCACACCATCTCCTCAGGTACATCCACCACCCCTCACACCTCCTCCTCAGGCACATCGACCACCCCTCACAACTCCTCCTCAGGCACATCCACCACCCCTCACACCTCCTCCTCAGGTACATCCTCCACCCCTCACACCTCCTCCTCAGGCACATCCTCCACCCCTCACACCTCCTCCTCAGGCACATCCACCACCCCTCACACCTCCTCCTCAGGTAATCCTCCACCCCTCACACCTCCTCCTCAGGCACATCCACCAACCCTCACACCTCCTCCTCAGGTAATCCTCCACCCCTCACACCTCCTCCTCAGGCACATCCACCAACCATCACACCTCCTCCTCAGGTAATCCTCCACCACTCACACCTCCTCCTCAGATACATCCACCAACCCTCACATGTCCTCAGGTACATCCACCATCCCTCACACCACCTCCTCAGGTACATCCACCACCCCTCACACCTCCTCCTCAGGCACATCGACCACCCCTCACAACTCCTCCTCAGGCACATCCACCACCCCTCACACCTCCTCCTCAGGTACATCCTCCACCCCTCACACCTCCTCCTCAGGCACATCCTCCACCCCTCACACCTCCTCCTGAGGCACATCCTCCACCCCTCACACCTCCTCCTCAGGCAGATCGACCACCCCTCACAACTCCTCCACAGGCACATCCACCACCCCTCACACCTCCTCCTCAGGTACATCCCCCACCCCTCACAACTCCTCCTCAGGTACATCCTCTACCCCTCACACCTCCTCCTCAGGTACATCCTCCACCCCTCACAACTCCTCCTCAGGTACATCCTCTACCCCTCACACCTCCTCCTCAGGTACATCCTCCACCCCTCACAACTCCTCCTCAGGTACATCCTCTACCCCTCACACCTCCTCCTCAGGTACATCCTCCACCCCTCACACCTCCTCAGGTACATCCACCACACCTCACACCTCCTCCTCAGGCACATCGACCACCCCTCACAACTCCTCCTCAGGCACATCCACCACCCCTCACACCTCCTCCTCAGGTACATCCTCCACCCCTCACACCTCCTCCTCAGGTTCATCCACCACCCCTCACACCTCCTCCTCAGGTACATCCTCCACCCCTCACAACTCCTCCTCAGGTACATCCACCACCCCTCACACATCCTCCTCAGGAACATCCACCACCCCTCACACCTCCTCCTCAGGAACATCCTCCACCCCTCACACCTCCTCCTCGGGTTCATCCTCTACCCCTCACACCTCCTCCTCAGGAACATCCACTACCCCTCACACCTCCTCCTCAGGCACATCCACCACCCCTCACACCTCCTCCTCAGGTACATCCTCCAACCCTCACACCTCCTCCTCAGGTACATCCTCCACCCCTCACACCTCCTCCTCAGGAACATCCACTACCCCTCACACCTCCTCCTCAGGCACATCCACCACCCCTCACACCTCCTCCTCAGGTACATCCTCCAACCCTCACACCTCCTCCTCAGGTACATCCTCCACCCCTCACAACTCCTCCTCAGGTACATCCACCACCCCTCACACATCCTCCTCAGGTACATCCTCCACCCCTCACACCTCCTCCTCAGGCACATCCTCCACACCTCACACCTCCTCCTCAGGCACATCCTCCACCCCTCACACCTCCTCCTCAGGCAGATCGACCACCCCTCACAACTCCTCCTCAGGCACATCCACCACCCCTCACACCTCCTCCTCAGGTACATCCTCCACCCCTCACAACTCCTCCTCAGGTACATCCTCCACCCCTCACTCTCCTCCTCAGGTACATCCTCTACCCCTCACACCTCCTCCTCAGGTACATCCTCCACCCCTCACAACTCCTCCTCAGGTACATCCTCTACCCCTCACACCTCCTCCTCAGGTACATCCTCCACCCCTCACACCTCCTCAGGTACATCCACCACCCCTCACACCTCCTCCTCAGGCACATCCACCAACCCTCACACCTCCTCCTCAGGTAATCCTCCACCCCTCACACCTCCTCCTCAGATACATCCACCAACCCTCACACGTCCTCAGGTACATCCACCATCCCTCACACCACCTCCTCAGGTACATCCTCCACCCCTCACACCATCTCCTCAGGTACATCCACCACCCCTCACACCTCCTCCTCAGGCACATCGACCACCCCTCACAACTCCTCCTCAGGCACATCCACCACCCCTCACACCTACTCCTCAGGTACATCCTCCACCCCTCACACCTCCTCCTCAGGCACATCCTCCACCCCTCACACCTCCTCCTCAGGCACATCCTCCACCCCTCACACCTCCTCCTCAGGCAGATCGACCACCCCTCACAACTCCTCCTCAGGCACATCCACCACCCCTCACACCTCCTCCTCAGGTACATCCTCCACCCCTCACAACTCCTCCTCAGGTACATCCTCTACCCCTCACACCTCCTCCTCAGGTACATCCTCCACCCCTCACAACTCCTCCTCAGGTACATCCTCTACCCCTCACACCTCCTCCTCAGGTACATCCTCCACCCCTCACAACTCCTCCTCAGGTACATCCTCTACCCCTCACACCTCCTCCTCAGGTACATCCTCCTCCCCTCACACCTCCTCAGGTACATCCACCACACCTCACACCTCCTCCTCAGGCACATCGACCACCCCTCACAACTCCTCCTCAGGCACATCCACCACCCCTCACACCTCCTCCTCAGGTACATCCTCCATCCCTCACACCTCCTCCTCAGGTTCATCCACCACCCCTCACACCTCCTCCTCAGGTACATCCTCCACCCTTCACAACTCCTCCTCAGGTACATCCACCACCCCTCACACATCCTCCTCAGGAACATCCACCACCCCTCACACCTCCTCCTCAGGAACATCCTCCACCCCTCACAACTCCTCCTCAGGTACATCCACCACCTCTCACACCTCCTCCTCAGGCACATCCTCCACTCCTCACACCTCCTCCTCAGGCACATCCTCCACCCCTCACAACTCCTCAGGTACATCCACTACCCCTCACACCTCCTCAGGTACATCCACCACCCCTCACACCTCCTCCTCAGGCACATCCACCACCCCTCACACCTCCTCAGGTACATCCTTCACCCCTCACACATCCTCCTCCTCAGGTACATCCTCCACTCCTCACACCTCCTCCTCAGGCACATCCTGCACCCCTCACAACTCCTCCTCAGGTACATCCACCACCCCTCACACCTCCTCCTCAGGTACATCCTTCACCCCTCACACATCCTCCTCCTCAGGTACATCCTCCACTCCTCACACCTCCTCCTCAGGCACATCCTCCACCCCTCACAACTCCTCCTCAGGTACATCCACCACCCCTCACACCTCCTCAGGTACATCCAGCACCTTCACACCTCCTCAGGCACATCCACCAACCCTCACACCTCCTCCTCAGGCACATCCTCCACCCCTCACACCACCTCCTCAGGTACATCCTCCACCCCTCACACCACCTCCTCAGGCACATCCTCCACCCCTCACACCTCTTCCTCAGGTACATCCTCTACCCCTCACACCTCCTCCTCAGGTACATACTCTACCCCTCACACCTCCTCAGGTACATCCACCTCCCCTCACACCTCCTCCTCAGGCACATCCTCCACCCCTCACACCTCCTCCTCAGGTACATCCTCCACCCCTCACACCACCTCCTCAGGCACATCCTCCACCCCTCACACCTCTTCCTCAGGTACATCCTCTACCCCTCACACCTCCTCCTCAGGCACATCCTCCACCCCTCACACCTCCTCCTCAGGCACATCCTCCACCCCTCACACCTCCTCAGGCACATCCTCCACCCCTCACACCTCTTCCTCAGGTACATCCTCTACCCCTCACACCTCCTCCTCAGGTACATCCTCCACCCCTCACACCTCCTCCTCAGGTACATTCACCACCCCTCACACCTCCTCAGGTCCATCCACCACCCCTCACACCTCCTCCTCAGGTACATACTCTACCCCTCACACCTCCTCAGGTACATCCACCTCCCCTCACACCTCCTCCTCAGGCACATCCTCCACCCCTCACACCTCCTCCTCAGGTACATCCTCCACCCCTCACACCTCCTCAGGTACATCCAACACCCCTCACATCTCCTCCTCAGGTACATCCACCACCGCTCACACATCCTCCTCCTCAGGCACATCCTCCACCCCTCACAACTCCTCCTCAGGTACATCCAGCACCTTCACACCTCCTCAGGTACATCCACCACCCCTCACACCTCCTCAGGCACATCCTCCAATCCTCTCACCTCCTCCTCAGGCACATCCTCCACTCCTCACACCTCCTCCTCAGGTACTTCCTCTACCCCTCACACCTCCTCCTCAGGCACATCCTCCACCCCTCACACCTCCTCCTCAGGTACATCCTCTACCCCTCACACCTCCTCCTCAGGCACATCCTCCACCCCTCACACCTCCTCCTCAGGTACATCCTCCACCCCTCACACCTCCTCCTCAGGCACATCCTCCACCCCTCACACATCCTCCTCAGGTACATCCTCCACCCCTCACACCTCCTCAGGTACATCCTCCACCCCTCACACCTCTTCCTCAGGTACATCCTCTAACCCTCACACCTCCTCCTCAGGTACATCCACCACCCCTCACACCTCCTCAGGTACATCCTCCACCCCTCACACCTCCTCCTCAGGTAATCCTCCACCCCTCACACCCTCTCCTCAATTGAAAAAGATGCTTTGTTCCACGTGTGGCCAGCCCTGTGGCTGCCATTCTTTCACATCAGTGTGTGTGATATACAGGCCACCATGTGCTTCCAGAACCACTTTCTCAGCCTGTTCCACCCTGTGAGTAAATGATACATCTCTCACCACAGCCAGCAAGTCACCTTCTACAGAATCTCGCCCAGTTCAAAATCGAGTTTCAAGTTTATCAATCAAATGTACAGCAAAACACAGTGAAACTTGACGTATGCTTGAACAACAAACACAAACTTTCTGATACGCCCAGTCTAACATCCCTTCACATATCTTTGCATTTCGCTGTGTAATGCAGCCTAGTAGCACTGCCGTTAGCATGACACTTTCACAGCTTTGGGCATTCTTGGGTTGGGTCTGTCAGGGGTATGTACATTCTCCTTGTGTCAGTCAGTTCCGTTTTCCTCCCACAGTCGCCAGTTACTAAACTAATTGGCCAGTCATTATAAATTGGCCTGTGATTAGGCTTGGGTTAAATCATTGGGTTACTTAGCAGCGATCCTCATCGAGCTGGAAGGGGCTATTCTGCACTGTACCTCAAAGTACATAAAATGAAGAATAGTAAAAAAAAACAAAAAAGGACTTCTACTGAGTGTGTAAGGGACCTCAGGACTTGTAAAGAGTGTGGCAGGGTCCTCAGGATGTGGCAGGGAGTGTGTGATGGGATGATATAGAGGGAACTTCACTCTGAGTCTAACCCCAGGAGTGTGTGATGAGATTGTGTGGAGGGAACTTCACTCTGAGTCTAACCCCAGGAGTTTGTGATGAGATTGTGTGGAGGGAACTTCACTCTGAGTCTAACCCCAGGAGTGTGTGATGAGATTGTGTGGAGGGAACTTCACTCTGAGTCTAACCCCAGGAGTGTGTGATGAGATTGTGTGGAGGGAGCTTAACTCTGAGTCTAACCCCAGGAGAGTGTGATGAGATTGTGTGGAGGGAGCTTCACTCTGAGTCTAACCCCAGGAGTGTGTGATGAGATTGTGTGGAGGGAACTTCACTCTGAGTCTAACCCCAGGAGTGTGTGATGAGATTGTGTGGAGGGAGCTTAACTCTGAGTCTAACCCCAGGAGTGTGTGATGAGATTGTGTGGAGGGAACTTCACTCTGAGTCTAACCCCAGGAGTGTGTGATGAGACTGTGTGGAGGGAACTTCACTCTGAGTCTAACCCCAGGAGTGTGTGATGAGATTGTGTGGAGGGAGCTTAACTCTGAGTCTAACCCCAGGAGTGTGTGATGAGATTGTGTGGAGGGAACTTCACTCTGAGTCTAACCCCAGGAATGTGTGAATGGTGATGGGGATGTAGGGGGACTGACCAGAGAGGGCAGGGTGACGGAGAGGTGGAGGGAGACTGACCAGAGAGGGCAGGGTGACGGGGAGGTGGAGGGAGACTGACCAGAGAGGGCAGAGTGACGGGGAGGGGGAGGGAGACTGACCAGAGAGGGCAGGGTGATGGGGAGGTGGAGGGAGACTGACCAGAGAGGGCAGGGTGACGGAGAGGTGGAGGGAGACTGACCAGAGAGGGCAGGGTGACGGGGAGGTGGAGGGAGACTGACCAGAGAGGGCAGAGAGACGGGGAGGTGGAGGGAGACTGACCAGAGAGGGCAGGGTGACGGGGAGGTGGAGGGAGACTGACCAGAGAGGGCAGGGTGACGGGGAGGTGGAGGGAGACTGACCAGAGAGGGCAGGGTGACAGGGAGGTGGAGGGAGACTGACCAGAGAGGGCAGGGTGACGGAGAGGTGGAGGGAGACTGACCAGAGAGGGCAGGGTGACGGGGAGGTGGAGGGAGAGTGACCAGAGAGGGCAGAGTGACGGTGAGGTGGAGGGAGACTGACCAGAGAGGGCAGAGTGACGGGGAGGTGGAGGGAGACTGACCAGAGAGGGCAGAGTGACGGGGAGGTGGAGGGGGACTGACCAGAGAGGGCAGAGTGACGGAGAGGTGGAGGGAGACTGACCAGAGAGGGCAGAGTGACGGGGAGGTGGAGGGGGACTGACCAGAGAGGGCAGGGTGACGGGGAGGTGGAGGGAGACTGACCAGAGAGGGCAGGGTGACGGGGAGGTGGAGGGAGACTGACCAGAGAGGGCAGGGTGACGGAGAGGTGGAGGGAGACTGACCAGAGAGGGCAGAGTGACGGAGAGTTGGAGGGAGACTGACCAGAGAGGGCAGGGTGACGGGGAGGTGGAGGGAGATTGACCAGAGAGGGCAGAGTGACAGTGAGGTGGAGGGAGACTGACCAGAGAGGGCAGAGTGACGGGGAGGTGGAGGGAGACTGACCAGAGAGGGCAGAGTGACGGGGAGGTGGAGGGAGACTGACCAGAGAGGGCAGAGTGACGGGGAGGTGGAGGGGGACTGACCAGAGAGGGCAGAGTGACGGAGAGTTGGAGGGAGACTGACCAGAGAGGGCAGAGTGACGGGGAGGTGGAGGGGGACTGACCAGAGAGGGCAGGGTGACGGGGAGGTGGAGGGAGACTGACCAGAGAGTGCAGAGTGACGGGGAGGTGGAGGGGGACTGACCAGAGAGGGCAGGGTGACGGGGAGGTGGAGGGAGACTGACCAGAGAGGGCAGGGTGATGGGGAGGTGGAGGGAGACTGACCAGAGAGGGCAGGGTGACGGGGAGGTGGAGGGAGACTGACCAGAGAGGGCAGGGTGACGGGGAGGTGGAGGGAGACTGACCAGAGAGGGCAGAGTGACGGGGAGGTGGAGGGGGACTGACCAGAGAGGGCAGGGTGACGGGGAGGTGGAGGGAGACTGACCAGAGAGGGCAGGGTGATGGGGAGGTGGAGGGAGACTGACCAGAGAGGGCAGGGTGACGGGGAGGTGGAGGGAGACTGACCAGAGAGGGCAGGGTGACGGAGAGGTGGAGGGAGACTGACCAGAGAGGGCAGAGTGACGGAGAGGTGGAGGGAGACTGACCAGAGAGGGCAGCGTGACGGAAAGGTGGAGGGAGACTGACCAGAGAGGGCAGGGTGACAGATAGGTGGAGGGAGACTGACCAGAGATGGCAGGGTGATGGGGAGGTGGAGGGAGACTGACCAGAGAGGGCAGGGTGACGGGGAGGTGGAGGGAGACTGACCAGAGAGGGCAGGGTGACGGAGAGGTGGAGGGAGACTGACCAGAGAGGGCAGAGTGACGGAGAGGTGGAGGGAGACTGACCAGAGAGGGCAGGGTGACGGGGAGGTGGAGGGAGATTGACCAGAGAGGGCAGGGTGACGGTGAGGTGGAGGGAGACTGACCAGAGAGGGCAGGGTGACGGGGAGGTGGAGGGAGACTGACCAGAGAGGGCAGAGTGACGGGGAGGTGGAGGGAGACTGACCAGAGAGGGCAGGGTGACGGGGAGGTGGAGGGAGACTGACCAGAGAGGGCAGGGTGACGGGGAGGTGGAGGGAGACTGACCAGAGAGGGCAGAGTGATGGGGAGGTGGAGGGAGACTGACCAGAGAGGGCAGGGTGACAGGTAGGTGGAGGGAGACTGACCAGAGAGGGCAGGGTGACGGGGAGGTGGAGGGAGATTGACCAGAGAGGGCAGGGTGACGGTGAGGTGGAGGGAGACTGACCAGAGAGGGCAGAGTGACGGGGAGGTGGAGGGAGACTGACCAGAGAGGGCAGAGTGACGGGGAGGTGGAGGGGGACTGACCAGAGAGGGCAGAGTGACGGAGAGGTGGAGGGAGACTGACCAGAGAGGGCAGGGTGACGGAGAGGTGGAGGGAGACTGACCAGAGAGGGCAGAGTGACGGAGAGGTGGAGGGAGACTGACCAGAGAGGGCAGGGTGACGGGGAGGTGGAGGGAGATTGACCAGAGAGGGCAGGGTGACGGTGAGGTGGAGGGAGACTGACCAGAGAGGGCAGAGTGACGGAGAGGTGGAGGGAGACTGACCAGAGAGGGCAGGGTGACGGGGAGGTGGAGGGAGATTGACCAGAGAGGGCAGGGTGACGGGGAGGTGGAGGGAGACTGACCAGAGAGGGCAGGGTGACGGGGAGGTGGAGGGAGACTGACCAGAGAGGGCAGATTGATGGGGAGGTCGTGGGAGACTGACCAGAGAGGGCAGAGTGACGGGGAGGTGGAGGGAGACTGACCAGAGAGGGCAGAGTGACGGGGAGGTGGAGGGGGATTGACCAGAGAGGGCAGGGTGACGGGAAGGTGGAGGGAGACTGACCAGAGAGGGCAGAGTGACGGGGAGGTGGAGGGAGACTGACCAGAGAGGGAAGAGTGACGGGAAGGTGGAGGGAGACTGACCAGAGAGGGCAGAGTGACGGGGAGGTGGAGGGAGACTGACCAGAGGGGGCAGAGTGACGGGGAGGGGAAGGGGGTTGGGGTTAACCTGTGCTCTGGAATGAATAATGGGATGATCAGCTGGATGCACCCTAACAAAGGAAAGGAAATCCCACTGTCCAGCAACTGCATTGAAGAGCTTGTAAATGGCAGATGGGCTGAATAGCCTTTGGTGCAGCAGAATGTGTGCTTTTGCAGTGAATGCTCTGCACTGTTGCATCCTGTGTCACCGGAATGCACACCAACAGGCAACCCGTATACTCAGCTGGTCTGATCACATCGCACTCCCCATTCTGTGTTGGAGTGGCCTCAGAAACCCAGACCACATGCAGGAACACCCACCAGCTGTCATTCCAAGAGCTCCTGCAGACAACAGACAGGAACCAGAATTGGCCATAATCTCCCTGAAATCCCCAGGAGACTCTCACCCCAACCCCAGAACACTCAACCTGTCGGCGCAACTGACATCACCCTCACCGCAAAAAATCTTCAACCATGACATAAAGCAATTCCTTCTCCCCTCAATGGCCGATGCTTATCCTGAGATCCCAGCTCTCAGCATTCCCTCCATACCCCAATCCCGAATAGTGTGTTCACCAGACTGTCTCCTGGGGTGGCGGGATGTCCAGTGAGGAACATATTCGAGGGATGATCAGACAGGGCCCAGACTCTCTAAAGCTCAGAGGGGTAGGGGGTGGTCTCACTGGAACACAAGAAATTCAACTGGGACCATTCGGGGTAGATTCTGGGGAAGACTGGTTCTTTTAGGTGACATGTTAGCCTACTGCTTACTGTTACACTTTGCAGCACCATCAATCTGCATTCAATTCCTGCCACTGTCTATAAGGAGTCTGCACATTCACATCATGACTGCATGGGTTTCCTCCAGGTGCTCCAGTTTCCTCCCACATTCCAAAGATGTACAGGTTAGGGTTAGTAATCTTAATTGGGCATTTTGATTACTTATTGAATTGGATCAGCACAACATTGTGGGCCAATCATAGGGCATCCTGGTCAGCATGGACCAGATGGGCTGAAGGACTTATTTCCATGCTAAGTGACTCGATATGGTCAGACCAAAGTTTTATACAGTTGTTATATCTAGATGGTGCTTCGGTCTTTCACTCCAAGCTGCACTCACCCAGGCAAATGCCAAGGGCCCTATTACACTCTTGATGTGTGTCCTGTAGAAGGTGGAGCTGTCTTCGGGCATCAGTAGGAGAAACGTAGAAAACCGACAACACAAGACAGGTCCTTCGGCCCACAAAGTTGTGTCAAACATCTCCCTACCTTCGAAATTACTAGGCTTACCTATAGCCCTCTATTTTACTAAGCTCCATGTACCTATTTAAAAGGCTCTTAAAAGATCCTACCGTATCCGCCTCCACCACCGTTGCTGGCAGCCCATTCCACACACTTATCACTCTCTGAGTAAAAAAACTTACCCCTGACATCTACTCTGTACCTACTCCCCAGTGCCTTAAACTTGTGTCCTCTTGTGGCAGCCATTTCAGCCCTGGGGGAAAAGCCTCTGACTATCCACACAATCAATGCCTCTCATCATCTTATACACCTCTATCAGGTCACCTCTCATCCTCCTTCACTCCAAGGAGAAAAGGCCGAGTTCACTCAATCTATTCTCACAAGGCATGCTCCCCAATCCAGGCAACATCCTTGTAAATCTCCTCTGCACCCTTTCTATGGTTTCCACATCCCTCCTGTAGTGAAACGACTAGAACTGAGCACATGACTGCAAGTGGGGTCTGATCAGGGTCCTATATAGCTGCAACATTACCTCTCAGCTCCTAAATTCAATTCCATGGTTGATGAAAGCCAATACACCATACGCCTTCTTAACCACAGAGTCAACCTGTGCAGCTGCTTTGAGCATTCTATGGACTCAGACCCCAAGATCCCTCTGATCCTCCACGCTGCCAAGAGTCTTACCATTAATACTATATTCTGCCATCATATTTGATCTACCAAAATGAACCACTTCACACTTACCTGGGTTGAACTCCATCTGCCACTTCTCAGCCCAGTTTTGCATTCTATCAATGTCCCACTGTAACCTCTGACAGCCCTCCACACTATCCACAACACCTCCAACCTTTGTGTCATCAGCAATCTTACTAACCCATCCCTCCACTTCCTCATCCAGATCATTTGTAAAAATCACGAAGAGTAAGGGTCCCTGAACAGATCCCTGAGGCACTCCACTGAAGACCAACAACCATGCAGAATGTGACCCGTCTACAACCACTCTTTGCCTTCTGTGGGCAAGTCAGTTCTGGATCCACAAAGTAATGTCCCCTTGGATCACATGCCTCCTTATTTTCTCAATAAGCCTTGCATGGGGTACCTTATCAAATGCCTTGCTGAAATCCATATATACTACATCTACTGCTCTTCCTTCATCAATTTGTTTAGTCACATCCTCAAAAAATTCGATCAGGCTCGTAAGGCATGACCTGCCTTTGACAAAACCATGCTGACTATTCCTAATCATATTATACCTCTCCAAATGTTCATAAATCCTGCCTCTCAGGATCTTCTCCATCAACTTAACAACCATTGAGGTAAGACTCACTGGTCTATAATTTCCTGGGCTCTCCCTATTCCCTTTCTTGAATAAGGGAACAACATCTGCAACCCTTCAATCCTCTGAAACCTCTCCCGTCCTCATTGATGATGCAAAGATCATCGCCAGAGGCCCAGCAATCTCCTCCCTTGCCTCCCAGAGTGGTCTGGGGTACATCTCATCCAGTCATGGCGACTTATCCAACTTGATGCTTTCCAAAAGCTCCAGCACATCACCTTTCTACATGCTCAAGCTTTTCAGTCTGCTGCAAGTCATCAGTACAATCACTAAGATGATTTTCCATAGTGAATACTGAAGTAAAGTATTCATTAAGTACCTCTGCTTTTTCCTCCGGTTCCAGACACACTTTCCCATTGTCACACTTGATAGGTCCTATTCTTTTACATCTTATCCTCTTGCTCCACATACTTGTAGAATGCCTTGGGGTTTTCCTTAATTCTGCCCACCAAGGCCTTCTTATGGCCCCTTCTGGCTCTCCTAATTTCCTTAGGCTCCTTCCTAGTAGCTTTATAATCTTCTAGATCTCCAACATTACCTAGCTCTCTGAACCTTTTGTAAGCTTTTCTTTTCTTCTTGACTAGATTTATTACAGCCTTTGTACACCACGGTTCCTGTACCCTACCATAACTTCCCTGTCTCACTGGAACATACCTATACAGAACTCCACACAAATATCCCCTGAATATTTGCCACATTTCTTCCGTACTTTTCACTGAGAACATCTGTTTCCAATTTAAGCCTCCAATTTCCTGCTTGATAGCCTCATAATTCCCCTTACTCCAATTAAATGCTTTTCTAACTTGTCTGTTCCTATCTCTCTCCAATGCTGTTGTAAAGGAGATAGAATTATGATCACTATCTCCAAAATGCTCTCCCACTGAGAGATCTGACACCTGTCCAGGTTCATTTCCCAATACCAAATCAAGTATAGTCTCTCCTCTTATAGGCCTGTCTACATACTGAGTCAAGAAACCTCCCTGAACACACCTAACAAACTCTGCCCCATCTAAACCTGTTGCTCTAGGGAGATGCCAATCGATACTTGGGAAATTAAAATCTCCCATCACGACAACTCTGTTATTATTACACCTTTCCAGGATCTGTTTCCCTATCTCCTTCTCGATATCCCTGTTACTATTGGGTGGCCTATAAAAAACATCCAGTAAAGTTATTGACCCCTTCCTGTTCCTAACCTCGACCTACAGAGACTCTGTAGACAATCCCTCCGTGATGTCCACCTTTTCTGCAGCCATGACACTAACTTTGATCAACGGTGCCACGCCCCCACCTCTTTTGCCTCCCTCCCTGTCCTTTCTGAAACATCTAAAACCCGGCTCTTGAAGTAACCAATTTCTGACCCTGAGCCATACAAGGCTCTGTAATGGCCACCACATCATATCTCCAAGTACTGATCCACGCTCTAAGCTCATCCGCTTTGTTCACAACACTCCTTGCATTAAAATAGACACATCTCAAGCCTTTGGTCTGAGCGCATTCCTTCTCTATCACCAGCCTATCCTCCCTCTTGCACTGTCTACAAGCTTTCTTTATTTGTGAGCTAACCTCCTCTTCCCCAGTCTCTTCAGTTCGGTTCCCAACCCCCAACAATTCTAGTTTAATTCTAGTCTCCCCAGTAGCCTTAGCAAACCTCCCCTCCAGGATGTTGGTCCCCCTGGGATTCAAGTGCAACCCGTCCTTTTTGTACAGGTCACACCTGCCCCAAAAGAGGTCCCAATGATCCAGAAATCTGAATCCCTGGCCCCTGCACCAATCTCTCAGCCACACATTTATCCTCCACCTCATTCTATTCCTATTCTCACTGTCACATGGCATAGACAGTAATCCTGAGATTACTAACTTTGCGGTCCAGCTTCTCAACTTCCTCCCTAACTCCCTGTAGTCTGCTTTCAGGACCTCTTCCCTTTTCCTACCTATGTCATTGGTACCAATATGTACCACAACCTCTGGCTGTTCTCCCTCCCTCCGCAGGGTATCTTGGACACGATCCGAAACGTCCTGAACCCTGGCACCTGGGAGGCAAACTACCATCTGAGTTTCTTTCCTGCATCCACAGAATCACCTGTCTGACCCCTAACTATAGAGTCCCCTATCACTACTGCCATCCTCTTCCTTTCCCTACCCTTCTGAGCCACAGGGCCAGACTCTGTGCCAGAGGCACGGCCACTGCCACTTCCCCCAGGTAGGTTGTCCCCCACCAACAGTACTCAAACAGGAGTACTTATTGTCAAGGGGTACAGCCACAGGGGTACTCTCTAGTACCTGACTCTTCCCCTTCCCCCCCCCTGACTATGATCCACTTGTCTGTCTCCCCTGGCCCCGGTGTGACCACCTGCCTGTAACTCCTCTTTATCACCTCCTCACTCTCCCTGACCAGGCGAAGGTCGTCGAGCTGCATCTCCAGTTCCCTAACTCGGTCCCTCAGGAGCTGCAGCTCGACACACTGGGTACAGATATGGCCATCCGGGAGGCTGGGAGACTCCAGGACCTCCCACATCTGACACTGAGCACAGAACACCAGCCTCACACACATTACTTCCTTTCTGCAAATAACACCGGTAAACCTACCTCGCCTCGTCCCGTTACTGCCTAAGCCCGTTGTGCCAAAGCCCTATCACTCTGCTGCCCGCTGCATATGGCGGTCTTCTTTTTAAACCTTTCGCACTCTACTGGCTGATATCATGCGCCTTCACAGTCTCGCTTCTCTTTAACCCGAGTAGTAAAAAAACTTCCTTTGCTCCAAAAAAATCAGCCACTCACTCGCAGCCTTCTTGCTCCAAAGGTGGTGGGAAAATCCCGGCCCCTGAGCCACTCTCCACACCTGCTGCACTGTAGTGTGTGGGACTGACTCTGATCTCCCTCCTTGTATGTTTAATTCATTTAGCCCTCTCCCTTTCACTCCGTACAGTGCATCACTGAACCTCTGTTTCTGCAACCTCTAGCTCTGAATTACCACTAACTGTTCCAAGTTCTGTGGGCGATCATTGGCTGAGAAAATAAATTAGCTTCATGTGTCACACTTACATCCAAACATCAAAACACGCAGCGAAATGTGTCGTTTGCTTCAATGAGGACAGAATACAAGAGTCCCCATGCTTCCGGCTCATTCACCCCCACCTGTACGTCTTCGGAATGTGAGAGGAAACCGGAGCACCCAGAGGAAGCCTACAAGGTCGTGGGGATAATGTACAAACTCCTTACAGACAGCGGCAGTAATTGAACCCAAATCTTACAGTGTTACGCTAACCACTACACTGCTGTGCCTGAAATGTTGATAATTTCTCTCTGCACAGATGCTGCCTGACCTGCTTAGTGTTTCTATCCCTCTCTTTACCTTGTTCACCCTCTGGAATAGGCTGTGAGTAAATCACATTTCCTATGCTGATATCATCTTTCTTTAGAATATGAGCGTGGCCTCTGATGGTCAGAGTTGACTGCAGATATTATGTCCTAGCTGTTCAGATACACAAGCCTGGGCAGTACGATATGGAGAACAAGTTGTTGCCATGTAGCAAGCTCTCCCTCTCCAAGCACCTAATGAATCCAAAGCTGAGAAGATCATCGGGGTCTCTCTTCCCGCCATCACGGACATTTACACTACACGCTGCATCCGCAAAGCAAACAGCATCATGAAGGACCCCATGCACCCCTCATACAATCTCTTCTCCCTCCTGCCATCTGGGAAAAGGCTCCGAAGCATTCGGGCTCTCACGACCAGACTATGTAACAGTTTCTTCCCCCAGTACCCGAAGCCTGGACTGACACCTTACTGCCCTATTGTCCTGTTTATCATTTATTGTAATGCCTGCACTGTTTTTGTGCACTTTATGCAGTCCTCTGTAGGTCTGTAGTCTGGTGTAGCTTTCTCTGTGTTGTGTTTTTTTACGTAGTTCAGTCTAGTTTTTGTACTGTGTCACGTAACATCATGGTTCTGAAAAACATTGTCTCATTTTTACTGTGTACTGTACCAGCAGTTATGGTCGAAATGACAATAAAAGTGACTTGACTTGAACGGCAAAAACCGATAGAGTTTGGTACCAGCAGCATTGCAGGAGTTGCCAGTCAGCATTGAAATCAAGGACTGCCTTAGGGTCTCCAGCTCCTGATTTTTTCCTTGAGGCTTACTCCTGAAGCCTTCTCCATGAGTGGGTATAGCCGTAAGGCACCAGAGGTTTGAGATCAGAGATTTCCTTCTCCTGGATGAGCTGCCAGCCACAGCTGACGAGCCCCATCTGCCTAAAGCAGTGAAAACCGTGACCTTTCTCTTTCCAGTTATTTATCCACTCACAAATTCTTCAGTTTAATTTCCCAATCTCTGGGACAAAGATTCAAGATTGTTTAATGTCATTTCCAGTACACAAATGTAAAGGAGAACAAAGTAATTGTTACTCCGAGCTTGATGTGGCACAAAAAAATCTACAATAAGATAAGAACAAAATAATAATTTTAAAAAACACAATAAATATAAATACACAAGATTGTTCATATTCACAGATTGATTGTCTGTCCATAAAGTGATCTGAGGCACGGGAGTGTCTGTACATAAGGTGACTCTGACAGGAAATGATAAAGTAGAGGTGTGGAGGGGTGGGTTAGTGGGTGGAGGTGTTGATCAGCTTTACTGCTTGGGGAAAATCATTCTACGTAATGAGCAATGTTCATGAGTCTAGCTTCAGACTGGTTTATGAGGCTCTGGAATGCCTATCTCATCATAACCATATAACCATATAACAATTACAGCACGGAAACAGGCCATCTCGGCCCTTCTAGTCCGTGCTGAACACTTACTCTCCCCTAGTCCCACCGACCTGCACTCAGCCCATAACCCTCCATTCCTTTCCTGTCCATATACCTATCCAATTTTACTTTAAATGACAATACCGAACCTGCCTCTACTGGAAGCTCGTTCCACACAGCTACCAATCTCTTAGTAAAGAAATTTCCCCTCGTGTTACCCCTGAACTTTCACCCCCTAACTCTCAACTCACCTCCTCTTTATTGAATCTCCCCTACTCTCAATGGAAAAAGCCTATCCACGTCAACTCTATCTATCCCCCTCATAATTTTAAGTACCTCTATCAAGTCCCCCCTCAACCTTCTATGCTCCAAAGAACAAAGACCTAACTCCCATTCCCCCATCTGCCACTCCTTCTAAACATAAAGTCCACCATAATGTTCAGATATCCCCTCCCAACCCCCTCTCACCATTCCTGGTCTCTGATGTGGCTATTACCACCCCCCCCCCCCCAATTCCCTCTCACCCATTAGTCATCCATCTTTCTTTTACCACATTCTATGCAGATCTGATGCTGTTAATTTAAAACTGAGCACTTGCACTCAAATTGCTTCGGTATTGCCCTAAGCCTCCGTTGTTTGTTATTGACGTTAACTCTGTCCCACCGTGGGACTCGCTTGGAAACCTTGTTCATTTTCTCTGCCACCATTTATCATCTATCTCTGTTGATAGCACGATGCATGATGACTTTCACAATGCACTGCTCCTGTCTCCAGTAAATCTCCACAGTGGACGTGGAGGATGAGAGATGACTTGATAGAGATGGATATGATAATAAGAGGCATAGATTGATTGGGCAATCACACATTTTTCCCAGGGCATTAATATGAGGGTCTTAATTTTAAAGTGATTGAAAGAAAGTTTTGGGGGAAGTCAGAGATAGGTTTTATCCGCAGGGAATGGTGAGTGCCTGGAGTGTCCTGCCAGGGGTGGTTGTACAGGCAGATACACTTGGGACATTGAAGAGACTCTTATACAGGCACAGAGATGGAGGGCTGTGTGGGGAAGGGTTAGAATTATCATCAAGTAGGTTCAAATGTCGGCAAAATATGATGGGCCAAAGTGTCTGTTGTGTTCTATATTTAGTGATTTAGAGATTTTAGAGGTTTAGATTGAGAGATACAGATGGAACAGACCTTTACATCTCAATGAGTCTGCACCACCCTATAACACCCAAGTGACCAATTAACCTACCAACCAGTACATCTTTCTAAAGGACACACTGGAAACTGTCCTTTATTTTGCAATGTTCCTGCTCCTTCCGGAAATGATGTGCTATGTTGGCAGTGTTTGCAGTCTCGGGATTCTGAAAGGTCATCACGAGTGCATCCTCTGTCTGTCTAGTATCAGAAGGGGATCAGTTTCTGTGCTCCTTCATTACTCCCGTTCCTTACTGCCCCAGATCGTCGCTTCCTTTATACATATCGTGTTTTCAGATATAACATCCTTGTCCAATACCTCCGCTTCCGTCTTCCCCTTTCTCTTCTCAATGTTTCTTGCTAATTTACATTTCTATCAGCTGTCTCCCTCTCTATCGATTCTTTAGCTCATCCCCCATTACTTCCTGAAACTCTTCCTGTCTTCCGGCTCATTTGATAACGTTACAGGGTTTGTTTAATCTCCGATGGTTCAAAACCTCTCTAGTCAGCCACAGATGAATCATTCATCCTGTGGAAATTTTATTTTTCTGCACAATGTACATCCCTTGAGAACTACAGGTTATTTGTTGTTGCCTAAATAATTAATTATTTCTTCGGCGCTACAGTGCGGACAGGTCCTTCCAATCCTCCAAGCTGCACCAGCCAGCAAAACACTGATTTAACCCTAGCCTAATCACAGGACAATTTACAACCACCAATTAACCTACTAAGCAGTACAACTTTCATCTGTCGGAGGAAACACATGCACACAGGAAGAACATATAAACTTTCTTACAGAGGACGCTGGAATTGAACTCGGAACTCCAACACACTGAGCTGTAATAGGGTCACTCTAACTCTGAAACTACTTGCGCTGACTCTCCACTCCTCTCCCCTCCCTGTAGTTCTACACTGAATCAACCAGGATTCTCAGCTTCACTGAAAGGAAGTTGGGATCACCCTTCCCCAGGGATCGCTACTCTGTAGGTGGTGCGGAGTCACACATGGGCCTGACCAAGGACAATCACCTTCCCCAGGAGACATCAATGACCAGGTGAACTTCTACAACAATCACTCGAGCAGCTTCTCTTAAAATCCACATTATCAGGCAACACCGTGACCATCAGCACCATGGTGGGATTTCAGCTCAGCCTCTGGGTGACTGGGACACTGAGGGGTGATCATATAGGGGTACATAAAACCATGAGAGGTGTAAATATAGTGGATGCGCGCAGTCTTTTCCCTGGGGTAGGGAAGTTTAAATCTAGAGGGCACAGGTCTAAGGTGAGGAAACTGGGAGGTCGTTTTTCACCCAGAGAGTGGTCAGTATATGGAACGAGCTGCCAGAGGAGGTGGTTGAGGCAGGTACATTAACAACATTAAAAAGATATTTGGACAGGAACATAGATAAGAAAGATCCAGAAATATAGGGGCCACATGGGGGCAAATGGGACTTGCTTTGATGGGGATTTTGGTGGACTCTGATTCTGTGGCTCTCTGACAACCTCACGCATGTGACCACATGGCCTTTTGTTCGACTTTTTGTTCCACGCCTTTGCACAACTTTAAATTCTGCCAGTATGTTCCACTTGTCTGTCCCCTCAGTAATGCACTGTCCATTAAACAGTGATGCCACGTCACCCACTGACAACACGCTGGCTGCGTTAACTGGGCGTGAGGAGCGACCAGGGCTGGGGAACAGACCCAGGCAAGAGACTGCTGGCACTGACCATCGAGGGAAGTCATCTTTACGACGTAGAACATACAACATACAACATCAAACAGTCTAGCACAGGACAGGCCCTGCGATCCATAATGATGTGTTGACACTATACTAAGATAATTCTAACCCTTCCCTCCTACAATACCGTCCATTTTCCTATTATCCATCTGCCTATTTAAGGGTCTGTTAAATGCTGCTAATGTATCTGCCTCTTCTATCACCTCTGGCAGCTCATTCCATGCACCACCACTCTCTGTGTTAAAGAAAAACAAACTCTGACTTCCTCTATACTTTCCTCCAACCACTTTCAAACTACGGCCATTCTGAGCCAGGGGAAAAATCTCCACTCTATCTATGCCTCTTATAATTTTGTACACCTCTATCAAGTCGCCTCCCAACCTCCTTCACTCGAAAGCCCTCACTCAAAAGAGAAAAGCCCTCATTTACTCAACCTATCCTCATAAGACAGGCTCTCTAATCAAGGCAGCACCCTTTCACATCCTTCCTTCTGTAGAACTCTCTCAGCACCTCATCCACTGAACAGGGAGAGCAGAGAGGGACTGTATTTTAGCATCTTTGGACGTGGATATGATTCCAGTTCCACAGGAATGTACTCAATGGGACAAGTGGCCTACGTCAGCTCCTATGTGTCATACAGTCTTATGGTTTCCATCACAAGACTGATCTGTAAGAGACAAAAATCATACTTGCTAAACCACTTGCTGAATCTTTGCTTTCCAGAGGGGTATTCAGCTGTGGTTACAAACAATAAACCACTTTGAACACATCAAAAGGAAGCTTGTACAACCCGTACTCAAATTAACAGAAATCTTCTCAAGGCGAACTATGAAGGACACCGATGTTTTTGAATGTAAAATTCTGCAGGAAGTCCTGCATGCAGCCCAGTCCATCAGGATAAAGCCTTAAGGAATGCTGTCGTAGGAAAAGCTATCCATCATTAGACAAAAGACACAACCTCAGAATAGTCCTTTTAGAATGGAGATGGGGAGGAATTTCTTCAGCCAGAGAGGGCGATCTGTGGAATTCATTGCCAGAGGCAGTTGGGGAAGTGAAGACTTTATGTATGTTTAAGGCAGAGGTTCACAGATTGGTCAGGGCGGGGAGAAGGCAGGAGATTGCGTCTGAGAGGGAAGATGCATCAGTCATGATGCACTGAGAGTGTGGAGCACTGAACGTGATGGACTTTGGGTGAGTGAATGTGAGTGACAGCGAGAGGGTGAATGTCAGTGATGTGGGGGGGGGGTTAATGTGAGTGATATGTGGGTGTGAATGTGAGTAATGGGGGTAAATGTGAGTGATGGGGGTGAATGTGAGTGATGTGTAGGTGTGAATGTGAGTGATGGGGGTGAAAGTGAGCGCTGTGGGGGGTGAATGTGAGTGACGTGGGGGGGTGAATGTGAGTGATGTGGAGGGGTGAATGTGAGTGATGTGGAGGGGTGAATGTGAGTGATATGAGAGGAGAGAATGTGAGTGATCTTGGGGGAGCTCGTGGGTTATGGAGTTACAGTGTCTGGGATTGGAGTGACAGTGTCTGGGTATGGAGTGATAGTATCTGGGATTGGAGTGACAGTGTCTGGGATTGGAGTGACGTTATATGAGTATGGAGTTACAGTGTCTGGGATTGGAGTGACAGTGTCTGGGTATGGAGTGATAGTATCTGGGATTGGAGTGACGTTATATGAGTATGGAGTGACAGTGTCTGGGATTGGAGTGACAGTGTCTGGGATTGGAGTGACAGTGTCTGGGTATGGAGTGATAGTATCTGGGATTGGAGTGACAGTGTCTGGGATTGGAGTGACAGTGTCTGGGATTGGAGTGACGTTATATGAGTATGGAGTGACAGTGTCTGGGATTGGAGTGACAGTGTCTGGGATTGGAGTGACAGTGTCTGGGTATGGAGTGATAGTATCTGTGATTGGAGTGACAGTGTCTGGGATTGGAGTGACGTTATATGAGGATGGAGTGACAGTGTCTGGGATTGGAGTGACGTTATATGAGGATGGAGTGACAGTGTCTGGGATTGGAGTGACGTTATATGAGTATGGAGTGACAGTGTCTGGGATTGGAGTGACAGTGTCTGGGTATGGAGTGATAGTATCTGGGATTGGAGTGACAGTGTCTGGGATTGGAGTGACAGTGTCTGGGATTGGAGTGACAGTGTCTGGGATTGGAGTGACGTTATATGAGTATGGAGTGACAGTGTCTGGGATTGGAGTGACAGTGTCTGGGATTGGAGTGACGTTATATGAGGATGGAGTGACAGTGTCTGGGATTGGAGTGACAGTGTCTGGGATTGGAGTGACAGTGTCTGGGTATGGAGTGATCGTATCTGGGATTGGAGTGATGACTGTCTCTGGGAATGGAGTATCGGTATCTGGTATGGAGTGATGGTATCTGGGTATGAGGTGACAGTATCTAGTGACGGTATCTGGGTATGGATTGATTATATCTGGGTGTGGTGTGATAATATTTGGTTAGGGGGTGACTGTATCTGGGTATGCAGTGACGACGGTATCGGTATACGGCATGGCAACACTATCTGTGCAGGCATATCTGTAGGGTAAGGCAATGACTGTGAGAATGATATGGCTGGTCTGAAGGGTTCCAGCAGTGTGACACACTGGCTCCAATGGCCCTGGTCGTCTGGTATTGGCCAATGCTGCTGGTTGAGTGCTGTTACAGTAAACTTACCTTCCCATCTGATTTGCAAGATTAAGGTATTGATTGTCAACTTCAGGAAGGTCAAATCAAGGGAACACACCGCCAGTCCTCTCCGAGAGTTCAGCAGTGAAACGGGTGAATAGCCTATCCTGGCCCCAGCACAATGATCCCATCCAACGAAGGCATACCAGTGGCTCTACTTCATTAGCAATTTGTGGATATTTGTTATGTTGCCAAAGACTCTTGCAAATTTCTACAGATGTACTGTCAAGAGCATTCTGTCTAGTTGCATCACTGTCTGGCATAGAGTGGTCATCGCATAGGATCACAAGAGTCTATAGAGTATTGTATACTCAGCCAGCTCCATCACAGGCACAACCCTCCCCAACATTGAGGACATCTTCAAAAGTCAGTGCCTTTTGAAAGAGGCCTCGACTATTAATGAGCCTGAACAATATGTGCTATTTCTTTTATCACCATCGGTAAAGAGGTACAGGGCCCTGAAGACCCACACAATGATTCAGGAGCACCCTCTTCCTTCTAGAGGGTACATGAACCATGAACATCTTCTCACCATTCCGCTTTTGCTGTATTGTTGCCACATCTGTCAGTGATGATTAACCTGATTCTAATTGTGATCAACTTCTTTTTATGCCTTCCATAATCTGAAACAACCCTGTCAAGTTACTGGGTGTAAACCCGGGAATGCTCTCCTCGAAGGAGCAGCTCACCCTGACCTTCTCGTGGGACAAAGGGTTCAGAACAGACAGGGCTCCTGTGACCGATGCGCGAGGCAGCCTCAGAGGCAATGTGAAAGCTCGTCTCTGTGTCACAGGCAGGTAGAGAGCTCAGAGGCAATGTGAAAGCTCGTCTCTGTGTCACAGGCAGGTAGAGAGCTCAGAGGCAATGTGAAAGCTCGTCTCTGTGTCACAGGCAGGTAGAGAGCTCAGAGGCAATGTGAAAGCTCGTCTCTGTGTCACAGGCAGGTACAGAGCTCAGAGGCAATGTGAAAGCTCGTCTCTGTGTCACAGGCAGGTACAGAGCTCAGAGGCAATGTGAAAGCTCGTCTCTGTGTCACAGGCAGGTAGAGAGCTCAGAGGCAATGTGAAAGCTCGTCTCTGTGTCACAGGCAGGTAGAGAGCTCAGAGGCAATGTGAAAGCGCGTCTCTGTGTCACAGGCAGGTAGAGAGCTCAGAGGCAATGTGAAAGCTCGTCTCTGTGTCACAGGCAGGTAGAGAGCTCAGAGGCAATGTGAAAGCGCGTCTCTGTGTCACAGGCAGGTAGAGAGCTCAGAGGCAATGTGAAAGCGCGTCTCTGTGTCACAGGCAGGTAGAGAGCTCAGAGGCAATGTGAAAGCTCGTCTCTGTGTCACAGGCAGGTAGAGAGCTCAGAGGCAATGTGAAAGCTCGTCTCTGTGTCACAGGCAGGTAGAGAGCTCAGAGGCAATGTGAAAGCTCGTCTCTGTGTCACAGGCAGGTAGAGAGCTCAGAGGCAATGTGAAAGCTCGTCTCTGTGTCACAGGCAGGTAGAGAGCTCAGAGGCAATGTGAAAGCTCGACTCTGTGTCACAGGCAGGTAGAGAGCTCAGAGGCAATGTGAAAGCGCGTCTCTGTGTCACAGGCAGGTAGAGAGCTCAGAGGCAATGTGAAAGCTCGTCTCTGTGTCACAGGCAGGTAGAGAGCTCAGAGGCAATGTGAAAGCTCGTCTCTGTGTCACAGGCAGGTAGAGAGCTCAGAGGCAATGTGAAAGCTCGTCTCTGTGTCACAGGCAGGTAGAGAGCGCCCTCTAGCCATACAAGAGAGAAGTGAGGATTTCTTGCTGACTGACCCTCCCTGCCTGCACTCTGCAGCTGATAAGGCTGATCACTGTCTCAGACATTTTTCTTGTACCCCTGTACAAGAATCTTGGCTGCAGTGAGCAGAAGCTGCCCTGGCTCCAAGTTCAGGGAGGCTTTGCAGGGAAGTGATATCATCAGCAGACACGTCTTATCCGTTCTGCTGAGGCACACCTGCCCTTGCTTGTCTGTAGCCCAGAGGCCTGGGTCACAAATTTCAACTTAAATTCTCAGCGTGCGTTTCTACCATTCACACTCAGCAAAACTGACAGTAGCATCAGGCTTACAGCAGCATTGTCCGGTGTGGAAACGACTCTCAGAACAAACCTTCTCCTTCACAGGTTCTCACCATGCTACCAACTCAGAACACATTAATCACCATCTCCCTGCCAAGCAACTTCAATGTTATTGTTGGGGGGTGGGTACTGCGGGTAGACCAGGGGAGTGAGCTGCCCTCCAGCAGATGACTGAGGATTTCACAACTGAGTGTGCTAACACCAGATATCATTCCTGCACACTGTAAACTGTACGAACACCACACTGTGAACCGTGTGAACACCGCACTGTAAACTGTACGAACACCACACTGTGAACCGTGTGAACACCACACTGTAAACCGTACGAACACCACACTGTAAACTGTACGAACACCACACTGTACACTGTGTGAACACCACACTGTAAACCGTACGAACACCACACTGTAAACCGTGTGAACACCACACTGTAAACTGTACGAACACCACACTGTACACTGTGTGAACACCACACTGTACACTGTACGAACACCACACTGTAAACTGTACGAACACCACACTGTACACTGTGTGAACACCACACTGTAAACCGTACGAACACCACACTGTGAACCGTGTGAACACCACACTGTAAACCGTACGAACACCACACTGCAAAATATGTGAACACCACACTGTAAACCGTACGAACACCACACTGTAAACTGTGCGAACACCACACTGTAAACTGTACGAACACCACGCTGTAAACTGTGTGAACACCACGCTGTAAACTATGTGAACACCACACTGTAAACTGTGTGAACACCAAACTGTAAACTGTACGAACACCACACTGTAAACTGTACGAACACCACGCTGTAAACTATGTGAACACCACACTGTAAACCGTAAGAACACCACACTGTAAACCGTACGAACACCACGCTGTAAACTATGTGAACACCACACTGTAAACCGTAAGAACACCACACTGTAAACTGTGTGAACACCACACTGTAAACTGTGCGAACACCACACTGTAAACTGTGTGAACACCACGCTGTAAACCGTACGAACACCACGCTGTAAACTATGTGAACACCACACTGTAAACTGTACGAACACCACACTGTAAACTGTGTGAACACCACACTGTAAACTGTGTGAACACCAAACTGTAAACTGTAAGAACACCACACTGTAAACCGTACGAACACCACACTGTAAACTGTGTGAACACCACACTGTAAACTGTGTGAACACCAAACTGTAAACTGTAAGAACACCACACTGTAAACCGTACGAACACCACACTGTAAACCGTAAGAACACCACGCTGTAAACCGTACGAACACCACGCTGTAAACTGTGTGAACACCACACTGTAAACTGTACGAACACCACACTGTAAACCGTACGAACACCACGCTGTAAACCGTACGAACACCACGCTGTAAACCGTACGAACACCACGCTGTAAACCGTACGAACACCACGCTGTAAACTGTGTGAACACCACACTGTAAACTGTGTGAACACCAAACTGTAAACTGTGTGAACACCAAACTGTAAACTGTACGAACACCACACTGTAAACCGTACGAACACCACACTGTAAACTGTGTGAACACCACACTGTAAACTGTGTGAACACCACACTGTAAACTCTGTGAACACCACACTGTAAACTCTGTGAACACCACACTGTAAACTGTACGAACACCACACTGTAAACTCTGTGAACACCACACTGTAAACTCTGTGAACACCACACTGTAAACTGTGTGAACACCACACTGTAAACTGTGTGAACACCAAACTGTAAACTGTACGAACACCACACTGTAAACCGTACGAACACCACACTGTAAACCGTAAGAACACCACACTGTAAACTGTGTGAACACCACACTGTAAACTGTACGAACACCACACTGTAAACCGTACGAACACCACACTGTAAACCGTACGAACACCACACTGTAAACCGTAAGAACACCACACTGTAAACTGTGTGAACACCACACTGTAAACTGTGTGAACACCAAACTGTAAACTGTGTGAACACCAAACTGTAAACCGTACGAACACCACACTGTAAACCGTACGAACACCACACTGTAAACTGTGTGAACACCACACTGTAAACTGTGTGAACACCACACTGTAAACTCTGTGAACACCACACTGTAAACTGTACGAACACCACACTGTAAACTCTGTGAACACCACACTGTAAACCGTGTGAACACCACACTGTAAACTCTGTGAACACCACACTGTAAACCGTACGAACACCACACTGTAAACTCTGTGAACACCACACTGTAAACTGTACGAACACCACACTGTAAACTCTGTGAACACCACACTGTAAACTGTACGAACACCACACTGTAAACTCTGTGAACACCACACTGTAAACTGTACGAACACCACACTGTAAACTCTGTGAACACCACACTGTAAACTGTGTGAACACCACACTGTAAACTCTGTGAACACCACACTGTAAACTCTGTGAACACCACACTGTAAACCACCGGGCCGCGAGGAAACAATTTGAGTCAGCTGTACCTTTCCTCATTCACTGTCACGCCCACTGTTGCACTTGAACACATGCGCGGTCATTACTCAACTGTGCCAGGGATCACTGGTTGGCCTTGGGTAAACGGCCGCTTCGTGTGGCTGGCGAGAAGTGCCGTTGCTACCGGCCTGGAGCGCAGACAGATGGGTGCCACCTCTAAACCTGTACAAACACCAATCTATAAACTGTAACACCAAAATCCCTCTGACAAGAACAATGCTTCACCATTGCATCAGTTGATCACAGATAGGCTGCTATACACTCTGGCACAGACACTCATGAATCTCCATGACAAAAGTCTGTACATTATTGCAACTTGTTATTCTTTATGGAAGTTACATAAATGCCTCAATAAATTACAGTGTAAATTCCACATAAGGTACCTGTTAGAAACATAGACATAGAAAATCTACAGAACAATACAGGCTCTTCGGCCCACAAAGCTGTGCCCAACATGCCCTTACCTGAGAATTGCCTAGGCTTACCCATAACCTTTATATTTTTCTAAGCTCCATGTACCCATCCAGGAGTCTCTTAAAAGACCCTATCGTTTCTGCCTCCACCACCGTCGCCGGCAGCCCATTCCATGCACTCACCACTCTCTGCATAAAAAACTTACCCCCGACATCTCCTCCGTATTTACTTATAAGAACCTTAAGACTATGCCCTCTCATTTTAGCCATTTCAGCCCTGGGAAAAAGCCTTTGACTATCCACACGATCAATGCCTCTCATTATCTTGTAGACCTCTATCAGGTCACCTCTCGTCCTCCAACATTACCTCTCGGCTCTTAAACTTAATCCCACGATGCACCGTATGTCTTCTTAACCACAGAGTCAACCTGCGTAGCTGTCATTGAAACCCCTGCACTGCTCACCCCCTCAAAGTCACCAAAAAGGGTATCACAGGTGAATAGGGAGTTTGACACGCTGTCCAGCATCAATCATGAGTTGGGGCAGATGTTAGAGTTGTACAAGATTTTGGTGAGGCTGCATTTGGAGTACTGTGTTCAGTTTTGGTCACCCTGCATTTGCCAAGATGCCAGTAAACCAGAAAGAGGGCAGAGAATATATACATTCCAAAGTGGAAGAGGTATTCTAAAGGCACAATGACACAACTGTGGCTAACAAGAGAACTCAAAGCCAAAATAAAAGCCAAAGAGAGGACATATAAGAGAGCAAAAGTTAGTGGAAAGTTAGAGGATTGGGAAGGTTTCAAATACCAACAGAAGACAACTAAAAAGTCATTTAGAAGGTAAAGATGAAATATGAATGCAAGTTAATCAATTATATTAAAGAGGTTAGCAAAAGTTTCCTCAGATACAGTATATAAAGTTTAAAAGAGTGGCAAGGGTGGATATTGGACCATTGGGACGGTATTGGGACCACTTCTTTTCACATGATATGTCAATGATATGAATGATGGCATTGATGGCTTTTTTGTCAAGTTTGCAGACAACATGAATATTGATGGAGGGGCTGGTAGTGCTGAGGAAGCAGGGAGTCTACAGAAGGACTCAGATCAGGAGAATGGGCAAGGAAGTGGTACTTGGAGAATTGTGTTGGGAAGTATATGGTCATGCACTTTGGTAGAAGGAAATAAAGGTAGAATATTTTCTAAATAGGGAAAAAATCCAAAAATCAGATGTGCTATGGGACTTGGGAATTCTTATACAAGATTCCCTAAAGGTTATCTTGCAGGTTAAGTCAGTGGTAAGAAAGGCAAATAAAATATAGGCATTCATTTCAAGAGGACTAGAACATAAGAGCAAGGACATAATGCTGAGGCTTTGTAAGCATTAATCAGACTGCAGTTGAAGTATTGTGAGCAGTTTTCTTCAGATGTATAAAGTGTAAAAGAGAGGTGAGAGTGGATATCGAACCACTGGAAAATGATATTGCAGAGGTAGTGGGGGGAACAAGGAAATGGCAGACAAACTGAATAAGTATTTTGCATCATTCTTTACTGCGGAAGACACTAACAGTGTTGAGGAAGTTCCAGGTGTCAGGGGTCATAAAGTGTGTGAAGTTATTATTACTAGGGAGAAGGTTCTTGGAAAACTGAAAGGTCTGAAGGTAGATTAGTCACCTGGACTAGATGGTGTACACCCCAGGGTTCTGAAAGAGGTGGCTGGAGGCATCAGTAATGATCTTTCAAAAATTACTAGATTCTGGAATGGTTCCGGAAGACTGGGAATTTACAAATGTCACTCCACTCTTCAAGAAACTTCGAAGAGACGCAGAAGAAAGGAAATTACAGGCCAGTTAGTCTAACCTCTGTGGTTAGGAAGATGTTGGAGTCAATTATTAAGGATGAGGTCTCAGGGTACCTGAAGGCACATGATAAAATGGGCCGCAGTCAGCATGGTTTTCTCAAGGGAAAATCTTGCCTGACAAATCTGTTGGAATTATTTGAAGAAATAACAAGCAGGATAGACAAAGAAGAATCAGTTGATAGTTTGTACTTGGATTTTCAGAAGGCCTTTGACAAGGTGCCACACATGAGGCTGCTTAACAAACTACGAGCCCATGGTATCACAGGAAAGATTCTAGCACGGATAAAGCAGTGGCTGTTGGCAGGTGGGAATATAGGGAGCCTTTTCTGGTTTGCTACCAGTGACTAGTGGTGTTCCACAGGGAACTGTGTTGGGACAGATTATTTTTACGTTATATGTTAATGATTTGGATGATGGAATTTATGGCTTTGTTGCAAAGTTTGCAGATAACATAAAGACAGGTGGATGGTCAGGTAGTTTTGAAGAAGTAGAGAGGCTACAGAAGGATTTAGCAGAAAGGACAAAGAAGATGCAGATGGAATAAAATGTCAGGAAGTGTATGGTTATGTACTTTGGTAGCAGAAATGAAAGGGTTGACTATTTTCTAAATGGAGAGAAAATACAAAATAAAACTGAGGCACAAAGGGATTCCCTAAAGGCTAATTTGCAGGTTGAGTCTGTGGTGAGGAAGGTAAATGCAATGTTAGCATACATTTGCTAGAATATAAAATCAAGGGTGTAATGTTGAGACTTTATAAAGCACTGGTGAGGCCTCACATGGAGTATTGTGAGCAGTTTTGGGCCCTTATCTTAGAAAGGATGTGCTGAAACTGGAGAAGGTTCAAAGGAGGTTCACTTAAATGATTCCAGGATTAAATAGCTGTCATCTGAAGTGCTTCTGATGGCTCTGGGCTTATATTCATCGGGATTCAGAAGAATGAGGAGTGTCCGCATTGAAACCTATTGAATAGTGAATGGCCTTGAGAGAGTGGATGTGGAGAGGATATTTCTTATGGTGAGGGAGTCTAAGACCAGAGGGACAGCCTCAGAATAGAGGGGGCGTCCTTTTAGAATGGAGTTGTGGAGGAATTTCTTTAGCCAGAGGGTGGTGAATCTGTGGAATTCATTGCCAGGGGCAGCTGTGGAGGCCAAGTCTTTCTGTATATTTAAGGCAGAGGTTAATACATTCTTGATTGGTCAGGGCATGAAGGGATACGGAGAGAAGGCAGGAGATTGGGGCTGAGAGGAAAACTGGATCAGCCATGATGAAATGGCAGAGCAGACTCAATGGGCCAAATGGCCCCATTCAGCTCCTATGTCTCATGATCTTATGGAGGATTTATGAGGATGCTGCCAGCTCTTGAGAGCCTGAGTTATAGGGAGCAACGGGTCATGTTTGAATTTGATTTCTTGGAACGTAAGAGTTTGAGGAGTGACTTTACAGATGACATTTTCACCTAGAGAGTCGCCTGTATATGTTTTGAGCTGGTGAAGAAAGTGGTTGAGCAGGTACATTATCAACATTAAAAGGCACTTTGACAAGTACAGGAATAGAAAGGAGAGATATCAGTCAAATGCAGGCAAATTGGATGAGCTTAGATGGGCATCATAGTTGGCATAATCAAGATGGGCCCAGTGCCTGTTCCGTGATGTGTGAATCTATAACTCTGCAATTGGGTTTGAACTTATTCAGCACCCAGAGATAGGACATTTCCAAAACATTCATGCTCCTCAGAGAGCTTTCAGACTGTAATCTGCTCCCAGAAATCCATATTCAAGAGTTTATAAAACCATAAGACATTGGAGCAGATTTAGCCCATTTGGCCGATTGAGTCTGCTCCACCATTCCTTCATGGCTGATTTATTATCCCTCTCAACCCTACCATTGCCCTACCTTCTCCCTGTAACCTCTGATGTCCTGATTAATCAAGAACATCAGCTTCAACTTTCAATACACCCAGTGACTTGACTTCCACAGCCATTTGTGACTATGAATTCCACAGATTCATCACACTCTGGCTAAAGAAATTCCTTCTCATCTGTGTTCTAAATGGATGTTCCCCACTTTAGGAAACACCCCTCCCCTTCATCCACTCTATCCAAATCTTTCAATATTCAATAGGTTTCAATGAACTCCTCCCTCGTTCTTCTAATCTTCCAGCAGTACAGGCCCAGAGCCAGCAAATACTCCTCATACATTAACCCGTTCAATCCAGGAATCATTCTCGTAAACCTCCTCTGGACCCCCTCCAATGCCAGCACAGCTTTTCTTAGATAAGGGCCCCAATAGTCTAAGTGCAGCCTGACCAATGCCTTATAAAGCCTCAGCATTACATCCTTCCTCTTATATTCTAGTCTTTTCGAAATAAACGCTAACATTACATTTGCCTTCCTTACCACTGACTCAACCTGCAAGTTAACCTTTAGGGAATCCTGCACAAGGACTCTCAAGACCCTTTGTAGCTTTGATTTTTGTATTTTCTCCCTGTCTAGAAAATAGTTTACACCTTTAGTCCCTCCACCAGAGTGCATGACCATACAATTCCTGACACTACATTCCATTTGCCACTTATTGTCAATGTTTGGAGCTAAAACTCTTCAGTGCCTGCCAGACTCACAAAACACTAGGATCTCAGCAGGTCAGGCAGCATCTATGGAAATGAATAACAGTTGATGTGCTGGATCGAGACCCTTCACTAGGACTAGAAAGTAAGGGGGCAGAAGGCAGAATAGGAAGATGGAGAAGGACAAGGAGGACAAAATGATAGGTGATTGCCTGTACTGGAACACCATCCATTCTTGACTGTACTAGACTAACTCCAAGAATAAGACAAACAGACACAGCTGAATCCGTTTGTTCATGTTTGCATTGCCAAGGCAACAGGAATGGCAGGCTGACAGATGCCCAGACAGGGAGCCGAGCACAGTTATCCCTCTCTGCCTCGCCATTCACCAATGTCAGGGGATCGCCTGGAGCTACTGCCTGTTTCCTCTGGTACCAGTACCCCAAGGGACATTGCGGATACTGTCCTGAACAGGAAAACAGCCCTGTGCATCCCGAAGTAAAGCCAAGACTTGGCAGCTTTCTTGCCAAACACTTTATTGACTTCGCACAGCTCTCCACCATCATATTGACCAGGTAATCACCTGTGTTCAAAGTTCAAAGTGAATGAACTGGTTCAGGAGCTTGATGGTTGTAGGCTAATAACTTTTCCTAAAGCTAGTGGTGTGGAACTTAAGGGTCCTGTACCTCTTTCCCGACGGTAATAAAGAGAAGAGGACATGCCCAGGATGGTGGGGGTCCTTGACGATGGATGCTGATTTTTGTCAATGTGCTCAAAGGTGGTAAGAGCTTTGCCATTTCCACCACTTTCTGTGGATCTCTACGTTCACTGATTATTCATCCTCACCCAATTTAACCATCTCTGAGCTGATGTTCCTGAAGCTCACTACTGATATGGTCACCACACATGTCAACACACACACACAATCTCATGCACGCACACACACACTCTCTCAGACACAATCTCTCACACACCCACATACTCACGCACACATTCACATACACATTTACATACACATACACACTCACACTCACAGTTACACTCTTCCACACATACACACTCACACAAGTACACACACTCACATTCACACTAACACACACAGAGTGAGTCACACACAATTACACTTCCACACACTCACACACACTCATACGCAATCACTTACACACACCCTCACAGTCAAACACAGTCACACACACTCATACACAATCACATTCCCACACACACATTCACACACTCAACTCTCACACATACTAACACTCCCATATGCACACTTACACACCTACTCACACTCTCACACACTCACACTCTCTCTCTCTCTCTCTGCTGTAATAACCTGCCTGCTGTGCCTGTCTTAATTTCATTAAACTATATAATTGATATTTTCTTTTTACATAAAACTGCCGAACACTGGTCAAACATTACTGGCACCCTCACGCTCCTGACCACGCTGCACTTATGTTCACTACAAAAGGAGTTTCTCTAAAAAAGGCCCATCTTGTCCATGCTGAACACTTACTCGGCTTAGTGGCCTCAACATGCACCTGTCAATAGCTCCCATTCATGTACTTATCCAAACTGCTCTTAAATGTTGAAATCGAACCTACACCTACCACTTGTGCTGGCAGCTTGTTCCACACTCACCACCTTCTGAGTGAAGAAGTTCCCTCTCACGTTCCGCTTAAACATTTCAGCTTTCACCTTTAACCCACAGCCTCTGGTGTAGTCTCACCCAACCTCAGTGGAAAAGCCTGTTTTGAGTTGGCCTAGTTAACCTGCTCTAGATGTTTACTAAGTTACCCGGCAATTGGTGTATTATACCCACCAACCGAAAACTATAAGGTTAAGAAAATCTAAATTAAATAAATAAGCAGTGAGAGTGGAATTTTCAGCAAGGTTCAGTTTTCGAGTATTTTCACAGCTGACCCATAAAGTTGTACAATATGGATACAGGCCCTTCAGTGCAAACTGTCCAAGTCGACAAAGATTCCCATCCAGGCTAATTCTATTTACCCACATTTGGCCCAAACACCTCTAAACCTTTCCCATCCATCTACCTCTACTTGCTTATTTGAAATATTGTTTATGTACCTGCCTCAACACTTCCTCTGGCAGCTCGTTCCACAAACAGACCACCCTCTGGGTAAAGAAGCTGCACCTCAGATTCCTATTAAATCTCTCTACCCTCACCCTAGCGTTTGATTCTCTTTTCCCTATCTATGCCCCTCTTGGTCTTATACGTGTCTATAAGGTCAATCCTTAGTCCCCTACACTCCAAGGAATAAAGTCCAAGCTCATCCAGTAATTCAGGCCTCCAAATCTCCTCAGGAGTCTTCTCTGCACTCCTTGGAATTTAATGATTGCTTTCCTCTAACAAGGTGACCGAACCTGTATAGAGTCCACCGCAAAACTACAGCAACATCTTCTAAAGTGACCATCTAACATTTCCACTCCTGTTCAGAGTGCATGACTCTTAAAGCTAGCATGCCAAACATCTTCATCACAACCCTGCCTACCTATGACACTGCATTTGGAGAACCTGACTGGGTGACCAGTGTGTGGATTTCGAAGGGGATCACAGGGACCCGGGTGTGAATTTAGCCCATATACACCACACTTGACACTGTACATCACTCCTGACCCTGTACGTCACACCTGACCCTCTACATCACGCCTGGCCCTATATATCACAACAGGCCCAGTATATTACACCTGGTCTTATACATTACACTTAGTCCTATATATCACACCATCCTGTACGTCACACCTGACCCTCTACATCACGCCTGGCCCTGTTTTTCACACCTGACCCTGTACGTCACATCTGACTCTGTGTATCACACCTGACACTGTACATCACACCTAACCCTGTACATCACACCTGGTCCTGTATATCACACCTGGTCCTATATATCACAACAGGCCCAGTATATTACACCTGGTCTTATACATTACACTTAGTCCTATATATCACACCATCCTGTATATCACACCTGACCCTGTACATCACACTTGACCCTGTATATCACACCTGATGCCGTATATCACACCCATTCCTGTATATTACACCTGACCCTGTATATCACACCTGACCCACTTTTTAAGTAAGGAGGGAGAGAGAAAACAAGGAATTATAGACCAGTTAGCCTGACATCAGTGGTGGGGAAGATGCTGGAGTCAATTATAAAAGATGAAATAGTGGCACATTTGGATAGCAGTAACAGGATCGGTTCGAGTCAGCGTGGATTTACAAAGGGGAAATCATGCTTGACTAATCTTCCAGAATTTTTTGAGGATGTAACTTTGAAAATGGATAAGGGAGAGCCGGTGGATGTAGTGTAGCTGGACTTTCAGAAAGCCTTTGATAAGGTCCCACATAGGAGATTAGTGGGCAAAATTAGAGCACATGGTATTGGGGGTAGGGTACTAACATGGATAGAAAATTGGTTGGCAGATAGGAAACAAAGAGTAGGGATTAACAGGTCCTTTTCAAAATGGCAGGTAGTGACTAGTGGGGTACCGCAAGGCTCGGTACTGGATACAATATACAAACCCCATTTCCAGAAAAGTTGGGATATTTTCTAAAATGCAATAAAAACAAAAATCTGTGATATGTTAATTCACGTGAACCTTTATCTAACTGACAAAAGTACAAAGAAAAGATTTTCAATAGTTTTACTGACCAACTTAATTGTATTTTGTAAATATACACAAATTTAGAATTTGATGGCTGCAACACACTCAACAAAAGTTGGGACAGAGGCATGTTTACCATTGTGTTACATCACCTTTCCTTTTAATAATACTTTTTAATTGTTTTGGAACTGAGGATACTAATTGTAGTAGATTTGCAATTGGAAATTTTGTCCATTCTTGCTTGATATAAGACTTCAGCTGCTCAACAGTCCGTGGTCTCCGTTGTCTGATTCTCCTCTTCATGATGCGCCATACATTTTCAATAGGAGATAGATCTGGACTGGCAGCAGGCCAGTCAAGCACACGCACTCTGTGTCTACAAAGCCACGCTGTTGTAGCCCGTGCAGAATGTGGTCTGGCATTGTCCTGCTGAAACAAGCATGGACGTCCCGGGAAGAGACGTTGCCTTGATGGCAACATATGTCTCTCTAAAATCCTAATATACGCCTCAGAGTCAATGGTACCTTCACATACATGCAACTCACCCATGCCGTGGGCACTAATGCAACTCACCCATGCTGTGGGCACTTTTGCACCTTTCGCTGATAACAATCAGGATGGTCGTTTTCATCTTTGGCACGGAGAACTCGACGCCCGTTTTTTCTGAAAACTAGCTGAAATGTGGACTCATCTGACCACAGCACACGGTTCCACAGTCTTTCAGTCCATCTGAGATGAGCTCGGGCCCAAAGAACTCGCCGGCGTTTCTGCATAGAGTTGATGTATGGCTTCCTCCTTGTGTAATACAGTTTCAAGTTGCATTTCTGGATGCAGCGACGGACTGTGTTAAGTGACAATGGTTTTCTGAAGTACTCCCAATCCCAGGTGGCTATAATTGTCACAGTAGCATGACGGTTTCTTAGGCAGTGCCACCTGAGGGCTCAAAGATCACGCGCATTCAACAGTGGTTTCCGAACTTGCCCTTTACGCACTGAGATGTCTCTGAATTCTCTGAATCTTTTCATAATATTATGTACTGTAGATGTTGAAAGACCTAAATTCTCTGCAATCTTGCGTTGGGAAATGTTCTTTTTGAACTAACAACTCTCTCATGAATTTTGGCACAAAGGGGTGAGCCACAACCCATCCTTGCTTGCAAAGACTGAGCCTTTGATGGATGCTACTTTTATACCCAGTCATGATACCTCACCTGCTACCAATTAACCTGCTTAATGTGGAGTCTTCCAAACCGGTGTTACTTGAATATTCTGTACACTTTTCAATCTTATTTTAACTCTGTCCCAACTTTTGTTGAGTGTGTTGCAGCCATCAAATTCTAAATTTGTGTATATTTACAAAATACAATTAAGTTGGTCAGTGAAACTATTGAAAATCTTTTCTTTGTACTTTTGTCAGTTAAATAAGGGTTCACGTGAATTAACATATCACAGATTTTTGTTTTTATTGCATTTTGGAAAATATCCCAACTTTTCTGGAAATGGGGTTTGTACATTAATGATTTAGATGAAGGGATTAAAAGTAACATTAGCAAATTTGCAGATGACACAAAGCTGGGTGGCAGTGTGAAAAATAAGGAGGATGTTATGAGAATGCAGGGTGACTCGGACAGGTTGGGTGAGTGGGCAGATGCATGGCAGATGCAGTTTAATGTGGATAAATGTGAGGTTATCCACTTTGGTGGCAAGAACAGGAAGGCAGATTACTATCTGAATGGTGTCAAGTTAGGAAAAGGGGAAGTACAACGAGATCTAGGTGTCCTTGTTCATCAGTCACTGAAAGTAAGCATGCAGGTACAGCAGGCAGTGAAGAAAGCTAATGGCATGTTGGCCTTCATAACAAGGGGAGTTGAGTATAGGAGCAAAGAGGTCCTTCTGCAGTTGTACAGGGTCCTGATGAGACCACACCTGGAGTATTGTGTGCAGTTTTGGTCTCCAAATTTAAGGAAGGACATGTTTTCTATTGAGGGAGTGCAGCGTAGGTTCACGAGGTTAATCCCCGGGATGCAGGACTGTCATATGTTGAAAGATTGGAGTGACTGGGGTTGTATACACTGGAATTTAGAAGGATGAGAGGGGATCTGATTGAAACGTATAAGATTATTAAGGGATTGGACATGCTAGAGGCAGGAAACATATTCCTGATGTTGGGGGGAGTCCAGAACCAGAGACCACAGTTTAAGAAAAAGGGGTAGGCCATTTAGAAAGAAGTTGAGGAAAATCAAGACGTACAAACAAGCTGGATGAACTCTGCAGGTCGGGCAGCATCCGTTGAAAGGAGTTGAGGGAAAACTTTTTCACCTAGAGAGTTGTGGATCTATGGAATGCTCTGCCTCAGAAGGCAGTGGAGGCCAATCTAACTCAAGAAAGAGTTAGATAGAGCTCTTAAAGATAGCGGAGTCAAGGGATATGGGGAGAAGGCAGGAACGGGGTACTGATCGTGGATGATCAGCCATGATCACATTGAATGGCGATGCTGGCTCAACGGGCTGAATGGCTGAATGCACCTATTATCTATTGACCCTGTATATCACACCTGACCCTGTATATCTCACCTGACCCTTTACATCATACCTGACAATATACATCACACCTGACCCTTTACATCATACCTGACAATGTACATCACACCTGACCCTGTACATCGCACCTAACCCTGTATATCACACCTGCCCCTGTATATATATCACAACAGATGCAGTATATTACACCTGGTCTTGTACATTACACCTGATCCTATATATCACACCATCCTGTATATCACACCTGACACTGCATACCACACCTTGCCCTGTATATCATACCTGAACATATATATCATACCTGACTTTGTATATCACACCTATAAGACCATAGGATCATAAGATATAAGAGTAGAATTAGACCATTTAGCCCATCAAGTCTGCTCCACCATTTCATCGTGGCTGACCTAATTTTCCTCTCAGCCCCAATCTCCTGCCTTCTCCCTGTATCCCTGACCAACAAGAATCTATTAGCTTCTGCCTAAATATACATAAATACTTGGCCTCCAAGAATTCCACAGACTCAACACTCTCTGGCCAAAAAAAATTTCTCCTCATCTCCGTTCTAAAAGGACAACCCACTATTCTGAAGCTGTGTCCTCTGGTCTTAGACTCTTGCACCAGAGGAAATATCCTCTCCACATCCACTCTATCAAGGCATTTCACATTCAATAGGTTTCAATGAGGTTACCCCTCATTCTTCTGAATTCTAGTGAAAACATGCCAAGAACCATCAAATGTTCTTCATATGACAAGCCATTCAATCCTGGAATCATTTTTGTGAACCTCATTTGAACCCTCTCCAGTTTCAGCACATCTTTTCTAAGATAAGGGGCCCAAACCTGCTCATAATATCTTAATACTCCAAGTGAGGCCTCACCAGTGTTTTATAAAGTCTCAACATTATATCTTTGCTTTTATATTCTAGTGCTCTTGAAATGAATGCTAACATCGCATTTCCTTCCTCACCACAGACTCAACCTGCAAATTAACCTTTAGGGAATCCTGCACAAGGACTCCCAAGCCCCTTTTCACCTCAGTTTTTTCTATTTTCTCTCCATTTAGAAAATAGTCAACCCTTTCATGTCTTCTGTCAAGGTACATGACCACCACTTCCCAACACTGTATTCCATCTGCCATTTCTTTGCCTATTCTTCTAATCTAAGTCCTTCTGTAGCCACTCTACTTCCTCAAGACTCCTCAATACCCAGAGTCTGGACTGACACCAACTTACTGCCCTCTACTGTGCCTATTGTCTTGTTTATTATTTATTGTAATGCCTGCACTGTTTTGTGCACTTTATGCAGTCCTGGGTAGGTCTGTAGTCTTGTATAGTTTTTTGTGTTGGTTTACGTAGTTCAGTGTAGTTTTTGTATTGTTTCATGTAGCACCATGGTCCTGAAAAACGTTGTCTCATTTTTACTTTGTACTGTACCAGCAGTTATGGTCGAAATGACAATAAAAAGTGACTTGACTTGACTTGAAAACTACCTTCCCCTCTACCTATCTTCATATCATCTGAAAACTTTGCAACAAAGCCATCAATTCCATCATCTAAATCATTGACAAATAACATAAAAGAATCAGTCCCAACACAGATTGGTGGTATCTCTTTCACTAATCAACTTTCCAGCTCATTACTTCATTCCCCCTTCCAGTTTCACCTATCATCTTGTGTTTCTTTCTCCCTGCCCCACCTTTTAAACCTACACTTTTTTTACTCCAGTCCTGCTGAAGGATCTCGGCCTGAAATGTCAACTGTACTTTTTTCCATAGATGCTGCCTGGCCAGCTGAGTTCCTCCAGCTTTTTGTGTGTGTTTCCTTATATCACACCTGAACCTGTATATCATACCTGGCCCTATACATCACACCTGTCCCTGTCTATCACACCTGCCTTGTACATCTCACCTGATAGTGTACATCACACCTGTCCCTGTATATCACACCTAGTCCATATCTGTTGACATGGGTGATATGGAATGTCTCTGGTGACACGGATATCTTTCTTCAACTTGCTCCCAGGATCAGACAGCATCCGCCAGCTGAACTCTGTGGCTTGACTCCAAACTACCCATGTGTCAGTTTCCTCCTACCCCCACTCACCCACCACCCAGCCTTGAGACAAGCTCTCCCAGTCCCACTGCCCCAAGGCCAAGATCCCTCACCCACTCTGCCAGTTACTGCTGTGTCTGCTCAAACCTACATTGTTCTCCCTCTCAAGACACACACCCTTTCTGCAGCAGCTGCCTGCCACAGCCTTGCCTTCAGCAGCGCTTCAATGGCAGCCACTGTGCTCATAATTTGATTATAATTTTCACAAGTTAAATGTTTTTGCTGCCCATGTTACCGGGAACTATTTCAATAGCTGTCTTGTTCCACCAAACCATTGCTCGTTTTCTATGCAGGGACTGTGCTGTGACGCAGACAGTACGGCACAGGAGCAGACCCTCCCCCACCCCCCACCTTTGTTCAACGTGTTGCTGTCTGTCTGTGGGTGGGTGATGACGCCTCAAACAGGCGGCATCCATCTTTAAGAACCACCATCACGCAGGTCATGCCCTCTTCCTATTGATATCTTTAGGGAAGAGGTAAGGGAACCTGAAGACACACACTCAACATTTCAGCAACAGCTTCTTCCCCTCTGCCATCAGATTTCTGAATGGACAATTAACTCATGAATACTACCTCGCTAATTTTGTTTTCTTTCTGCACTACTTGTTTAATTGAATGTGTTACATATATTTATTACTGTAACTTATAGTTTTATTAAATTATTATGTATTACAATGTACAATGCTGCAAAACAACAAATTTCATGATATACAGTATGTTCATGACATTAAACCAGATACTGATTCTGTACAAGAACCTATCCCTCCATTTCATGCACATTCATGTGCCTGTCTAAAAGCCTCTTAAACACCCCTATCATATCTATCTCCATCACTCCTGGCAGCTCATTCCACATACCTACCACTCCGAGTGAAAAGATATCTAAACACATCTTCTTTTAAATTAACCGCACTCAATTTAAAACCATGTGTTGTTATATTTGACAACTGTATTCTGGGAAAAAGATTCTGACCATCTACTCTATCATAATTTTATAAACATCTAACAGGTGCCTCTTCATCCTCTGCCACTCCAGAGAAAACATCCCAAGTTTGTCCAGCTTCTTACAGCTAACGTTCTCCAATCTAGGCAGCATCCTGGTGAACCCCTTCTGCACTCTCCCCAAATTTACCTGTAATGGGGTGACCACAATAACCCGGATACCTTCACTATTAAATGCAAGCAGGCCATAAGCCGCTTTTCCCACTCTATCAAGCTGCCCTGCTGCTTTCAAGGAGCGGTGAACTTGGAGCCCAAGTAAGAATTCCCTCTGGAAATGGCACCTGATCCCAGTTACTACCTCAGCATAACATCCCAATTCCTGTACTCAAAAGTTGTATAAGATATTGATGAGACCAAATGTGGAGTATTTTGTGCAGTTCTGGTCACCTATCTACAGGAAGGATATCAATAAGAGTATGGAGAAATTTTACAAAGATGTTGCCAGGACTTGCGGACCTGAGTTATAAGGAAAGGTTGAATAGTTAAGGACTTTATTCCTTGGAACATAGGAGAGCAAGGGGAGATTTGACAGAGAAATCCAAAATTATGAGGGGTATAGATTGGGTAAGTGCAATCAGGCTTTTTCCACTGAGGTTGGGTGACACCAGAACATGGGTTCAGGATGAAAGGTAAAATGTTTAATGGAAACATGATGGTAAACTCCTTCACTCAGAGGAGTGTGCGAGTATGGAACGAGCTGCCAGTGGAAGTGATGAATATGAGGTTCAATTTAACATTTAAGGGAGGTTTGGATATTTACCTGGATGGGCGGGGTACAATCCAGGTGCAGGTTTTTTTGGGGCTAGTCAGAATAACAGAGTGGATGTGCTGAAGGGCCTGTGGTGCTCTAAAACATTATGCCCAGGAAAAGTCATCCTCTTAACAGATGATTTGTACCAAAGCCGTTCACGGTGTGCAGGACTGGTGGTCCTAGCTATGCCTGCCTCTTCGTGGGTTATGCGGAACAGTCTATGCTCCAAATCTATACTGGTACTGCTCCCCAACTTTTCCTTCACTACATTGACGACTACATTGGTGCTGCTTCCTGCACCCATGCTGAGCTCGTTAATTTCATCGACTTTGCCCCCAACTTTCACCCAGCCCTCAAATTCACTTGGTCCATCTCGGACACTTCTCTCCCCTTTCTCGATCTCTTGGTCTCCATCTCTGGAGACAGACCGTCCACTGACATCTTCTATAAACCCACGGACTCCCATAACTACCTTGATTATACCTCTTCCCACCCTGCCAAATGCAAAAATTCTATTCCTTATTCCCAGTTCCTCCGTCTCCGCCACATCTGCTCCAAGGATGAGGCTTTCCGTTCCAGGACATCCCAAATATCCTCTTTCTTTAAGAATCGTGGTTTCCCTTCTGCCGTCATCAATGATGCCCTCACCCGCATCTCCTCCATTTCCCACACTTCAGCCCTCACCCCATCCTCCCGTCACCACAACAGGGACCGTGTCCCCCTTGTCCTCACCTATCACCCCACCAGCCTCCGGATCCAGCATATTATCCTCCGCAACTTCTGCCACCTTCAACAGGACCCCACCACTAAGGACATCTTTCCCTCTCTACCCCTCTCTGCTTTTCGCAGGGATCGTTCCCTCCGTGACTACCTGGTCCACACGTCCCTCCCCACAGATCTCCCACCTGGTACTTATCCTTGCAAGTGTAAGTGCTACACCTGTCCCTACACCTTCTCTCTTACCACCATTCAGGGCCCCAAACAGTCCTTCCAGGTGAGGCAACACTTTACTTGTGAGTCTGTTGGAGTCGTCTATTACATCCGGTGCTCCCGGTGCGGCCTCCTCTACATCGGCGAGACCTGACGCAGATTGGGGGACCGCTTCGTCAAGCACCTACGCTCCGTCCACCACAAGAGACAGGATCTCCTGGTTGCCACTCACTTCAACTCTCCTTCACATTCCCATTCGGATATGTCCATACACGGCCTCCTCTACTGCCATGATGAGGCCAAACTTCGGTTGGAGGAACAACATCTCATATACCGTCTGGGTATTCTCCAGCCCCTTGGTATGAACATCAAATTTTCCAAATTCCGGTAATTCCCTCCCTCTCCCTTCCCCATCCCACCTTCACTCTGTCTCCTCTTCTAGCTGCCTATCACCTCTCATGACCCTGCCTTCTTCTACTACCCATAGTGCTTTCCCCTTAGATTCCTCCCTGCTTCCCCTCCCCCACCCCTTGATCTTTCCTCTGATTGGTTTTCCACCTTCCCCCAACCTTCTTTATAGGGCACCTGCCCCCTCCTTCTTTAGTCCTGACGAATGGTCTCGACCCGAAATGTTGACTGCTTCTTTCAACGGATGCTGCCTGACCTGCTGAATTCATCCAGCTTTTTTGTACGTCTTGATTTGACCACAGCATCTGCAGTGTACTTTGTGTTGACATCATGTTAGATCAGATACTTGGTCCTCGGGCACCACCTCCTGGCCTGAGCCATCAAAGTCTCTCAGATAAATGGATAATTAATACTTTCCTAATCCCCCTCTCCTCTCACTTGGGCCAAGTTCCACATTTCCCAGTGAAACAGATATATTCAGATTCTGTGGTCTGGTCATTTCATAACTACAACAGATGCTCGGCAGGCTGCACGTCACTTCAATAGAAAGATATTAAACTCGTTCTCTTTCATCTCCATTTCTTGGACCAACTAGGGTGTCTAACGTTTCACTCAAAAAGCAAGGACAATGACTGCCAACAACACTGGGCCTTTAGGGGAGGGAAGCAGGGAGCATAGAGGGGATAGGAGGGGAGAAGGAGAGGAGGGAGGTGGGGTGGGGAGGAAGGAGGGAGGGAGGAGGGGGAGGGAGGAGGGGGAGGGAGGAGAGGAGGGGGAGGTGGAGAAGGCAAGAGGAGGGAGGTAGGGTGGGGAGAAAGGAGTAGAAGAGGGGGAGGTGGGAGTGAGGAGAGTGGAGGGGAGGCAGGAGGAGAGCAGTATCTGCAAGGGACAGGGAAGAAGAGGAACAGAGGGAGCAGGGAGGAAGGAGATTAGGAGTGGAGGAAGGAGAGGGTGCAAAAGGAAAAAAGGAGGGAGGAGAAGAGAAGGGGAGGAACATAAGAGCATAAGAAATAGGAGCAAGAGTAGGCCATCTGGCCAGTCAAGCCTGCTCCGCCATTCAATAAGATCATGGCTGATCTGGCAATGAACTCATCTCCACCTACCTGCCTTTTCCCCATAACCCTTAATTCCCCTACTATGCAAAAATCTATCCAACCTTGTATTAAATATATTTACTGAGGTAGCCTCCACTGAATTGAATTGAATTGACTTTATTAATTGCATCCTTCACACAAATGAGGAGTAAAAATCTTCACGTTACATCTCCGTCTAAATGTGCAATGTGCAATTTATAGTAATTTGTAATAAATAGTATCTACAACAGGACAGTCAATATAACATGGAAATACAGTTGTGTCAACATGAATTAATCAGTATGATGGCCTGGTGGAAGAAGCTGTCCTGGAGCCTGTTGGTTCTGGCTTTTATGCTGCAGTATCGTTTCCCGGATGGTAGCAGCTGGAATAGATTGTGGTTGGGGTGACTTGGGCCCCCAATGATCCCTCTGGCCCTTTTTACACACATGTGTTTGTAAATGTCCTGAATAGTGGGAAGTTCACATCTACAGATGCGCTGGGCTGTCCGCACCACTCTCTGCAGAGTCCTGCGATTAAGGGAGGTACAGTTCCCATACCAGGCAGTGATGCTCTCAATTATGTCCCTGTAGAAAGTTCTTAGGATCTGGGGGCCCATACCAAACTTCCTCAACCATCTGAGGTGAAAGAGGTGCTGTTGTGCTTTTTTCACCACACAGCCAGTATGTACAGACCACGTGAGATCCTCAGTGACATGTATGTCGAGGAACCTAAAGCTGTTCATTGGACAGAGAATTCCATGGATTCACCACTCTCTAGGAAAAGCAGTTCCTCCTCATCTCCATCCTAAATCTACTCCCCCAAATCTTGAGGCTATGTACCCTAGCTCTAGTCTCACCTACCAGTGGAAACAACTTTCCTGCCTCTATCTTATCTATCCCTGTCATAATTTTATATGTTTCTACATGATCTCCTCTCATTCTTCTGAATTCCAGTGAGTACAGTCCTGGGCGACTCAATCTCTCCTCATATTCTAACACCCCTCATCTCACATTTACCAACATTGTACTCCATTTGCCAGACCCTTTCCCACTCACTTAACCTATCAATATCTCTCTACAGACTCTCCGTACCTTCTGCACAATTTGCTATTCCAGTCAATTTAGTATCATCAGCAAACTTAGATACGCTACACTCGTCCCCTCTTCCGGATCATTAATGTATATTGTAATGTATATAGGAGGACAAAGTGACACAAGGGGGTAGGAAGAAGAGGTTGAAGAGGAGATTGAAGGTTAGAGATGACGGTTTCAAGGTTGGAAATGGGAGTTGGCGGTTGGAGGTTGGAGGTCGCAGGTCGCAGGATGGAGATTGGGGGTTAGAGCTGGGAGGTCTGCAGTCGCAGGGTGGAGGTTGGAAGTGGGGTTTGGAGGTTGGAAGTCATAGCTTGGAAGTAGGAGGAGAGGAAGTAGGAGGTTGAAAGGCAGAGGTCAGAAGATGGAGGTGGTGAGGTTGGAGGTCGGAGGAGGGGAGGTTGTAATTTGGAGGATGGAGGTGGGAGATCAAAGGTTGGAGGATGGAAGCTGGAAAAGAGGAGGTTGGAGGTGGGAGGATGAAGATTGGAGATGGGAGGTTGGAGGTAAAAGGTTGGTGATTGGAGGATGGAGGTGGGAAGTCAGAGGTTGGAGGTAGAGGTCAGAGGTTGGATGTCAGAGATGGGAGGTGGGAATCCAGTGGTTGGATGTTGGATATCAAGGGAGAGTCACAGGATGGAGGTTGGTGGTTGGTGAATGGAGGTCAGAGGTTGGAGGCTGAAGGTAGTAGATGGGAGGTGGAAACCAGATATTAGAGATAGGATGTGTGAGGAGTAATGGAGCTCAGAGGTTGGAGGTTGGTGATCAAGGATAGAGATCAGAGTTTGGAAGTTGGGGGTAGGAGATCATAAATTGGAGGTGAGAGGTTGGAGGTCAGAAGTGGGAGGTTGGAGGTTGGATGTAATAGATGAGAGGTGGGAGTCCAGAAATTAGAGATTGGATGTAGGAGGAATGTCAGAGGTCAAAGGTTGGAGTTGGGAGGAGGGAGATTAGAGGTTGGTGGTCAGAGTTTGGAGGTGGGAGGTAGGAGGGGAAGTTGGAGGTTGGAGGAGGGGTGGTTGGAGGTCAGAGGTGGAAGGTGGGAGATTGGAGGTCGGAGGTAGAAACTGAGAGGTGGCAGGAGGATGATTGGAGGATGGAGGTTGGAGGTCGGAGGTTGGAGGAGGACTGGTTGGTGGTCAGAGTTGGAAGGCTGGAGATGGGAAGAAAGAAGTGGGAGGTCAGAGGTTGGAGATGGGAGGTTGAATGTTTAAGTTTGGAGGTGGGAGGTGGCAGATTGGTGATAAGAGTTGGGAGGTCAGAGGTTGGAGCTCAGTAGGAGGTGAAAGGTTAAAGGTCAGTGGAACAAGGTTAGTGTTTGGAGATCAGATGTCAGAGGTTGGAGGTCAGAGGTCTGAGTTTAGAGGTCAGTTGGAGGATGGAGGTTGGAGGTTCGAAGTTGGAGATGGGAGATCAGAGCTTGGAGGTTGGAGGTCAGAGTATAGAGTTTGGAGGCAGACATCCAAGGTTGGAGGTCAGTTGGAGGATGAATGTTGCAGTTTCAAGGTCTAAGTTTAGTGGTTGGAGGTGGAAGGTTGGAGGTCAGAATTTGAATGTTGGAGGTAGGAGGTTCAACATTGGAGGTTGGAGGAGGGAGGTCGGAAGTGAGAGGTTCGAGGTTAGAGGTCAGAGATTCGAAGTTGGAGGTGGGAAGTTGGTTGAGGAAGGAAGTCAGAAGCTGGAGGTCGGAGAATGGAGGTTGAAGGTTGGAGGTTTGACGTTGGATGTGGGAGGGTGGAGATGTGAGGTTGGAGGTAGGAGGAGGAAGATTGGAAGTCAGAGGTGGGAGGTCCAAGATTGGAGGTTGGAAATTAGAGTGAATCAGAGGTTGGAAGTGGGAGGTCAAAGGTCAAATTTTGGAGATGGGAGGTTGGAGATCAGAATGTGGACGTGGGAGGCTGGAGATCAGAATGTGGACGTGGGAGGCTAGAGGTTGATGGTCAGATGTGGGAGATTGGAGGAGGGAGATAAAGACTGGAGGTTGTAGGTTGGAGGACTGAGGTTTGAGGTTGGTGGTTGCTGGTTAGAGGTTGGAGGTCAGAGTTTGGAGGCTGGAGGCCAGAGATTGGAGGTCAAAAGTGGGAGGTTGGAGGTGGAAAGTCCGAATTTGGAAGTTGGAGGTGAGTCGAAGGTTGCAAGTGGGAGGTCAGAGGTTGGGGGTCAGAGGTTAGAGGTGGGAGCTCAGGGTTGGAGGTCACAGGTAAAATGTCAGAGGTCAGAGGTTGAAGATGGCAGTTGGAGATTGGAGGCTTGAGGGTGGAGTTAGGAGGTTGGAGGAGAGTGTTTAGGAGTAAAAGATGGAAGGTCACTGTTGGGCTTGGAGGACAGAGGTCAAAGCTGAGAGATCAGTGATCGAAGGTGCAAAGTGGGTGGCCAGAGTTTGGAGGTGGGAGGTTGGAGGTTGGAGTTTGGATGTGAGAGGGTGGAAGTCAGGGTGGGAAGTTAGAGGTCAGAGGTCGGAGAGTGTAGTTCAGTGGTAGGAGGTCAGAGGAAAGAGGTTGGAGTTTGGAGGTGGGAGGTTGTAGGTTGGGGAAAGGAATTTGGAGGTGAGAGATTTGAGGTCAGAGGTCAGGTTGGAGGTTGGAGGTAGGAGGTCAGCATTTAGAGGTTGAAGGTGGGAAGTTGGAGGTTGGAGATGGGAGGCCCTTGTTTGGAGTTTAGAAGTTCGAGATAGGTTAGAGGTTGGAGGTGGGAGGTTGGAAGAATTAGGTTGGAGGTTGGAGAGTGGAGAAAGAAGGGTGAAAGTTGATGGTCAGAGGTGTAAGGCTGGCAGTTGGAGATGGGACATTAGAGGTTGGAGGCTGAAGGAGGGTGGTTGGAGGTCAGAGGTCAGAGGTTGGATTCAAGAGATCAGAGGTGGAAATTGGAGGACAGAGGTCAGAGATTGGAGGTTGAAGGTGGGATGTTGGAGGTGGGAGGTTGGAAGTCGGAAGATGGAGGTCAGAGGTGGGAAGTTGGTCGGAGGTCAGTGTTGAGAGGAGGGATTTTGAAGATGGGAGATTGGAGGTTGGTTGTAGGAGCTGAAAGGTCAGAGGAAACGGGTAGGAGGTTGGTGTTTGGAGGTCAGAATTTGGAGGTTGTACGTCCGAGGGTGGAGCTTGGAAGTTGGAGCAGGAGGTTGGAGATGGGAGGCCAGAAGATGGAGGTGGGAGATTGCAGGTGAGAGGTTGGAGGTTGAGATGGAAGTTGGAGATCAAAGGTCAAAGCTGGGAGATCTGAGATCAAAGGTGGGAGAACTGAGTTTGAAGGTTGAATGTTGGAGGTCAGTCAAAGGTTGGAGCTTGGAGATTTGTGTTTGGAGTTGTGGATCAGAGGTCAAAGGAGGAGGGCTATAAGGTAGAGAGGAAGGAGGAAGGGAAGGAGCAAAGGTTTAACACATCTACACAGCTGAGCATCTAAAGACTGGCATGTTTGAGATCATCTCTTGTTCCCCTGAACTCTGAGACCACTAACCTCATCTGATGGACCTTCAGATGACAAAGCCACCACCTCAGGGATCAGACTTGCATTTTGGATCCTGGCTGTTCCCTTTATTCCCCAGTCATAGCGACGCCTTATTAAACTCCACACCCTCTGCAGTGTCTCTCTTGTAATGTGGAGCCATGCTATTCCTAACCAGAATGTCTTTGATCTTAGCAGCAACACAGTGATAAATCTGATTTGTGAGAGTATCTCTTTGATAAAGAATCTTCCTTCATGCAGTTCTGTGTTCGCTCAACAAACACTATGTCCACAGGTTTCAATCTACATCAGCATCACCAATATACCAGCTCATCCACAAAGACATCGTAGGATCATTCTGACTAATCCAAGCACAGACACCAAGCTGTGAATCTGCGAGTCAAATTCACATTCACTTACTTATCATGTGGTCATCAAAACATACAGTGTCAACAACTAACAAACCTAAGGATGTGCTGGGGGCAGCCCGCAAGTATCACCACACATTCCAGTGCTGACATAGCATGCTCACCATGTTCAGCAGAACATCAGAAACAACAGCAACAACAACAAAACAAGTCCACACACATAGGACAGGTTGTTGGGTCCTCCAACCCTGGACAGGCTGTTGAAAGTCTAATCACATAGCATTATTCTCTCCCCCCTCAAGTATGTGATGTCATTAGAAACTCAGCAGGTAGGTTAAAAAAGATCCATCTGCTCCCAATAAGTAACTCTCAGAGGCCACTTTAATTGATACACTGTACACCTGCTTGTTAATGCAAATATCTAATCAGCCAATCATGTGGCAGCAACTCAATGTATAAAACCATGCAGATATGGTCAAGAGGTTCAGTTGTTGTTCAGACCAAACATCAGAATAGGGAAGAAATATGATCACATTTGACTGTGGAATGATTGTTGGTGCCAGACAGGGTGGTTTGAGTATCTCAGAAACTGCTGATCTCCTGGGATTTCCACACACAACAGTCTCTAGTGTTTACAGAGAATGGAGTGAAAATTAAATGAAAACATATAATGAGGGGCAGTTCTGTGGGCAAAAGTACCTTGTTAATAAGAGAGGTCAGAGGAGAATGGCCAGACTGGTTCAAGCTGATAGGAAGGCGACAGTAACTCAAATAACAATAATGGTGTGCAGAAGAGCATCTCTGAACATACAACACATCAAACCTTGAAGTGGATGGACTACAGCAGCCGAAGACCACGAACATACAGTCAGTGGCCACTTTATTAGGTACAAGAGAATAGCCAGTCAACACTCTGAAAGACCTCTCACGTGTACTGACACCAATAACCTTAGTCTCACTTCAAGACCCATTTTTCACAGATTAACATTTATAAAACCCTGACATTTTATTAAAATTAACTTCAAGGCTGGTGTTTTTGCAAACTTGTTGTTGGACCTTACGATGGTTTAGGTGTTACTGCAGCATGTTCCTATACTGGGACCAGCAGTTTAGTGAGAGTTACCACCCTGTTTACAATCGTCACGCTAACACTACAGATAGCAACTGTGAATATATCACGAATGAGACAGTGAAATGACAGGCTATTAGCTTAATCCAATACCAACATCCATTTAATCATGGCAACCAGAATCTTGGTTTAATTAAATCAGATCCAACGTTGTCCAGTGATAAGAGCAAAATTAGGATATTTGGCTTGCATCTACTCCACCATTCCATCATGGCTGACTTATTATCTTCTCAATTCCATTCTCCTGCCTTGTCCTGTAACCTTTAACGCCCTGACTAATGAAGAACCTATCAACCTCCGCTTTAAATGTAGCCAATGACTTGACCACCACAGCTGTCCATAGCAATGAATTCCACAAATTCACTACCCTCTGGCTAGACAAATTCCTCCTCATCTCTGCTCTAAAGAGACATCCTTGTATTCTGAGGCTGTACCCTCTGGTCCTAGACTCCCCCAGTTTAGGAAACGTCCTCTCCACAGCCACTCTTTCTAGGCCTTTCAGTATTCAATAACTGCAATGAGAACCCCCCAGCCCACATTCTTCTAAACTGCGGCAAGTACAGCCTAGAGCCATCAAATGCTCCTCATAACCCTTTCATTCCAAACATCATTCTCATGAACCTCCTCTGAACCCTCTGCAATGCCAGCATATCTTTTCTTATAAGGAGCCCAAAGCTGCTCACAATACTCCGAGTGCAGTCAGACTGATGCCTTTTAAAGCTGCAGCATCTTTAACAGTGTGTAGGCTTTACAGAATGGTTCTTTCACCCTCCTGTTTGCTTGGGTACACACTGCCTCCCACCGTCCTTACCCTGAAAGCACTTTCCTCCCTGATTACTGAATCACAAATTCTGATTACAGTATTCGATCTGCCCCAGAGACACACAGACCTGACACGGCCTTTCTGGGTCAGCATGTTTCAAGAGCAAGAGGCACAGCACTACAGCTGACATTAGTCCCGAAGTTATGATTTAATTCTCAGAGGTTATGGGGTAACCTGCATTATTGGTATACATACATTCTGTGCCATGACGTTGCACTGGGCAAATGGTGTCACTAACAAGGCCATGTGCTTACTAACACACAGCATGTAACCTCACCCACAGCACTGTTAACCTGTCTGTGACACACTCCCGGCTCCTTGCCCTGTCTCTGTTAATGTGTGTGCACAGCACACTCCACACTCCTGCTTATCTGGTTTGTATAATATGCCCTTTAACATTCTTGTGGTACATATTTCTCTTTGGGTGAGGGACTTCAGTGTTGTAAAAAGAAATAGTTTTGCATTTTTTCCACCCACAAATTCTTGGCCTCTTTCCAGTAGAACCTGAGCAGTTAACTGTTTGCTGTCTCTGCTGTGATTTCCGCTTTTCTCAGGGAATGTATGGATCCAGAGCTCAGAGTCACAGAAACAGGCTATCCGGCCCAGCTCAGCCATGCTGACCAAGGTTAATATAGTTACATTTGGCCCATTTCCCTTGCAACCTTTCCTATTAATGTTCCTGTCCAAGAGTCTTTTAAATGTTGTTAATATACCTGCCTCAACAACTTCCTCCGGCAGCTCATTTCATATACTGCTCAGTCTCTGAGTGGAAAAAGTTGCCCCTCAGATCCTTATTAAATCTCTCCCCTCTCTCATCCTAAAGCTGTGCCCTCTAGTTTTTGGTTCCTTTCCCCTGGGGAAAACACTGAGTGCATTCATTCAGCTTGTGTCCATCATGGTTTTCTACGCCTCTGTAAGAACACCCCTCAGTCCCCTACACTCCAAGGAAGAAAGAGTTAGCCTGTCCAACCTCTCGCTGTGATTCAGGCCCTTGAGTCCTGGCAGATTACCCTAGGCCTGTTCTCGCTGGAGTTTAGAAAAATGGGGGGGGTGGGGTGGGATCTCATTGAAACTTATAGAATATTGAAAGGCCAAGATAGAGTGGATGTGGAGTGAATGTTTCCTATAGTGAGTGAGCCCAGAAATAGAGGGCACAATCTCAGAATAGAGGGACATCCATTTAGAACAGAGATGAGGAAGAATTTCTTTCACCAGAGGATGGAACTCATTGCCAGAGACGGCTGTAGTGATCAAATTATTGGGTATATTTAAAGCTGAGGTTGATAGATTCTTAATTAGTCAGGGCGTCAAAGGTTATGGGGAGAAGACAGGAGAATGGGGTTTGAGAGGGATAACAAGTCAGCCATGATGGAATGGCGGAGCAGACTTGATGGGCCAAATGGCCTCATACTGCTCATTTGTCCAACAGTCTTATGGCCTTATAAACTGGTTTCACTTGGTGGGATCAAGAAGGTTGGTATTGTCAGCAATGATTTTGCACTACATTTCCAGTCATGTCCTATAGAGGCATACAGGCCTCAGGGGAGCAAATGGGGCTGGCATAGATAGGAATGAGGGTCAACATGGGCAAGGTGGGCAGAAGGGCAGAAGGGCTTTTCAGATTCTCCAATCCTGTGGTTGATAGACAGTTGAGACATACATATATTGGGACATTTCTTCAGTGATCCCACAGCTAAACTATCTGCCAAAACTCACATTCTATGCTCTGGCGATTAACTGCCAAGTGTATCTTTACAACTGTCCCAGCTCAGATGAGAAATTTGCCAAATTCTGAGTACCTTTATTGAGTGATTGTCTGGAAACCATCTTGCTCCCTGGGCAACTTGGACAGAGCTGAGATTTATCTGTTCAACCACATCAGAAAGGCATGGACCTTGGACTCTTCATCACAGACGTCCCAGGCAAGAATACTCGGCCCCTGTGGACTCTTCATCGTGGACATCCCAGACAAGAATACTCGGTCCCGGTGGATCCGTGGACTCTCAGTACGGACGTCCCAAACAAGAATACTTGGACCCTGTGGACTCTTCAGTACGGACGTCCCAGGCAAGAATACTCAGCCCCGGTGGACCCGTGGACTCTTTAGTACGGATGTCCCAGGCAAGAATACTCAGCCCCGGTGGACCCGTGGACTCTTTAGTACGGATGTCCCAGGCAAGAATACTCAGCCCCGGTGGACCCGTGGACTCTTTAGTACGGATGTCCCAGGCAAGAATACTCAGCCCCAGTGGACCCGTGGACTCTCAGCACAGACATCCCAGACAAGAATACTCGGCCCCTGTGGACCCGTGGACTCTTCAGTACGGACATCCCAGACAAGAATACTCAGCCCCAGTGAACTCTCAGCACAGACATCCCAGACAAGAATACTCGGCCCCCGTGGACTCTCAGCACAAACGTCCCAGACAAGCATATTTGGCCCCGGTGGACTCTTCAGTATGGACATCCTAGGCAAGAATACTGCAGCGCTTGGGCAAAATATGGAAAAATGACTCAACCGTTATGGATGGAAAAGTTCAGTGAAGCAAGGGAATTTGGAAAATCTGTCAAGAAAAGACTGGGATTGTCGGAGGTTTAGGGACAGACTGAAACATTAATGAACAAGCAAGAGAAAACGCAGATGCTGGAAGTCGAAGCAACACACATACAAAATGTTGGAGGGACTCAGCAGGCCAGGTAGCATCCATGGATAACAAGTACAGTTGACGTTTTAGGCCAAGACCCTTCGGCAGGACTGGTATGTGCATACAGGTAACAGGAATTCTCATTATGGTTCTGTGTGTTGACTCTGAGGAGCAAAGAAGGTTCATGGTGCCACTTTCATCTCCTGGAGGTTGTGGTACAGTCAGTCTTGGACTGTTTGGGGACAATGTGCAACAAGTTGTGGACATAGCCCACTGCCCCTCCACTCAATATTCAGCAGGTCAATCACAGAGACAGGCCCTTGCCAGAAACAGGCAGGAGCTGAGTGCAAAAACAAAAACAGTCTCTTAATGAGAATTGGTAAATTCTCCACACAACACAGTATCCTCCAATAACTAGACTTTGAAATTAAATAGTTACATCCCTAGTACTGTACCCTGCGATTCCACTATGACAGACTGTGGCACACGCATTGGTCTGTAACCTGACATCAGCTAGAGCAGGTTTCTGGGAGAATTAACCAGAGGCCCCTGAGATTGAGCTTCTGTGGTTTTCAGTGGTCAAAGATGTAAATGCAATTCTCCAGCAGAAGAGGGAAATGTAACAAGGAAAAGGAAAAGCCATTCACCCACTTCAGTTTACTCTACCACTCTGATCCTGTGTCTCAAATCACTTGGATACAGAATATAGAACACTACAGCTCAGTTCATGCCCATCAGCCCACGATGTTGTGCTGACCTTTTAACCTAATTCAAGATCAATCAACACTTCCCTTCCACACAGCTCTCCATTTCTCAATCATTCATGCGCTTATCAGTGGTGGGTAGACCTTTTAACCTGCTCCGAACCTTTTCCTCCTACATAGCTCTCCATTTATCGATCATCCATGTGCCTATCTAAGAACTCTTAAGTGTCCCTGTTGTGCTTGCCTCTACCACCATCATAGGCAGCATATCCCCCCTAAACACTTTCCTCCAATCACCTTAAAAATAAACTGATTCAATGCCCCTTCTTCTTCTTAACATCACTCCTACTGTGGCATCAGCTTCCAACAGCAGCTCGATAGAGTCCATCACCCCTTCTGGGACATCACCTGCCAACAGCAGCTCAATAGAGTCCATCACCCCTTCTGGGACATCAGCCTCCAACAGCAGCTCGATAGAGTCCATCACCCCTTCTGGGACATCAGCCTCCAACAGCAGCTCGATAGAGTCCATCACCCCTTCTGGGACATCACCTGCCAACAGCAGCTCAATAGAGTCCATCACCCCTTCTGGGACATCACCTGCCAACAGCAGCTCAATAGAGTCCATCACCCCTTCTGGGACATCAGCCTCCAACAGCAGCTCGATAGAGTCCATCACCCCTTCTGGGACATCAGCCTCCAACAGCAGCTCGATAGAGTCCATCACCCCTTCTGGGACATCACCAGCCAACAGTAGCTCGATAGAGTCCATCACCCCTTCTGGGACATCAGCCTCCAACAGCAGCTCGATAGAGTCCATCACCCCTTCTGGGACATCACCTGCCAACAGCAGCTCGATAGAGTCCATCACCCCTTCTGGGACATCACCTGCCAACAGCAGCTCAATAGAGTCCATCACCCCTTTTGGGACATCAGCCTCCAACAGCAGCTCGATAGAGTCCATCACCCCTTCTGGGACATCACCTGCCAACAGCAGCTCGATAGAGTCCATCACCTCTTCTGGGACATCACCTGCCAACAGCAGCTCGATAGAGTCCATCACCCCTTCTGGGACATCACCTGCCAACAGCAGCTCGATAGAGTCCATCACCCCTTCTGGGACATCAACAGCAGCTCGATAGAGTCCATCACTCCTTCTGGGACATCACCTGCCAACAGCAGCTCGATAGAGTCCATCACCCCTTCTGGGACATCACCTGCCAACAGCAGCTCAATAGAGTCCATCACCCCTTCTGGGACATCAGCCTCCAACAGCAGCTCGATAGAGTCCATCACCCCTTCTGGGACATCAACAGCAGCTCGATAGAGTCCATCACCCCTTCTGGGACATCACCTGCCAACAGCAGCTCGATAGAGTCCATCACCCCTTCTGGGACATCAGCCTCCAACAGCAGCTCGATAGAGTCCATCACCCCTTCTGGGCATCACCTGCCAACAGCAGCTCATCAGAGTCCTCTGTCCTGGGCTAGTCTTTCAGCCTTTCAGGGTGTAGGCCATCGAAGGTCCTTCCTCTCCCAGAGATGAGGTCTTTGAAGCTTCTGTTGGTATTTCTGTAATGCTGGGTTTTTACAAGATGGAGTTGCTAGACCCATGCCCAACCCTCCTCCTTTTGCATCCAGGCTTGGGATCGTCCATGACAGAGTTGATCAAATACTCCTGATCCACAAAATTCCACCAGTCTGAGCTCTCTCAACAACAAAGTATTTACTATTCTGAGTGGGAAGAAGTTTCCAAAGATTCACACACCCTGTAATGTCTCCAGAGCCCAGTTTGGTAAATTTCAGATCAATGACAGGACCAGGACTTACCTCAAAGTTCAAAGTAAATTTATTATCAAACTACACAATTGTCACCATATACAATGCTGAGATCCATTTTCTTGCGGGCATTCAGAGTAGAACAAAGATATACAAAAGAATCATTGAAAAAGAACGCACAAACATCAACAAACAGCTAATAAGCAAAAGACCTACACACACTATACCATTGCATGCACTGAGTGCTGGGGGTCCTGTTATAAAATCTGTGCTCTGCTGACTGTCAATGCCTGGCCCTCTATACCACAAACACATCATTACGCAGAACATAGTTTGTCCGTGTACTCTGGATTACACCGCAGCAGGAGGGCAGTTTTACCTTCACCATTCCACATGTCTCACACAGGAGTGTATGTAAGAGATCAGCACCTACATCAGGAGTGACTACAGTTGGCTTGCTCCTTAATGCAAGATACATTGTCAAGTCCAGCTTACTGTCCAGCTGAATCCACCTTGGGACAACTCACTTGTCATGTTAGATCCCCCTGCCCCCAGTCCTGGAAAATTCATGGAACTGCAGCGGGTCCAGCCTGGGCACAATTTGAGATCCTGTGGTGCACACCCAAACTCCGTCCTCTTAGTGTGAGACCATTTCACTGATCTCTCACCAGTTTCAACAACTTTCTCATGCTTCACAGATCTCTGCGACAGTCTCCACTCTCCACACATTCTGCTAGTGTTTTCCTGCTTGTTGCTGTGTTTCGGTCATGTTCATCTTTTGAGGACACAGTTAACCGAATGAGGCAGAAGTACACTCAGTGGCCACTTTACACCTGTACACCTGCTCGTTAATGCAAATATCTAATCAGCCAATCATGTGGCAGCAACTCAATGCATAAAAGCACACAGACATGGTCAGGAGATTTAGTTGTTGTTCAGACCAAACATCGAAATAGGGAAGAAATGTGATCTAAGTGACTTTGACCGTGGACGAAGTGGTCTGAGTATCTCAGAAATGGCTGATCTCCTGGGATTTTCACACGCAACATTCTCTATAGTTTACAGAGAATGGTGCAAACAGCAAAAAAATTATGCAGCGAGTGGCAATTCAGTGGGTGAAAATGCTTTCTCAATGAAAGAGGTCAGAGGAGAATGGCCAGATTGGTTCAAACTAACAGGAAAGTGACAATGACTTAAATAACCATGCATTCACCACCCTTTGGCTAAACAAATTCCTCTTCTTTTCTGTTCTAAAGGGTGTGCTCCCTGGTCCAAGACTCCGCCACGATAGGAAACATCCTCTCCACATCTACTCTGTCCTGGGTCCAACACGTAAGTGCCATTATGAAAAAAGCAAAGCAGCACCTCTACTTTCTTAGAAGTTTGCATAGATTTGGCATGTCATCTAAAATTTTGTCCATCTTCTCTAGATTTGTGGTGGAGAGTACATAGACTGGCTCAACCATCTGTCAATATCAGAATATGGAAACATAGAAACATAGAAAATAGGTGCAGGAGTAGGCCTGCACCGCCATTCAGTATGATCATGGCTGATCATCCAACTCAGAACCCTGTACCTGCTTTCTCTCCATATCCCCAATCCCTTTAGCCACAAGGGCCATATCTAACTTCCTCTTAAATATAGCCAATGAACCGGCCTCAACTGTTTCCTGTGGCAGAGAATTCCACAGATTCACCACTCTCTGTGTGAAGTTTTTCCTCATCTCGGTCCTAAAAGGCTTCCCCTTTATCCTTAAACTGTGACCCCTCGTTCTATATAGTTTTTATATACTGTGATTTTACACAAATCTTTCTTTTTTTTTTGCATGAGGAGGGATTTGTGGGGATGACGTGCCTGATCCATTTTGTTCATTTTGTTCATTTTGCCTGATCCATTTTGTTCATTTTGTATGGGAGGAAGGGTTCAGGAGTTGTGTGCCTGGTCCATTTGGTGTCTTTTATTTGTACAGGGTTGGGGGATTTGGGGGATCTAGGTGGCTGATCCATTTTGTGCGAGAGGAGGGATCTGGGGGGGGGGGTGATAAGGCTGATTCATTTGGTTCAGTTTTCTGTGTGGGGGGAGGAATTTCTGGGTTGATGAGTGTGATCCATTTTGTTTGATTTTTTTGTGTGTGGACAGATTTGGGGTGATTGTGCCTGATCCGTTTTGTTAGTTTTTTTAGGAACATAGAAACGTAGAAAACCGACAGTACAATACAGTCCCTTCGGCCCACAAAGTTGTGCACAACATGTCCCTACCTTAGAAATTACTAGGCTTACCCATAGCTCTCTATTTTACTAAGCTCCATGTACCTATCCAAAAGTCTCTTAAGAAACCCTGTTGTATCTTCCTCCACCACCGTTGCTGGCAGCCCATTCCATGCACTCACCACTCTCTGCATAAAAAACTTACCCCTAACATCTACACTGTACCTACTCCCTAGCACCTTAAACCTGTGCCCTCTTGTGGCAGCTATTTCAGCCCTGGGAAAAAGCCTCTGACTATCCACATGATCAATGCCTCTCAGTATCTTATACACTTCCATCAGGTCACCTCTCATCTTCCGGAGCTCCAAAGAGAAAAGGCCAAGTTCACTCAACCTGTTTTCATAAGGCATGCTCCCCAATCCAGGCAACATCCTTGTAAATCTCCTCTACACCCTTTCTATGGCTTCCACATCCTTCCTGTAGTGAGGCAACCAGAACTGAGCACAGTACTCCAAGTGGGATCTGACCAAGGTCCTATAAAGCTGCAACATTACCTCTCGGCTCCTAAATTCAATTCCACAATTGATGAAGGCCAATACACCATATGCCTTCTTAACTACAGAGTCAACTTGCTCAGCTGCTTTGAGCGTACTATGGATTCAGACCGCAAGATCCCTCTGATCCTCCACACTGCCAAGAGTCTTACCATTAATACAACATTCTGCCATCATATTTGACCTAACAAAATGAACCACTTCACACTTATCTCGGTTGAACTCCATCTGCCACTTCTCAGCCCAGTTTAGCATCATATCAATGTCCCGCTGTAACCTCTGACAGCCCTCCACACTATCCACAATACCGCCTACCTTTGTGTCATCAGCAAATTTACTAACTCATCCCTCCAGTTACTCATCCAGGTCATTTATAAAAATCACAAAGAGTAAGGGTCCCAGAACAGATCCCTGAGGCACACCACTGGTCACCAACCTCCATGCAGAATATGACCCATCTACATCCACTCTTTGCCTTCTGTGGGCAAGCTAGTTCTGGATACACAAAACAATACCCCCTTGGATCCCATGTCTCCTTACTTTCTCAATAAGCCTTGCATGGGGTACCTTATCAAATGCCTTGCTGAAATCCCTATACACGACATCTACTGCTCTTCCTTCATCAATGTGTTTAGTCACATCCTCAGAATATTTAATCAGGCTCATAACGCACGACCTGCCCTTGACAAAGCCATCCTGACTATTCCTAATCATATTATACCTCTCCAAATGTTCATAAATCCTTCCTCTCAGGATCTTCTCCATCATCTTACCAACCACTGAAGTAAGACTCACTGGTCTATAATTTCCTGGGCTATCACTACTCCCTTTCTTGAATAAGGCAACAACATCTGCAACCCTCCAATCCTCTGGAACCTCTCCCGTCCCCATTGATGATGCAAAGACCATCGCCAGAGGCCCAGCAATCTCCTCTCTTGCCTCCCACAGTAGCCTGAGGTACATCTCATCCGGTCCCGGCAACTTATCCAACTTGATGCTTTCCAAAAGCTCCAGCACATCATCTTTCTTAATATCTACATGCTTAAGCTTTTCAGTCCACTTCAAGTCATCACTACAATCACCAAGATTCTTTTCCACAGTGAATACTGAAGTATTCATTAAGTACCTCTGCTATTTCCTCCCATTCCATACACACTTTCCCACTGTCACACTTGGTAGGTCCCATTCCTTCACGTCTTATACTCTTGGTCTTCACAAACTTGTAGAATGCCTTGGGGTTTTCCTTAATCCTGCCTGCCAAGGCCTTCTCATGGCCCCTTCTGGCTCTCCTAATTTCCTTCTTAAGCTCCTTCCCATTAGCCTTATAATCTTCTAGATCTCTAACATTACCTAGCTCTCTGAACCTTTCGTAAGCTTTTCTTTTCTTCTTGATGAGATTTACTACAACCTTTGTACACCATGGTTCCTGTACCCTACCATAACTTCCCTGTCTCATTGGAATGTACCTATGCAGAACTCCACACAAATATCCCCTGAACATTTTCCACATTTCTTCCGTACCTTTCCCTGAGAACATCTGTTCCCAATTTAAACTTCCAACTTCCTGCCTGATAGCCTCATAATTCTCCTTACTCCAATTAAATGCTTTTCTAACTTGTCTGTTCCTATCTCTCTTCAATGCTATTGTAAAGGACATAGAATTATGATCACTTTCTCTAAAATGCTCTCCCACTGAGAGATCTGACACCTAACCAGGTTCATTTCCCAATACCAAATCAAGTACAGTCTCTCATCTTGTAGGCTTATCTACATATTGTGTCAAGAAACCTTCCTGAACACACCTAACAAACTCCATACCATCTAAACCCCTTGCTTTAGTGAGATGCCAATCGACATTTGGGAAATTAAAATCTCCGAACACGACAACTCTGTTATTATTACACCTTTCCAGGATCTGTTTCCCTATCTGCTCCTCGAAATCCCTGTTACTATTGGGCAGCCGATAAAAAATACCCGGTGAAGTTATTGACCCCTTCCTGTTCCTAACCTCCACCCACAGATATTCCGTAGACAATCCCTCCATGATGTCCACCCTTTCTGCAGCCGTGACACTATCTCTGATCAACAGTGCCATGCCCCCCCCCACTTTTTGCCTCCCTCCCTGTCCTTTCTGAAACATCTGAAACCCGGCAGTTGAAGTAACCATTCCTGTCCCTGAGCCATCCAAGTCACTGTAATGGCCACCACATCATAGCTCCAAGTACTGATCCACACTCTAAGCTCATCCGCTTTGTTCACAATACTCCTCGCATTAAAATAGACACATCTCAAACCGTCGGTCTGAGTGCGTCCCTTCTCTATCACCTGCCTATCCTCCCTCACACACTGTCTCCAAGCTTTCTCTATTTGTGAGCCAACCACCTCTTCCCCAGTCTCTTCAGTTCAGTTCCCACCCACCAATAATTATAGTTTAAACACTCCTAGTAGCCTTTGAAAATGTCCCCGCCAGGATATTGGTCCCCCTGGGATTCAAGTGCAACCCATCCTTTATGAACAGGTCACACCTGCCCCAAAAGAGGTCCCAATGATCCAGAAATCTGAATCCCTGCCCCCTGCTGCAATCCCTCAGCCACGCATTTATCCTCCACTTCATTCTATTCCTATATTTGTGCGGGGGGGGGGGAGGAGGGATTTGGGGAACAATGTTCTGATCTGGTTTGTTCAGTGTTTTTGTGCGGGGGAGGTATTTGGGGGGGTCAATGTGTCCGATCCGTTTTATAGACAATAGACAATAGGTGCAGAAGTAGACAATTCGGCCCTTCGAGCCTGCACCGCCATTCTTAGATCATGGCTGATCATCTACTATCAATACCCGGTTCCTGCCTTGTCCCCATATCCCTTGATTCCCCTATCCATAAGATACCTATCTAGCTCCTTCTTGAAAACATCCAGAGAACTGGCCTCCACTGCCTTCTGAGGCAGTGCATTCCAGACCCCCACAACTCTCTGGGAGAAGAAGTTTTTCCTTAACTCTGTCCTAAATGACCTACCCCTTATTCTCAAACCATGCCCTCTGGTACTGGACTCTCCCAGCACCTGGAACATATTTCCTGCCTCTATCTTGTCCAATCCCTTAATAATCTTATATGTTGCAATCAGATCCCCTCTCAATCTCCTTAATTCCAGCGTGTACAAGCCCAGTCTCTCTAACCTCTCTGCGTAAGACACTCCGGACATCCCAGGAATTAACCTCGTGAATCTACGCTGCACTTCCTCTACAGCCAGGATGTCCTTCCTTAACCCTGGAGACCAAAACTGTACACAATACTCCAGGTGTGGTCTCACCAGGGCCCTGTACAAATGCAAAAGGATTTCCTTGCTCTTGTACTCAATTCCCTTTGTAATAAAGGCCAACATTCCATTAGCCTTCTTCACTGCCTGCTGCACTTGTTCATTCACCTTCAGTGACTGATGAACAAGGACTCCTAGATCTCTTTGTATTTCTCCCTTACCTAACTCTACACCGTTCAGATAATAATCTGCCTTCCTGTTCTTACTCCCAAAGTGGATAACCTCACACTTATTCACATTAAACGTCATCTGCCAAGTATCTGCCCACTCACTCAGCCTATCCAAGTCACCCTGAATTCTCCTAACATCCTCATCACATGTCACACTGCCACCCAGCTTAGTATCATCAGCAAACTTGCTGATGTTATTCTCAATGCCTTCATCTAAATCATTGATGTAAATCGTAAACAGCTGTGGTCCCAATACCGAGCCCTGTGGCACCTCACTAGTCACCACCTGCCATTCCGAGAAACACCCATTCACCGTTACCCTTTGCTTTCTATCTGCCAACCAGTTTTCTATCCATGTCAATATCTTCCCCCCCAATGCCATGAGCTCTGATTTTACCCACCAAACTCCTATGTGGGACCTTATCAAATGCCTTCTGAAAATCGAGGTACACTATATCCACTGGATCTCCCTTGTCTAACTTCCTGGTTACATCCTCGAAAAACTCCAATAGATTAGTCAAGCATGATTTGCCCTTGGTAAATCCATGCTGGCTCAGCCCAATCCTATCACTGCTATCTAGATATGCCACTATTTCATCTTTAATAATGGACTCTAGCATCTTCCCCACTACTGATGTTAGGCTGACAGGACGATAGTTCTCTGTTTTCTCCCTCCCTCCTTTCTTAAAAAGTGGGATAACATTAGTCATTCTCCAATCCTCAGGAACTGATCCTGAACCTAAGGAACATTGGAAAATGATTACCAATGCATCCACAATTTCCAGAGCCACCTCCTTTAGTACCCTAGGATGCAGACCATCTAGACCTGGGGATTTGTCAGCCTTCAGTCCCATCAGTCTACTCATCACCGTTTCCTTCCTAATGTCAATCTGTTTCATTTCCTCTGTTACCCTATGTCCTTGGGCCCATCCATACATCTGGGAGATTGCTTGTGTCTTCCCTAGTGAAGACAGATCTAAAGTACTAATTAAATTCTTCTGGCATTTCTCTGTTTCCCATAACAATTTCACCCAATTCATTCTTCAAGGGCCCAACATTGTTCTTAACTATCTTCTTTCTCTTCACATACCTAAAAAAGCTTTTGCTATCCTCCTTTATATTCCTGGCTAGCTTGCGTTTGTACCTCATTTTTTCTCCCTGTATTGCCTTTTTAGTTAAGTTCTGTTGTTCCTTAAAAATTTCTCAATCATCTGTCCTCCCACTCACCTTAGCTCTGTCATATTTCCTTTTTTTTAATGCTATGCAATCTCTGACTTCCTTTGTCAACCACTGTGGCCCCTTTCCCCCCTTTGAATCCTTCCTTCTCCGGGGGATAAAATGATTTTGCACCTTGTGCATTATTCCCAAGAATACCTGCCATTGCTGTTCCACTGTCTTTTCTGCTAGGATATCCGTCCAGTTAACTTTGGCCAGTTCCTCCCTCATGGCTCCATAGTCTCCTTTGTTCAACTGCAACACTGACACCTCCGATCTGCCCTTATCCTTCTCAAATTGCAGATAAAAACTTATCATATTATGGTCACTACCTCCTAATGGCTCCTTTACTTCAGATCGCTTATCAAATCCTGTTCATTACACAACACTAAATCCAGAATAGCCTTGTCCCTGGTTGGCTCTCGTACAAGCTGTTCCAAGAATGCATCCTGTTTTGTTCAGTGTTTTTGTGCGGGGGAGGTATTTGGGGGTCAATGTGTTTGATCCATTTTGTTCCTGTTTTTTTTGTGTGAGAGGAGGGATTTGGGGGTGGTTGTGCCTGATCCGTTTTGTTAGTTTTTTTTTGTGGTGGGGAGGGATTTGGGGAATAACGTTCTGATCCATTTTGTTCAGTATTTTTGTGTGGGAGGAGATATGGGGTCGATGTGCCTGATCTATTTTGTTCGTGTTTTTTTGTGTGGAGGTGATGTGGGGGTTGAAGTACCTGATCCATTTTATTTGATTTTTTGTGCAGGCGGAGGGGTTTGGTGGTCGATGTGCCTGATCCATTTTGTTTGATTTTTGTGCAGGGTTGGTATTATGGGGGGGGGGGGGATCGATGTGCCTGTTTCATTTTGCTCAGATTTTTTGTACGGGGGGAGGGATTTGGGGGTGATGTGTCCGATCCATTTTGTTCGTGTTTTTTTGTGTGGGGGGGATTTGAGGGGATTGACGTGCCTGATCCATTTTGTTTGATTTTTTGTGTGGGAGGAGGGATTTGGAGGTGGTTGTGCCTGATTCGTCTTGTTAGCTGTTTTGTGCGGGGGGAGGGATTTGGGGGTCGATGTGCCCAATCTGTTGTGCTCGGTTTGTGTTGTGTCTGTTCCATTTTTGTTCATTTTTTTTGTGGGGACATAGGATTTGAGGTTTGATGATCGTGCTGCCTTTCTTTTCTTTCTTGGTTTCATGGCTGCCCAGAGAATTGCAGAATTGCAGAGTTGTATACTTTGATAATAAAATGAACCTTTGAGTCTTTGAATAAGGTTATATTTATGTACTTTGTTAATAAATTTATTTTGAACTCTAGCCTCTTTCTGGGCCTTTCAATATTCAATAGACTTCAGTGAGATCCCCACTTATTCTTCCAAACTCCAGAAGGTACAAGCCCAGTGCCATCAACCAGTCCTCGTACATTAACCCTTTCATTCCCGGATCATTCTCAAGCGTCTCCTCCGGACCCTCTCCAACGCCTGCACATCATTAGCAATGAGATGGAAGACTATGATAGGCTGGAGCTAAACTCAGTGTCTACCAACCCGCCTCCTGTGAAACACAAGTCTATATTATTCCTTTCTCTGTATATTCTCCATATCCTTCCATTCACTGTACAAGGTGCATATCCATAAGACCATAAGACATAGGAGCAGAATTAAGCCATTCAGCCCATCAAATCTGCTCCACCATTTTATCATGGCTGATTCCGGATCCCACTCAACCCCATACACCTGCCTTCTTGCCATATCTTTTGATGCCCTGACCGATCAGGAAACGATCAACTTCCGCCTTAAATATACCCACGAACTTGGCCTCCACTGCAGTCTGTGACAGAGCATTCCACAGATTCACTACTCTCCAGCTAAAAAAAATTCCTCCTTATTTATATTCTAAAAGGTTCATCCCTCAATTTTGAGGCTTTGCCCTCTATTTCTGGATACCCCCACCATAGGAAACATCTCTCCACATCCACCCTATCGAGCCCTTTCAACATTTGGTAGTTTTCAATGAGATCAAACCGTATTCTTCTGCATTCCAGCGGGTTCAGGCCCAAAGTTGCCAAACGGTCCTCATTTGTTAACCCCTTTATTCCTGGAATCATCCCATGAACCTCCTCTGGGCTCTCTCCAATGACAACACATCCTTTCTGAGATAAAGGGCCCAAAACTGTTGACAATACTCCAAGTGCAGCCTGACTAGTGTCTTAGAAAACCTCAGTATTATCTCCTTATTTTAAAATTCTATTCCTCTTGAAATAAATGCCAACATTGCATTTACAAACCAGAGAAAATCTGCAGATACTGGAAATCCAAGCAACACACACAAAATGCTGGAGGAACTCAGTAGTCCAGGCAGCATCTATGGAAAAGAGTACAGTCAACGTTTCAGGCCGAGACCCTTCAGCAGGACTGAAGAAATAAAGATGAGGAGTAGAGTTAAAAGGTTGGGAGGAGGGAAACACAAGGTGATAGGTGACAACGGGAGGGGGAAGGGTGAAGTAAAGAGCTGGGAAGGTGATTGGTGAAAGAAATACAGGTCTGGAGAAGTGGGTATATATATATATATATATAGAGAGAGAGAGAGAAAGAGAGAGAAGAGAGAGAATAGCACAGCACAGTACAGGCCCTTCGGCCCACAATGTTGTGCCGACCCTTAAACCCTGCCTCCCATATATCCCCCCAACTTGAATTCTAGGATAGCTACTAGGAAAGGACAGAAGGACAGAAGGACATGGTAGAAAGAAAAAGGGGGAGAGGGAGGTGATGGGCAGGCAAGGAGATAAAGTAAAAGAGGGAAAAGAGGATGGGGGAGTATTACTGGAAGTTTGAGAAATCAATGTTCATGCCATCAGGTTGGAGGCTACCCAGACAGAAATTAAGGTGTTCTTCCCCCAACCTGAGTGACCTCATCGTGACAGTAGAGGTAGCCCCCAACCTGATGGTGCCTCTGTCACCTGTAAATTAACCTTCTGGGCGAGTCTTGCACAAGGACTCTTAAGTCCCTCTGCACCTCTGATATTTGAACCTTCTCCCCATGTAGATAATAATCCACACTATTGTTCCTTTTACCAAAATGCATTATCATACATTTCCCAACACTGAGTTCCATCTGCCACTTTTCTGCACATTCTTCCAATTTGTCTAAGTCCTGCTGCAATCACATTGCTTCCTCAGCACTACCTACCCCTCCACCTACCTTTGTATCATCCACAAACTTTGTCACATAGCCATCAATTCCATTATCTAAATCATTGACAAACAATGTGAAAAGTAATGGTCCCAATACTGATCCCTATGGAACATCACTAGTCACTGGCAGCCAACCAGAGAAGGCCCCTTTTATTCCCACTCACTGCCTCCTGTCAGCCATTCCTCTATCCATGCCAGTACCATGCCACCCCCAACCCCACACTGATCTTGCTCGGCATGGATGAGTTAGGCCAAAGGGCATTTTGCTAAAGCAATTAATAAAGGTTCACAATATCTTTTTAAACGTATTTTTACAAACATTGGACATTAAGAACTTTAGGTATGGCAGGTCAACTCTATCAGCAAGCTGCTCATTGGTGGAGGAGCTGGACTTGGTGTGGACATGTTGGTGTCTGCTGCAGAGGTGCCAGAGTCGATGCTTGGGGTGGGGGGGGGGGGGGGTGTAGCCTAACAGTAAGTGATTGTCTTGTACGTTTTTCTTGTGATCGCAAAACCCTATTGGAGATTTGGTAATGTATAATACTGTGAGTCCACTTCACTGGTTTATTGGCAAGTCTAATGGCAGGGGATTGCTTGGCCTGGGTTTTAGCGCAGACTAGGCCGCATACCACAGTGTGGCCTATTGGAGGGGCTCAGGAGAGGAAGCACAGGAGACAGTGTAGCTGGAATGGGGGTCTGGCCCCCTTCCATCAATGCTGCTCTCCAGTGTTCGCTCAGTGGAATGACAAGCTGAATTGCATGTGTGCGTTTGTCTGTGGACTGCTAAGTTCTGCTTGTTACTGGCAACATCCATGCACCAACAATTTAGGTCATGTCACTCAGAGATCTTGGTTATATATTCCTGCATGACTCTATGCTTACTTGCTATCTTATATGTGCTATACCTGCCTTGTGCCATGTATGACTGTTGCTGCTATGCTTTGCACCTTGGCCCAGGAGTAAAGCTGTTTTAGTTAGCTGTTCATGTATGGTTGAATGACAATTAAACTTGAAGTTAAACTTGAATGGGAGCCGTGTAAAGTGGGAACCATCTTCCTGACTGCCAGTAGCACAGCCAGTGACAGACAGAGAGGAGCAAACAGCCATAGCAATAAAATCAGAAATTACCTTCCTGGTATTTCCCTTAACCAAGGTAGGTGGAGCAAGATCCCTCTAACTCCAAACCCTTTACACTTCAGTTGCTTTCTCTGACACGGTGGTCCCAGTGATTTCTGCTCCTTGCAAACATCATGTTAACTCTTATGCAGAAGCTTTAACCTATGCTTGTAAAAATTAACAGACTATCCAAATGGGGCTCACTTTCCAGACAGCTGCTTCCAATTCATTTCGAAGTAGAAGCAGAGATTTTACTTATGAGACAGCACCGGCTTACAGTGGACATGGGTAGCCCTGCAGAGGCTGCGTCCATGCAGAGACCATCCCTCAGCCAGGGAGCCATAGGCACACACCTGCCGCGTCTCCTTGCATCAGTGTAATGGAGAGCAAGAAGCTGCTGACCACGCAGCCTGGAAGTACTGCTGCACACTGCAAGAAGGAGACCAGACAAAACAGCCTCATTTTCCTCCCTCTGTAACCAAGAGACAGGATGATCAGATGAAAGGCCTCCACAAACAGCTGTCACCACTGAGCTCACAGTTGGTGTCGAAGAGAGAAGGTGGATGGACGAAGGCAATCATGCTTCCCATTGTGATTCAGGAAACAGGACTGTCAAGTGAAAGGCTTTCCCAGGCCAGAGTCTGGGCAGGAAGGATAGAAGCTGGCATGGTCTGTAGAAACATTGAAAACCTACAGCACAATACAGGCCCTTCAGCCCACAATGCTGTGCTGAACATGTACTTACTTTAGAAATTTCCTAGGGTTACCCCTAGCCCTCTATTTTTCTGAGCTCCATGTACCTATCCAGGAGTCTCTTAAAAGACCCCATCGTATCCGCCTCCACCACCATTGCCGGCAGCCCATTCCACACACTCACCACTCTCTGTGTAAAAAACTTACCCCTGACATCTCCTCTGTACCTACTTCCAAGCACCTTAAAACTGTGCCCTCTTGTGTTATCCATAGTATCTTAACTGATTGCATCACGGCCTGGAATGGAAACACCAGTGCTCAAGAATGGAAACGCCTACAGAAAGTAGTAGATACAGCCCAGGCCAACACAAGCAAAACACATTTACACAGCATGTTGCCACAAGAAAGCATTATCCATTATCGAAGGCCCTCACCATCCAGACCATGCTCTCTTCTCACTGCTACCATTGGGCAGGAGGTCCAGGAGCCTTAGGTCCCATACCCTCCAGGAACATTTATTACCCTCCAACCATCACACGCCTGAACACAGTGTGGATAACTTAATTCATCTCAACTCTGGACAAATTCTACAACCTACTTTCAAGGGCTCTGTACAACTCATGTTCTCACTATTTTTTCTTTTATCTAAGACCATAAGACAATAAGACACAGGAGCAGAATCAGGCCATTCAGCCCATCAAGTCTGCTCCAAATTCCATCATGGCTGATTTATTATTCCTCTTAACCCCATTCTCTTGCCTCCTCCCAGTAACCTTTGACACACTGACAAATCAAAAGCCTATCAACCTCCACTTTTAGTATACTTAATGACTTAGCCTCCACAGCCACACGTGACAATATATTCACTTCACATCCACTATCTTTCAATATTCAGTCAGTTTCAATGAGATTCCCCCTCTAGCAAATACTGGCCCAGAATCATCAAATACTCCTCATACATTAACCCTTTCACTCTTGGGATCATTCTCATGAAACTCCTCTGGACCCTCTCCAATGCCAGAACATCCTTTCTTAGATAAGGGACCCAAAATTACTTAGAATAATTCAAGTGTGGTCTGACCAATGTCTGGTATCAATGATTAACTTAAAGATCAAGTTGATTACACAACCATGGGTAAACAGGAGGTAGAACTGGTGATTTGAGCTGGGTAAGACAACGGTGGTGAGAACGTGGAATGAGCTGCCAGCAGAAGAGGTGAATGTGGCTTCAATTGTAACACTTAAGGGATGTTTCTATCGGCAGTGGATGGGTGGGCTTTGGAGGGCTATGGTCCAGGTCCAGGTATTTGTGACTATGCAGAAATCAGATCAGCATGGACAAGATGTGCCAAAGGGCCTGTTTCTGTGCTGCAGTGCTCTATGACTCTATAAAGGAAGGCATCAAAGAATAAGTTCGTGCATGCAAAGTCACTGAGAGTAGTGGGAAACTGGAGGATTGAGAAAACTTTAAAAATCAACAAAAAACCACTAAGCAAGCAATAAGGAAAGAGAAAATTAAAAGTGGACAAGGGTGGCTAGAGTGAACATAGGTCTCTTGGAAGTTGAGAAAGAGGGATTTAATATTGAGTAATGTGGAAATTGCTGAGGCCTTGAATGACTATTTTGTGTCAGCCTTCATGATGGAGAATATGACCAATGTGCCAAAGGCAGATGTTACAGATGCGATGGGTGGGAGGACCTCCATACAGTTACCATAAGACCATAAGACATGAGCAGAATTAGGCTATTTGGCCCATCGAGTCTGCTCCGACATTCAATCATGACAGATCCTTTTTCCCCTTCTCAGCCCCACTCCCCGGCCTTCTCCCCGTAACCTTTGACGTTGTGTCCAATCAAGAACCTATCAAGCTCTGCCTTAAATACACCCAACGACTGGCCTCCACAACTGCCTGTGATAAAAAACTCTACAAATTCATCACCTCTGGCTAAATAAATTTCTCCACAGCTCTGTTTTAATTTGGACGCCCCTCTGTCTGAGGCTGTACCCTCTTGTCCTGGACTTGCTGTCATGGAAACATCTTTTCCACATCCACTCTGTCTAGGCCCTTCAACATTCAAAACATTGCAATGAGATCCACCCTCATTCTTCTCATTTCCAGTGAGTACAGACCCAGAGCCATCAAATGTTCCTCATATGATAACCCTTTCATTCCCAGAATCATCCATGTGAACCTCCCTGAACCCTATCCAATACCAGCACATCTTTGCCTAGAAGAGGATCTCAAAACTGTTCACAACTTTCAAAGTGAGGCCTCACCAGTGCCTTATAAAGTCTCAGCATCACATTCCTGCTCTTGTACTCTGGACCTCTTGAAATGAATGCTAACATTGTATTTGCCTTCCTCACCACCCACTCTATCTGCAAGTTACCCTTTAGGGCATATATGTCAAACTCAAGGCCCGCGGGCCAAATCCGGCCCGCGGTGGAATTATCTTTGGCCCGCGAGATAATATCTAATTACTATTAAAGCTGGCCCCAGTAATTGAAGCGCCTATGGCGTATGATATGGCTAATGCTGAGTTTATTCAGGTACCAGGTTTTCAGGGTTTTTAGTGTTTATTCGACAGTCTTGCTCGGCAGTCTTCTTCATAAGAAACGGAATTTGTAAAGTGAAACACTTTGTAGTTATAGCAGAGACTGAGACACATGAGAGCAGGCTGAAAAAACGGAGGCAATGAAAGCTGCGTTCGCACGCGTCCGACTGATCCGGCCCGCATGAAGCTGCATTTTGCTCAATCCGGCCCGTGACCTAAAATGAGTTTGACACCCCTGCTTTAGGGTGTTCTGCACAAGGACTCCAAAGTCCCTTTGCATCCCAAATTTTTGGATTTTCTCCCCATTTAGAAAATAGTATGCACAATTATTTTTACTACCAAATTGTATGACCATGCATTTTCCAACATTGTATTTCATTTACCTCTTTCATGCCCATTTTCCTAATCTATCTAAGTCCTTCTGCAACCTACCTGCTTCCTCAACACTACCTACCCATCCACCAATCTTCATATCATCTGCAAACCTGGCAACTAAGCCATCTATTCCATCATCTAAATCTTTTATATACAGCATATAAAGAAGCTGCCCCTACACCGACCCCTATGAAACATCCCTTAAATGTTACAAATAAACCCACATCCACCACTGGCAGCCAACCAGAAAAGGATCCCTTTATTCACAGTCTCTGCCTCCTACCAATCAGCCAATGCTCTAACCATGCCAGAAACTTTCCTGTCATATCATAAGCTCTTAACTTGGTAAGCAGCCTCATGCGTGGTACCTTGTCAACGGCCTTCTGAAAGTCCAAATATACAACATCCACTACATCCCCTTTATCCATCCTCTTTGTAATCCCCTCAAAGAATTCCAACAGGTTCATCAGGCAAGATTTTCCCTGTAGGAAACCATGCTGACTTTGTCCTATCTTGTCCTGTGTCACCAAGTACTCCATAATCTCATCCATAACAATTGACTCCAACATCTTCGTAACCACTAACTGGTCTATAATTTCCTTTCTGCTGCCTTCTTCCTTTCTTAAAGAATGAAGTGACATTTGCAATTTTCCAGTCCTCTGGCACCATGACAGAGTGCAATGATTCTTTTACCACTACCTCTTTCAAAATCCTAGGGTGCAGTTCCTCTGGTCCGGGTAACTTCTGTACCTTTAGGTCTTTCAGCTTTTTGAGCACCTTCTCCCTTGTAATAGTAACTGCACTCACTTCTCTTCCCTTCCACGCTTCAACATCTGGCCCACTGCTAGTGTCTTCCACAGTGAAGACTCATGCAAAATGCTTATTTAGTTTTCCTGCCATCTCCTTGTCCACTGTTATTATTTCTTCAGCCTTATTTTCTAGCGGTCCTATATCCACTCTCATTTCTCTTTTATTTTATACATATTTGAATAAGCTTTTACTATCCACTTTGATATTGTTTGCTAGCTTGCTTTCATATTTCATTTTTTCCCTCCTATTGATTCTTTAGTTGCTCTGTAGGTTTTTAAAAACTTTCCAATTCTCGATCTTCCCGCTAATACTTGCTTTGTTGTATGCCCTCACTTATGCTTTTACATTAGATTTGACTTCCCTTGTCAGCCACCATTGGACTACTTTGCCATTTGAGTATTTTTTCGTTTTTGGAATACACCTATCCTGCACCTTCCTCATTTTCCCCTGAAACACACACGCCATTGCTGCTCTGCTGTCATCCCTGCCAGCACCTCCTTCCAATTTACTTAGGCCAACTCCTCTCCCATACCACTGTAATTTCCCCTTACTCCTCTGAATAACTGCTACATCCGACTTTACTTACTCCCTATCAGATTTCAAATTGAACTCAATCATTTTGTGATCACTGTCTCCTAAGGGGTCTTTTTAATACCTTAAGCTCCCTAATCACTTCTGGTTCATTGTACAACACCCATTGTAGAATAGCTGATCCTGTAGTAGGTTCAATGACAAATTGTTCTGAAAAGCCATCTTGTAGGCATTCACCAAACTCACTCTCTTGAGATCCATTACCAACCCAATTTTTCCAATTGACCTGCATGTTAAAATCTCCTATGACTATCAAACATTTCCCTTTGACACGCCTTTTCCATTTCCCATTGTAATCTGTGGTTCACATCCCAGCTGCTGTTGGGAGGCCTGTATATAACTGCCTCAGGGTCCTTTTACCCTTGCAGTTTCTTAACTCAACCCACAAGGATTCAACATCTTCTGATCCTATGTCACATCTTTCTATTGATTTGATGTCATTCTTTACCAGCAGAGCCATGCCACCCACCCACCTGCCTACCTTCCTATCCTTCCAATACCACCTGTAACCTTGGACATTCAACTTGCAACTACTCCCAATGACTGTCACTAAAGAGGTGATGATGAGCAAACTATCAAGCTTAAAGGTAGTCCCCTGGTCCCAGTGGGGTGTATCCCAGGGTACTGAAAGAAATGGTGCAAGTTATAGTAGAATTGTTGGTGATAATTAACCAAAATTCTCTGGACTCTAGGCATGTCCTGGCAGATTAGAAGACAGCAAATGACATGCTACTGTTTTAAAAGCAATGTAGGCAAAAGGCAAGAAACTATAAGCCAGTTTGCTTATTGTCTATAATCAGGAAAATGCTTAAAGATATCATTAAGGAAGAAATAGTGAGACATCTGGAGAAGGGCAGTTCCATCATGGTTCAATTTGACAAATGTACTGGAGTTCTTTGAGGATATATGGAGGATGAGAGGTGACCTGATAGAGGTGTGCAAGATGATAAGAGGCATAGATAGATTGGACAGCCAGAGACATTTTCCCAGGATGGCAATGGCTAATACAAGGGGGCATAATTTTCAAGTGATTTAAGGAAAGTATAGGAGAAAAGTCAGAGGCAGGTTTTTTTACACTGACAGTGGTGGGTGCATGGAACATCCTGCCTGGGCTGGTGGTAGAGGTAGGTACAATAGGGACATTTAAGAGACTCTTAGATAGGCTAATGGTGGGCTAAGCAAGAGGGAATGTTTGATTAGATTGATCACAAAATAGGTTAAGAGATTGGCAAATCATTGTGAATCAAAGGGCCTATATTGGGCTTCAATGTTCTATGTCCTGGAGACAAAGGGAAAGAGATGGTTGTTATACACCTGGATTTCCAGAGGGCAGTCGATAAGGTGCCACATGGAGCTGAGGTAATGTTTTAGCAGGGATAGAGAATTGATTATCTAATATATAAGGCAGAGAGTTGGGATAAATGGGTGCTTCTCTGGCAGACAGTTAGTGGTGAATCGAGTGTCACAGAGGTCAGTGCTGGGCTCGTAACTGTTATAATATACATTAACTATTTGTAAGAAGTGAATGAGTGTAGTATATTCAAGTTTTCTGATGACATTAAATTGAGAAGAGAAGCAAATTGAGACGAATCTGCAGAGAAATATATATAGGTTAAGTGAATGATCAAGGGTCTGGCTGATGGAGTACAAAGTTGGTCAATCCAAGGTCACCCACTTTGGAAAGAAAAATAGAAGATCAGATTATTTTTAAATGGTGAAAGATTGCAGCATGCTGTTGTGCAGAGGGACTTGGGAGTGTTTGTGCATGAATCACAAAAGGTTGCTTTACAGGTGCAAAAGGTTATCAAGAAGGCAAATGAAATGTTGGCCTTCATTGCTAGAGGGATTGAATTTAAGAGCAGGGAGGTTATGCTGCAAATGTACAGGGTACTGGTGAGGCTGCACCTGGAGTACTGCGTGCAGTCCTGGTCTCCTTACTTGAGGAAGGATAGGCATGGAGGTGGTGCAGAGGAGGTTCACAGGTTGATTCTGGAGTTAAGGGTGTTTAGCCTCTGAGCAGAGATTCAGTGCCCTGGGACTATACTTACTGGAATTCAGAATAATGAGAGGGGATCTTAGTGAAACATAAAATTATGAAAGGGATAGAAAAAGTAGAGATGGTAAAGTTCTTTCCATTGATAAGTGAGATTAGAACTAGGGAACATAGTCTCAAGATATGGGGGAAGAGATTTAGAACGAGATGAATAGAAACTGCTTTTCCCCATGACCATCTCATGAAATGTATTTACGACACAGTTAAATAAATTTTTACTTAGCAGGCTAATTCAGAGTTATGGAGAAAAAGCAGATGGGTCAGTGAGTATAATCACAACCCACACTGGGACAGTAATCAGTGAGTTTGACTGGGACAGTGGTCAGTGGGACAAGGGCTTCTCTGTCCACTCTCACACGTCCCCCTGTCTGCTCTCTGAGGGTGAAGCCCCCCTCTGGGGTGTAAGGAGCACTGGCCCAGGCAACAGCTCCACCTATTTACAGTGGTCTGTCACAGCGTGGTCTCTGCTGAGCACAGCGTGCTAGCGACTGTTCCCCCAGACGGGCAGACAACAGCCCAACAGTCCGCCAGGACGTGTGAAGCAGCTCTTTGTTTGCCTCTCCCTGTGTGGGCGAGCTGTGAACTGAGACGCTGTATTTCAGGTCGTCAGCTTGGTGCCCATGCTGACCTCTGGGTGGAAGGTCACACAATGACTTATCTTCACCGGTGGCTGGGATACTGCCTGCTCTCAGTGGGCTTCAGAATCAGGGCTGTGAACAGAGCAAGAGCCTACACTGAAAGGTTTTCTCAACGTTACTATTACACAAGCAACATTATTCTAGCGATAGACGACCTTTGCCAGCAGTCCTGCAAAGCCAGTCAAGTGATTACAGTTGGTGCTCAGTCACAGAGCGAAACGGCCAATATTTCTTCTGGGAACTGGATTCCACTGCTCACACAAAAGGGTCCTAAACAACACAATGGTGGCCTGTACAACACAGGAGGGGCCTAAACAACATGGAAGGCCTCGTACAACACGAGGGGCCTGTACAATAAAGGAGGGACTCTACAACACAGAAGAGAGCTTTCCCGGGATCAGACATATCTGTGTCCTGGGTCAGACATCTGTCTTTCCTGGGATCAGACGTACCTGTGTCCTGGGACTAGACATCTTATTTTCCTGTGACCAGACATCTCTGCGTCCTGGGATCTCGGACGATACATCTCTCTATGTGGGGACCAGGCGTCTGGGTTTATTCTCAGTGTCTCAGTGACAGTAATGAGTGGGAGCTGTTGTTCTCTGGGGACATCACTGGGGTGAGGTTTCATTTCCCAACCTCAGCTCTCTGCTGGGAAAGTGGGTCTCGTGGCTGGGATGGGGTCGGATGAAAAGGAGAACACGTGTCAGTTCCCTCAATAAGCAGACTGATGGAGGGTCACAGACGGGGTTCATACGTAAATCTGTTTGAGTGCATTTAATTTCAGGAGATGTCACAGTGTGCCATTCACAGAAAGCACGGGTGGGAAGGGTCCCATCACTGCCACAGTCACACAACTGGAGACAGACAGGCAAGTGGAGCAAGTCTCATTGGCTCAAGGTCCCCTGACTCTGCTCCCTCTCCAGATGTTCCTGTGGGATTAGTGCCCCATCGCTTCAGTAAGGGAGGAGTTTCCCCCCACCCAGGGTGAAGACTGGGTTTGAACAGTCTGAGGACTGGCCAGCTACCCTCAGCGCAGCGAGTGCCATCTTCCACTGTCAGTGTGAGCAATTCAGTTACGAAGAAAGAAATCTTTCCAAAAGCCACTGAGGCTGTCAGTAAAGTAGAGGCAGTATGGTACCACAGCAATTAGTCCAATCGCTTTACAGTTTCAGCTGTAAGATCAGGGTTCAATTCCCGCCACAACCTTCGCTGATTTGACTTGACGCAAATGAGGCATTTTACTCTGTTTCGATGTGCATGTATCAAATAAAGCTAATCTTTAATCGCTTTCTTTAAAGTATTAAGATCATAAGACACAGGAGCAGAATTACACCACTCAGCACATTGAGTCTACCACACCATCATGGCTGATTTATCATCCCTCTCAAACCCTTTCTCCTGCCTTCTCCCCATAACCTTTGACACCCTGACTAATCAAGAAGCTATCAACCTCTGATTTAGATATACTCCATGACTTGGCCTCCAGAGCTGCGCATGGCAATGAATTCCAAGATTCACCATGCTCTGGCTAAAGAACTTGCTTCTCATCTCTGTTCTAAAAGGATGTCACTCTATTCTGAGGCTGTGGCCTGGACTTTCCTACTACACATCCTCTCCACATCCACCCTATCTAGGCATTTCAATATTCAATAGGTTTCAATGAAATCCCCCCTCAGTAAAGTCCCAGAGCCATCAAACACTCCTCAAATGTTAACCCTTTCGTTCCCAGAATCATTCGCGTAAACCTACTCTTGACCCTTACCAATGCCAGCAAATCTTTCCTTAGATAAATGCCCAACACTGCTCACAATACTCCAATCACTCACGAGAGAAAATCTGCAGATGCTGGGAATCCAAGCAACACACACAAAATGCTGGAGGAACTCAGCAAGCCAGGCAGCATCTATAGAAAAGAGTGTAGTCGATGGTTTGGGCCGAGATCCTTCTTCGGGACTGGAGAAGAAAAATGAGAAGTCCAAGTAAGAAGGTGGAGGAGGGGAGAAAGAAATACAAGGTGATAGGTGAAACCAGGAGGGGTGAGGGAGTAAAGAGCTGGGAAGTTAATTGGTGAAAAAGATAACATGCTCACAATACTTCAAGTGCAGTCTGACTAATACCTTGTAAAGCCTCAGCATCACATCCTTGCTCTTATATTCTAGTCATCTCAAAATGAATGCTAACATTGCATTTTCTTCCTTACCTTCAAGGAATCCTGCAAGAAGACTCCCAAGACTCTTTGCACCTATGATTTTTTAATTTTCTTCCCATTTAGAAAATAGTCCACGCCTTATTTTTTCTACCAAAGTGTTTGATCATACATTTCTCAACACTGTATTCCATCTTCCACTTCTTTGTCCATCCTCCTAATCTATGCAAGTTCTTCTGCAGCCTCTTTGCTTCCTTAAAATCACTTGTCTTTCCACCTATCGTTGTATCATCTGAAAACTTGGCCACAAAACCATCAATTCTGTCATCTAAATCATTGACATACGATGTGAAAAGAAGTGGTCCCTGTGGTGAACTACATATACCTGTCTGGACACGCCCCTCCGCTGACTGCTCCTGTGGCTCCTCCCACAGACCCCTGTGGACACGCCCCCTGCTGACTGCTCCTGTGGCTCCTCCCACAGGCCCCTGTGGACACGCCCCTCCTGCTGACGACTGCTCCTGTGGCTCCTGCCACAGACCCCTGTGGACACGCCCCCCGCCGACTGCTCCTGTGGCTCCTCCCACAGACCCCTGTGGACAAGCCCCCCTGCTGACTGCTCCTGTGGCTCCTCCCACAGACCCCTGTGGACAAGCCCCCCTGCTGACTGCTCCTGTGGCTCCTGCCACAGACCCCTGTGGACACGCCCCCCGCCGACTGCTCCTGTGGCTCCTCCCACAGACCCCTGTGGACACACCCCTCCTGCTGACTGCTCCTGTGGCTCCTCCCACTGACCCCTGTGGACACACCCCTCCTGCTGACTGCTCCTGTGGCTCCTGCCACAGACCCCTGTGGACACACCCCTCCTGCTGACTGTTCCTGTGGCTCCTCCCACTGACCCCTGTGGACACACCCCTCCTGCTGACTGCTCCTGTGGCTCTTCCCACAGACCCCTGTGGACACGCCCCCCTGCTGACTGCTCCTGTGGCTCTTCCCACAGACCCCTGTGGACACGCCCCCCTGCTGACTGCTCCTGTGGCTCCTCCCACAGACCCCTGTGGACATGCCCCCCTGATGACTGCTCCTGTGGCTCCTCCCACAGACCCCTGTGGACACGCCCCCCTGCTGACTGCTCCTGTGGCTCCTCCCACAGACCCCTGTGGACACGCCCCTCCTGCTGACTGCTCCTGTGGCTCCTCCCACTGACCCCTGTGGACACGCCCCTCCTGACTGCTCCTGTGGCTCCTCCCACTGACCCCTGTGGACACGCCCCTCCTGCTGACTGCTCCTGTGGCTCCTCCCACAGACCCCTGTGGACACACCCCTCCTGCTGACTGCTCCTGTGGCTCCTCCCACAGACCCCAGTATAAAGGCGATTGGAGCCACAGACCTTTCCTCAGTCTCCAGGATGTTGTGTGGTGGTCACTTGCTGCTTGTGCTTTCTTCCAGCCAATAAAAGCCGACCTTAACCCACGTCTCAGAGTTATTGATGGTGCATCAATTTTATTGGCTGGAAATTTTAAAACATGGAAAGTATTTTACGTCCGGAAAAATTGGACATTGATCCTCAAGACTCAGAAGCAGCTCTTGCCTTTGAACTCTGGACTGCATGCTTCCAATCATACTTGGAAGAGATTCGCGTGACTGAGCCCGCTATCATGCACAAAATCCTCCTTTTGAGGGTCAGCCCAAAAGTATGCTCCCTTATCAGGGACCTGCCGACCTACCAAGGGGCACTGGACGCCCTCAAAAGACAGTACCTGCGGCCGGTGAACACCGTCTACACAAGACATTGCTTAGCGATGCGGCGGCAGCGGGCCGGAGAGTCGAGCGCTGAGTTTGTCCGGGACCTACAGACACTCGTGCGGGCCTGCGACTGCAGGCGACTGACAGCGGAACAGCATGCGGAGCTCCTGGTACGAGACGCCTTCGTTACAGGGATCAGGTCAGTGTACGTGTGCCAGCAGCTGCTGGAAAACGCCGATCTTACCTTACGCTCGGCGATCGAGACGGCCGACACGCTGGAGGCTGCTCTGCACAACGCTGATGCTGTCCAGCCGCGTGATCCCCCGCCGGTTCCGTGGACGCTGCAGACCCTGCCACCCACGAGCGAAGCGACCACCACTGCTGCCACTCGCGAGTCCACGAACTCCCCGAAACCGACCACAGCTGCTGCCAGTCACAAGTCCGCGCAGTGTTACTTCTGTGGACTCAAAAAGCACCCCCAAAAAAGCTGCCTGGCCCGAGAAGCGACCTGCTCCAGCTGCGGAAAGAAGGGCCATTTCGCCAAGGTCTGTAAGTCTAAACCACGAGCGGGGTCGAGCAGCGCCGCGTGCAAGGCATGGGGGTCGCCATCTTGGTCGCCGCCATCTTGCCTGCCCACCTCGTGCGAGACATGGGGGCGGCCATCTTTGTCGGCGCCACCTTGCCCTGCCTCCGACCCATGGGTGCTTACCGGGCACCAAGACGTCAATTCAACTCTGGCCTCCGTAACCCTCGACCAAAGCGCCCCACACCAGCTTGCAAGGTCAATGATGGACATCCTGGTGGAGGGGCACAGGACTAGCTGCCTGTTTGACATGGGCAGCACTGAGAGTTTTATACACCCGGACACAGTGCAACGCTGCGGACTCGTGACACGGCCGGTAAGCCAGAGGATTACCATGGCTTCTGGGTCGCATTCCACAGACATCCGGGTGGGTTGTGTAGCGACATTGGTGGTGCAGGGCACAGAATATCGGAACTTTGCGCTACTGGTCATGCCTCAACTGTGTGCCCCTGTGCTATTGGGGCTGGACTTCCAGAGCCACCTAAAAAGTGTGACTATGGCATATGACGGGCCCCACCCACCACTCACTGTCAGGAATCCTCAGTTTTGTGGGAATTCGTCACATACCCCGCTACTGACCACACACACACACCAAACCACACATCCCACCCAGCACCATGCCGACAGCTGCGCTACTGACACCACTTGCAGCCTCTCCACCCTCAAGATCCCTCCCCCACCGCTGTTCGCCAACCTGACCCCCGACTGTAAACCTGTGGCAACTAAAAGCAGGAGGTACAGCGCGGGGGACAGGGCCTTCATTCAGTCAGAGGTGCAGCGGCTGCTCAGGGAGGGGATCATTGAGCCAAGCACAGGTCCCTGGAGGGCCCAGGTGGTTGTTGTTCGGACTGGGCAGAAAAATAGGATGGTCGTGGACTATAGCCAGACCATCAATAGGTTCACGCAGCTTGACGTGTACCCCCTACCCCGCATCGCAGATATGGTCAACCAGATAGCTCAGTACAAGGTGTACTCGACCATAGACCTGAAATCCGCTTATCACCAGCTCCCCATCCGCCCGGAGGACCGCCCCTACACCGCCTTCGAGGCGGGCAGCAGCCTCTATCACTTCCTGCGCGTCCCATTCGGTGTCACAAATGGTGTCTCTGTCTTCCAGAGGGAAATGGACCGGATGGTGGACCAGTGCCAACTGAAGGCCACATTTCCCTATCTGGATAACATCACCATCTGTGGTCACGACTGGCCGGATCACAACACCAACCTCCAATGATTTTTCCAAGTGGCCAAAGCCCTGAACCTTACTTATAACAGGGACAAGTGTGTGTTCGGAACCACCCGACTCGCTATCCTTGGGTATGTCGTGGAGAACGGGGTCATTGGCCCTGATCCCGGCCGTATGCACCCCCTGTTGGAACTCCCTCTTCCCACCACCCTCAAAGCCCTCAGACGGTGCCTGGGCTTCTTTTCCTATTACGCCCAATGGGTCCCTCATTACGCAGACAAGGCCCGCCCCCTGGTCAAGTCCACCACATTTCCCCTCTCAGCCGAGGCCTGCGCGGCCTTCAGCCGCATTAAAGGGGACATTGCCAAAGCAACGATGCATGCGGTGGACGAGACCATTCCCTTCCAAGTAGAGAGTGACACCTCCGACTTCGCGCTGGCTGCTACCCTCAATCAGGCAGGAAGGCCGATAGCATTCTTCTCTCATACCCTTCAAGGCCCTGAAATTCGGCACTCCGCGGTGGAGAAAGAAGCCCAGGCCATAGTGGAAGCTATTAGGCAATGGAGGCACTATCTCGCCGGCAAAAGGTTCACCTTGCTGACTGACCAGCGCTCAGTTGCGTTCATGTTCAGCAACCAACAGCGGGGCAAAATCAAAAATGTTAAAATTTTGCGGTGGAGAATAGAACTCTCCACCTACAACTATGATATCCTGTACCGGCCTGGAAGGCTCAATGAGCCCCCTGATGCCCTATCCCGGGGAGCATGTGCCAGTGTACAGCTCAACCAGCTATACGCCCTCCATGCACATCTTTGCCACCCGGGGGTCACCCGATTTTACCATTTCGTGAAAGCCCGGAACCTGCCTTACTCCCTTGAGGACATCAGGGACTGCCAAGTCTGCGCTGAGTGCAAACCGCACTTCTACCGTCCTGAAAAGGCACAACTTATCAAGGCCACCTGCCCCTTTGAGCGACTGAGTGTTGACTTTAAGGGCCCCCTTCCCTCCACCGACCGCAATGCCTACTTTCTCAACATTATCAACGAGTACTCGCGGTTCCCCTTTGCCATCCCCTGCCCCAACACCACTGCCACGTCCATCATAAAAGCCCTGCGCCAGCTCTTCACTCTGTTCGGATATCCCTGCTATATCCACAGTGATAGAGGGTCCTCCTTTATGAGTGACGAGCTGCGCCAGTACCTGCTGGCTAGGGGCATTGCTACTAGTAGGACCACGAGCTATAATCCCCGGGGAAATGGACAGGTGGAGAGGGAGAATGCCACAGTGTGGAAGGCCACACTTTTAGCCCTTAAGTCAAAGGGATTGCTGGTCTCTCGATGGCAGGAGGTCCTCCCCGAGGCACTCCACTCTATCCGCTCCCTGTTACGTACGTCCACCAATGCCACCCCTCATGAGCGCCTCTTTTCTTTTCCCAGGAAGTCTGCCACTGGGACCACCCTACCGGCTTAGCTGACGTCCCCAGGGCCAGTGCTGCTCTGGAAACATGCGAGGAGCAATAAATACTCCCCGATGGTCGAGAGGGTTCACCTACTTCACGCGAACCCCCAGTATGCCTACATGGTCTTACCTGATGGGCGGGAGGACACGGTCTCTGTCCGCGACCTGGCGCCCGCAGGAGCAGCAGACCCCTACCCCAAACACTCCACGGTGACTATGAACCCCGTACCCACTGATGTATATACCCACGAGACACCGTGCACACCAAGCCCTACACAGACTCCTCACGGCACTCCCATACCGGGCGCCTCGCACACGCATGAGGGATCACTGACGCCTAGTGGGCTGACACCTCCAGTCAGGCCGGAACCAGCACAACCACCGTCTCCGGTGCAATCACCACCGGCACCAGTGCAATCACAGCCCGTACTACATAGATCGCAGCGACAGATTCGACCACCTGATAGACTTAACCTGTAAATATACTTGTCAGAAACTTCGCCCCATGGGGACTCTCTTTTAAAACAAAGTGGGGGGTGAATGTGGTGAACTACATATATCTGTCTGGACATGTCCCCCCCCCCCCCCCCGCTGACTGCTCCTGTGGCTCCTCTCACAGACCCCTGTATAAAGGCGATTGGAGGCACTGCCCCTCCCTCAGTCTCCAGGATGTTGTGTGGTGGTCGTTTGCTGCTTGTGCTTTCTTCCAGCCAATAAAAGCCTACCTTAACTCACGTCTCCGAGAGTTATTGATGGTGCATCAGTCCCAACACTAACCCCTGTGACACACCACTTGTCACCAGCAGCCAACCAGAAAAGGCCCCCTTTATTCCTACTCCTTCACTCCTGCCAGTCAGCCAATCTTCTATCCATACTAGTATATTTTCAATAATACCATGGGCTCTTATCTTGTTAAACAGCCTCATGTGCAGCAACTTGTAAAAGGCCTTCTAAAAATCCAAGTAAACAACATCCACCAACTTTCCTTTGTTTATCCTGCCTGCTACTTCCTCAAAGAATTCCAATAGATTTGTCAGGGAAGATTTCCCTTTAATGAAACTATGCTGACTTTGGCCTATTTTAGTATGTGCCTCCAAGTACCCCAAAAGCTCATCCTTAATAACAGACTCCAACATTTTCCCCAATCACTGAGGTCAGACTAACTGGCCGATAATTTCCTTTCTGCTGCCTTTCTCCTTTCTTAAAGAGTGGAGTGACATTTGTAATTTTTCAGTCCTCCAGAGCCTTTCCAGAATATAGAGATTCTTGAAAGATCATTGCTAATGCCTCCACAATCTCTTCAGTACCTCTTTCAGAACCCTGTAGTGTGATCTATTTGGTCCAGGTGATTTCTCTACCTTCAGACCTTTCAGCTTCCCAAAATTTTCTCCTTAGCAATAGTAACATGCTCACTTTAGCCCCCTGACAATCTCAAATTTCAGACATACTGTTAGTGTTTTCCACAGTAAATAATGACACAAAATTGAATGATCTGAAATTTTGAGGTGTGGGCTGAAGTCTCGAAGGTGCAGGATGCTTGCTGCATGGCATGTACTGGCCAAATCGAGAAGCTGGGGCCTGGGCCCAAGAGTGGGGAATGAGCCAATGTTTGGCCTTTGCTGAAGCAGACTTGGAGGCAATTTGATATGGCAGAACTGAGGCAGAGCCCAGGCCCAAGAGTGAGGAAAGACCTGAATTTTGGTCTTTTAAGCACTGGAACAAATTGGAAAGGTCAGGTATGGGCTGATTCAAGGTGTGGGGCCTGGGCCCAAGAGCATATTGAAGCAGCAGGGCCCAGGTCTGAGAGCAAGGAATGATCCGATGTTTGGGCGATTTAAGCACCAGACTAGATTGAAATGTTGGGGCTGGAGTTGAAGGTCCGGCCGTTTCAGCTTGCTGCCCCACAAAGTTTACTCATCTCTGTGCTGAACTGAGAATGTGGCCTGCAACTAATGGTATCCTGAAACAGCTACAGTGATGACTGGCTTTGTGGCTCATTTTCGTGAACTGTTTACTTTTATTGTTTACACAATTTGTTTTCTTTCTCCACACAACCGTTGTTGGACAAAATGGGTTCTTTTTGATTTCTTTAGTTTTGTGGCTGCCTGTAAGATGAATTTAATGGTTGTATATAGTATACATACCTTGATGATAAATGCACTTTGAACTTTGAAAATACTTATTATATTTGTCCGCTATATCTTTGTCCCTCATTACTACTTCTCCAATGTCATTTTCCAATGGTCCAATATCCACTCTCGTCTCTCTTTTACTGTTTATATATCTAAGAATAACCTTTGATATTATTGGCTAGCTTACTTTCATGTTTCATCTTTTCCCTCCTTATGGTTTTTTAGCTGCATTCTGTTGATTTTTAAAAGCTTCACAATCCTCCAACCTCCTACTATTTTTTGCTCTATTATATGCCCTCTCTTTTCTTTTTATTCTGTCTTTGATTTCCCTTGTCAGCCACAGGAGCCTCATCCTCCCTTTAGGATACTTCTTCATCTTTGGGCTGATCCCCTAGTGGGCTGAATCATGAGCTGCTCTGAAAAAAACATTTTGTAGACATTCTACAAGTTCCTTGTCTTTGGATTCAGCACCAACCTGATTTTCCCAATCTACCTGCATATTGAAATCCCCCATGACTATCGTAACATTGCTCTTATTACATACGTTTTCTATTTCCCATTGAAATGTATATCCCACATCCTGGCTACTGTTTGGGGACCTGTATATAACTCTCATCAGGGTCGTTTTACCCTTGCAGTTCCTTAACTCTACCCACAAGGATTCTACATCTTCCAATCCTGTGTCACCTCTTTCTAAGGATTTGATTGCATTTTTTTACCAAATGAGCCACCCCCCGCCCCGCCTACCTGCCTGTCCTTTTGATACAATGTGTATCCTTAGATGTTAAGCTCACAACTATGATCTTCTTTCAGCCACATCTCAGTGATCCCACAATATCATAACAGCCTATGTCTAACGACAAGATCATTGAACAAGGGGTGAATGTCATCAAGACTAATCAGACCCTGAGAATGACACCAAAATGTTGGCCTGTGTATTACAGTGTTCTATGCTCTGTGAGGCTCCCACCTTGCCTTCTGTTCATTGATCAGCCTGTTTTGAAAGCAGCAGGTTGGAATATCCACAGAACTAAAGTGCAGGAAGGAAGATCCCTTGAGATGGAGAGGGAGGGGGGCGGCAGCTCAGCGAGTACATCTCATAGCCTTCAGCTATGGAGTCTGTTAGTATTCAACAGAGAACATAGAAGAGTACAGCACAGAATCAGGCCCTTCAGCTCACAATGTTGAGCTGACAATTAAATTTTGAATCAATTGCCCAACTGAACTCATCCCTTCTGCCTACACAATGTCCATATCCTTCCACTTCGTGCCCACTTATGTCCCTGTCTACAAGCTTCTTGAATGCCTCTATCATATCTGTCTCCACCACCACCCCTGACAGCACATTCCAGGCACCCACCACTCTCTGTGTAAAAAGCTTGCCCCTCACATCTCCCTTGAAATTAACCACTCTCACCATTTGACACTGTGGGAGGGGCGATACTGAGAGAGTCTCACACTGTCGGAGCTCTTTCTCCGAAAGTTGGAAATTTGTGGCAAAATTGCCAAAGAACGGTTTTGGATACCGCCAGAGGACATTGGGCGTGTGGAATATCACCTCGGCAGCAGACTGAAACAGTTTCTTTGCCTGGAAGGATTTGTTTCGGTGAAGTTTTTCAACCTCAGTGGAAAAGCTTGCTTGCATTTATCCTATTTACATCCCTCATAATTTTGAATACCTCTATCAAATTTCCCCTCATTCTCCTATGCTCCAGGTAATAAAGTCCTAACCTATTCAACCTTTTCCTATAACTCAGGTCCTCAAGTCCTCAATTTCCAGCAACCTTCTCTAAGATCAATCTCTCACTTCCCTCTCACATAGCCCTCCACAGCCTCTACTACCTCCTTCCACTCTTTGTGTTCTATGGACTGAGAGTGGGACAGTGACAGGGCTGTCTACAAGAAGGGTCAGAGCAGTCTCTATTTCCTGAGGAGACTGAGGTCCTTTAACATCTGCCGGACGATGCTGAGGATGTTCTACGAGGCTGTGGTGGCCAGTGCTATCATGTTTACTGTTGTGTGCTGGGGCAGCAGGCTGAGGGTAGCAGACACCAGCAGAATCAACAAACTCATTCGTAAGGCCAGTGATGTTGTGGGTGTGGAACTGGACTCTCTGACAGTGGCGTCTGAAAAGAGGATGCTGTCCAAGTTGCATGCCATCTTGGACAATGACTCCCATCCACTCCATAATGTACTGGTTAGGCACAGGATTACATTCAGCCAGAGACTCATTCCACCGAGATGCAACACTGAGCGTCATAGGAAGTCATTCCTACCTGTGGCCATCAAACTTTACAACTCCTCCCTCGGAGTGTCAGACACCCTGAGCCAATAGGCTGGTCCTGGACTTATTTCCACTTGACATGATTAACTTATTATTATTTAATTATTTATGGTTTTATATTGCTGTATTTCTTCACTATTCTTGGTTGGTGTGGCTGTAATGAAACCCAATTTCCCTCAGGATCAAGAAAGTATGTCTGTCTGTCTGTCTGTCTGTCTGTCAGTCCCTGAACCTGCTGAGGACACTGACATGGGGAGGAATATGGATCTGATCAGTGATTAAACAGACCTGGGCCTTTAAAAGGGCTGAATGCCCTTCTGCCAGCCGTGTGCCCCGTGTGGCACAAACCCACCGAGATCTGCCACACACGTTGTGATTTTCTCAGCGCCCTGTCACTGAGAATGGATTCCAGCCTGTTGTCATCACGCTGGTTTACAGTTCCGTTTTCTCTCTGCCTGCCTTCCCCAAATGTACTGTATTATATTTACCACGTTCCAATCCACCGGGACTGGCTCAGAACTGACAGCGTTTATTCCAACTTCCAAATCGGATTTCACTTTGTGTTCAATAATGACATTAGCTTGGTGTAATCACCACAGATCACAGAGGGACAGCAATGTAACAAGTGGCATGTTTTTGTGTGGTTGAGTCAGCAGGAAGGTTCTCTGCTCAGGAAGTTAAAACCCAATGGCCGAAGCCTAGAGACTTGAGACTGGAGGCTCAGAGATCTGTCCTGGGATTGGAGGCAAATCTGTGTGGATGTAGGAGGGGGAGGAATGGGTCTTGTTTTGCTGTTGTTCTTCTGCAGATTGCTGTTGCAGGTTCCTGAGGCTGGTTATGTTGGTGCTAGAATGTGGGACGACACTTGCAGGCTACCCCCAGCTCATCCTTAGGTTCCTGAGGCCGGTCTGGACAGTCTGCAGCTTCCTGAGGCCGGTCTGGACAGTCTGCAGCCTGTCGTGGCAGGTTCCTGAGGCCGGTCTGGACAGTCTGCAGCTTCCTGAGGCTGGTCTGGACAGTCTGCAGCTTCCTGAGGCCGGTTTGGACAGTCTGTAGCCTGTCGTGGCAGGTTCCTGAGGCCGGTCTGGACAGTCTGCAGCCTGTCGTGGCAGGTTCCTGAGGCCAGTCTGGACAGTCTGCAGCCTGTCGTGGCAGGTTCCTGAGGCCGGTCTGGACAGTCTGCAGCCTGTCGTGGCAGGTTCCTGAGGCCAGTCTGGACAGTCTGCAGCCTGTCGTGGCAGGTTCCTGAGTCCGGTTTGGACAGTCTGCAGCCTGTCGTGGCAGGTTCCTGAGGCCAGTCTGGACAGTCTGCAGCCTGTCGTGGCAGGTTCCTGAGGCCGGTCTGGACAGTCTGCAGCCTGTCGTGGCAGGTTTCGGAGGCCGGTTTGGACAGTCTGCAGCTTCCTGAGGCCGGTTTGGACAGTCTGCAGCTTCCTGAGGCCAGTCTGGACAGTCTGCAGCCTGTCGTGGCAGGTTCCTGAGGCCGGTTTGGACAGTCTGCAGCTTCCTGAGGCCAGTCTGGACAGTCTGCAGCCTGTCGTGGCAGGTTCCTGAGGCCGGTCTGGACAGTCTGCAGCCTGTCGTGGCAGGTTCCTGAGGCCAGTCTGGACAGTCTGCAGCCTGTCGTGGCAGGTTCCTGAGTCCGGTTTGGACAGTCTGCAGCCTGTCGTGGCAGGTTCCTGAGGCCAGTCTGGACAGTCTGCAGCCTGTCGTGGCAGGTTCCTGAGGCCGGTCTGGACAGTCTGCAGCCTGTCGTGGCAGGTTCCTGAGGCCGGTTTGGACAGTCTGCAGCTTCCTGAGGCCGGTTTGGACAGTCTGCAGCCTGTCGTGGCAGGTTCCTGAGGCCGGTTTGGGTGGGCTGCTGATTACAGTTCAATGGCCTGCTCTGCGGGAAGAATAGTTAGGCACAGAGGTTTGGGTCAAGGCTTAAGGACAATCTAAATTTGGGAGGGAGGCAATATCCCTGCCAGAAGTCAGAACTATTTTCTGATTGCCAGTAAGTTATAACAGTATTTGTGGCTTTACCGTCACTAGCTCTATTTTTGCAGGACCCTGGGCTGTTATTTTAAAACTGACAGCTGTGCACGCTTAACACAGCGACAGAGTTTCGTTGTGACTTGTGTTATCAAAGTATATCTGCAGGATATTCTGCCAGTAGTAAAGACAGTTACTACCCAGGTTGTTCTGTTTTGCCCACTCTGTGCAGCTGTTGGTGTGTGTCCAAGGGAAATGTAGAGGCGAGGGTCAAAAGGTGTAGTTTTGATACAGGCATTCTCGGGTAATAAAAACCCAACATACAGTCACTTCCTGCACACGACAGTTCTCATCAGATTATTGTCTTCGAAACTCCGATATACGCACGTACAATCGGCAGATCTAGTGTTGTTCAAATAATAATCTGAAACCGTAAATTGCACGTATCATGAAGAACTATAATATTGTACTACTGTGAGACTGTAATCTCTGAATTAACCATGTTTGGGGGGGAAAAAAATCAGACTTAGTTTCCTCTCTCTCTCCAAAGTAAATTTATTATCAAAGTATGTGTATGTCACCATATTCACTTTCTTACAGGCCTTCAGAGAAATACAATAGAATCAGTGTAAAACTACACACAAAGACAGACAAACAATCAATGTGCAAAAGAAGACAAACCGTACAAACATTAAAAAATAAACAAACAACAATAAGTAAATAAATAATACTGAGAACATGAATTGCAGAGTCCTTGAAAGTGAGTCCATAGCTTATGGAATCAGTTCAGTGTTGAGGTGAGTGCAGTTATGATTGATGGTTGAAAGGTAATGATACTTTCGCTATCATACGATGAAGGGTGCTCTCAATATTGAATGAACATTGCGTATTTTCACTCACTATTGTTGAGGTGTCACTATCAATGAGTTCCCTTCCCTTGAGATAGTTGAGGTGTCAATATTCAAGTCAAGTTTAACTGGACTGTATACACATACAGCACAACATGAGATGCTTCTCTGCACCAAGGTGTAAGCACAGCAGTACGATAACGCACATACAACACACAATAATCTAGGAGAGTACAAATTAGATCTACAAATGAATTACACATAGATAAGCAAAGTGAAGTGCATAAATATTGTAGGGTACAGTACAAATTATCCGGTGACACTTCAAAAGTGTTGTGGCAGGGAGTTCAGAAGCCTAAAGGCCTGAGGGAAGAAGCTGTTTCTCATCCTGACCGTTACTGTCTTTCTGCATTGGAACTCCTGCCTGATGGTAGGAAGTCAAAGAGGATGCTGGATGGATGGGTGGATCCTTGATAATACTAAGGGCCCTGCATATCCCAATGATCCTCTCAGCCATTCTCACAGTCCTTTGTAAGGTCCAATGCTTGGCTGCTCCCGTACCGGATGAAGGTGCAGCTTGTCAGGATACTCTCAATGGTGCTCCAGTAAAATTTATGGGGAACCTCGCTTGCCTCTATCTCCTCAGGAAGCGGGGGCACTACTGTGCCTTTTTATTTAGGGAAGTGATATTGAGGGACAAGATGAGGTCATCTGTGATGTGAACTCCCAAGAACTTGGTGCAATTAATTCTTCATACAGAGGAGCTATGTATGCACCGAGGAGGATAGTTCATCTGCACTTTCCTGAAGTCCAAAATTATTTCCTTGGTCTTCTCCATGTTCAGACTTAGGTTGTTGTTCTCACACAATCCACCAGCCACTCCACTTCCTCTCTGTACTCCCACTCATCATTGTTGTTGGTGAGGCCGACCACTGCTGCGTCATCTGCAAACTTGGTGACGTGGTTTGAGCTGAATCCCGCGACAGTCGTGTGGACAGCAGTGGGCTGAGCACCAGTGCCCAGCGGAATGAGACCAGAGACTTGGCTGTCCATGTGGACTTACTGCCAAGAAGTCCAGGATCCAGTTACAGACCCAGCAAGGACAGTTTTGCCACCAGTTTTTGTGGTATGATGGTGTTAAATGCCAAATTGAGGTCTATAAACAGCAACCCGGCAGATGAGAACCCATTTTTCAGGTGGGACAGGACAGAATGGAGAGCAGTGGCTATGGCATCATCAGTGGATTGATTCAGAGTCACAATCAGGTTTAATATTCCTGGCATATGTCATAAAATTTGTTGCCTTTGCAACAGCAGGGAAATGCAATGCATAACAATAGAAAAAATGTGGATTACAGTAAGTATATATGTAAAATAGTTAAATAAGTAGTGCAAGTATAAATATAAAGAAGTAGTGAGGTAGTAATCATGGGTTCAATGTCCATTCAGAAATTGGATGGCAGAGGGAAGAAGCTGTTCCTGAATTGTTGAGTGTGTGCCTTCAGGCTTCTGTATCTCCTTCCTGATGGTGCAATGAGAACAAGGCATGACCTGGGTGATGGGGGTCCTTAATAATGGATGCCACCTTTTTGAGGCATCGCTCCTTGCAGAAGTCCTGGATACTACAGAGTCCAGTGCCCATGATGGAGCTGACTAAGTTTACAGCTCTCTGCAGCATACTCTTCCAGTAAGATGGTGTTGCGTTCAGAAGCAGCGGCCTCTCAGGGACCAACGAAAGGTGTTTATTTCTCTGTTAAATGCATTTTTTACCATAGCACAACAATGCTGGACTCCAAAAACTTCAGGTACTGCAGGTCAGTGAGCTGCTCATTGGCAGAGGTGCTGGACCCAGTGCAGACCGTGTTGCTGCCTGTTATAGAAAGGAATCAAAGGCATCAGAGTTGGTCCACAAAGACAGCATGCAATGTAACTGTGGGTGATTGTCTTGGATGTTTCTCTCGCGATTGCAAGGCCTTGTTGGACATTGATAATGTAGGATGCGGCAGGATTGTTTGGTGCCACAAAGTTGGCAGGGGAGCTGTGTGGGCTAGGTTGTAGCTAGGACTAGGCCTCAAGCTGCGGACTTGCCTGTTGCTGCAGTCCAGGAAAGAAGATGTCAGAGGTGGTATGCCATGGAGTCCGTGCACAGTTTGGGGCTGGCCTCTCCTGTCAGTGCTGCACTCCAGTGTTCAATCGGTGGAATGACAGGCTGGATTGCGTGTATATAGGCTGCACACTACAGGGAACTGTACCATCAATTTGTGGAAAAAAATTGCTAGTGTCTTTGGTGACAGAACAAATCTCCTCAAATTCCTAATTAAATATAAGACCATAAGACTGTCATGGTCCAGATCGGGTTCCCTTTAAATTTCCTTTGTTTGTGTTATGATTGGGACCATTGATTCCTTGTTTCCCTTTAATTCTCTGTTTTCCCGTGTCCCTCAGGCTTGGTGATTAAAGACAATCTACTCTCGACTGAACTGGCAGTTTATAAGTCTCCAGCTTTCAGCCGTTCGGCGCGAGAGCGTTATGGATCGTTAATGAAGCCACCGAAGCTAGTGCAAGCCGAAATCATCTTGCCAGAGTCAACTAAGTTTCGTAAGCCAAGTCTCCGCCCTGAAGCAAGTGCCAACAAGCTGCCTTCCCTCGCTAGAATGGGTCCGACAAAGTTAACCGCTCACCGCTACTTGGAGCAAACTTGTGTCCAGATAAAGAACTGTCTATCAGTGTGTGGTCTCCATCTCCATGTCCTGTGTCGAAAATGGGTCCCAGCCCTGTGCCCTAGAAGGGTCCTGGTCCTGTATCAAAAAGAGTTCCAAATCCGTCCTCTGTCCAAGGAGGAGCCCTGGCTCAGTGTTTCTTGTCCTCGCCTCCACAGGGTAAGCCTGGCCGTTTGCCGCTACCCTGAGTTGAGAACTGTCATTTTGTGTCCAAGCCTAAGCTCTGAGGTTCAAGTATCAAGTCCAAGCTCCAAGGTTCAAGTTCCAAGCCCATGTCTGGGTCCCGAGTTCCAGGATCCAGTTCCAAGCCCAAGTCCAAGCTTTGTGTTCTCATCCTGTGCAGGAGTTCCTCATCCAGTCCTGTTGCCTTGCCACGTCTTGTCCTCACCTAGATCCGGAGTCCAAGCCCGAGACAAGACCCAGGTTCCGGGTCCCTATCCAGTCTCTGGCTCAGAGTCCTTGTCCAGGTTCCAAGTTCCTAGTTCCTTGTCCAAGTCCCACTTTCCTGGTCTAGTCCTAGCCCAGGCCCTGTATCCTAGTCTTGTCCAGGGCCTGTGTCTGGTCCAGCATCGTTTCTTCCCCTCTTCCCTGGCTTTCTTGACACACCTAGCCCATTATGCTTATTCCCACTTCCACTTTACTCTCTCCTTAATTTCTCTCTGTTCTATCCTTGCATCATGGCTTTCCTTGTAATTATTAATAAACTCTATTTCATTAACCCTACAAAATGTGTTTGTGTCCTGCACTTGAGTCCACCCTTGCCCTGCACTTGGGACAAAGACCATAAGACATTAGACTATTTGGCCCACAGAGTCTGCTCCGCCACTCAGTCATCAGAGGATGAGAGGTGACCTGATAGAGGTGTGTAAGATGATGAGGAGCATTGATCATGTGGATAGCCAGAGGCATCTTCCCAGGGCTGAAATGACTAACATGAGGGGCATAGTTTTAAGGTGCTTGGAAATAGATACCGAGGGGCTGAGAATGGTGTGTGCATGGAATGCACTGACAGCACAGTCGTGGAAGCGGATACAAAAGGATCTTTTAAGAGCTTGTTAGATAGGTATATGGACAATACAAGTTTTTTACATCAATTATATATTACACCACAAAAAATAAATAGATTAAACCCAAATTTATCTGATCAATGTTTTTGATGTAATCAAAAAATTGGTACTTTTTTACACTCTACTTGGTCTTGTTTTAAAATTCAACTGTTCATCCAAGATGGCGGCATGACACAGCTTGCAGCAGCCACTCTGGAACTGATTATCTGTTATTTGTGAAGTGGGGTGCCGTGCGCAATCATAATTGATTGAAAATGGACGTGGAAGCACGGAGAAACATCGGGAAGACCTTCTTGGTTGCTGCTGCTGCTGTGAGGTCCGGGACTCTGCTGGGAAGAACAAGCCCCCAGTCCTTGGGGTCACGTTGCCGATGGCCGTTGGCGGGGCCGTCTTAATACACTCGGCAGAGGATGGTGCTCGGAGAAGCTGTGCCGGAGGGGATGGTCGTCGGCTCGGAGGTTCGACGGACTCAGGTCGCTTTCGGTGTGTGCTGCGTCTGCGAGGCTGAGTCGGGCAGCGCCTTGTAAGTCCATAGCGGGGGTATTCCCTTCTGCCGCTGGCGTGGGATGGCGAGTCTGTCGGGACCCTGGGGACTTGTGGAAACTGTGGTGATTTCTTTTGAACTTATAGTCCTTTAACATCTTGGACTATTTTTACTGTGCCCATAGTCTGTATTTTTTTTAATCAATTTGCACTGTTGTAACTATATGTTGTAATTATGTGGTTTTGTGCAGGTCTTGTAGCTTTAGTTTTTGGTCTTGTTTTTGTCTGGTGGATTTGGAGCTCCTTTCCGGGGAATGCGCTAAGATGGTAGCGCGATATTAATACGCAGCAGCCTCTCCGGACTCTGGATTGGGGATTGCCAAACGTTACGTGGATTTTCTGGTGTAGTCTGTTTTGTCATATGCTTTTGTGATATTATTCTGGGGGAACGTTGTCTCATTTTCTAACTGCATTGCATTTGTGGTTTCTAAATTACAATAAACTGAATCTGAATCTGAATCTGAATTTTGGATAAATTTAAGAGTTTTATTGGAACAAATTATTGGAACACAACTTCCACATAACCCAATATTATTTTTACTAGGTGATATTGAAGGGATAAACCTGAAACCTAAATTGAACAAATATCAGAAAGAATTTATAAAAATTGCATCGGCAGTAGCCAAAAAGGCTATTGCAGTTACTTGGAAATCGGATTCATACTTAAGTATGGATCGTTGGAAGAATGAAATTTTTACCTGCATTCCACTTGAAAAAAATTACTTATAATTTAAGGAATAAATATGACATATTTCTGAAAATTTGGCGCCCTTATTTACAAAAGATGGGATTAAATATATAGGTGCTCCGAAGATAAAGTTATTGGTCATCTGGGGAAAGAAATAAATATATATATTAAAGCTATTTTGAATTCCATGGAGCATATGGGGACTTTCCGATATCCACGCAGTCTTTCTTTTTTCTTTCTTTTTTTTCTCTTTTTTTTAAGATAGGGATATGTTAGGAGGAGGGGTTAAGGGGAGGGGGGCTGATATTATTCTATTCTACTCCATGTAACCTTTTTGAAAATTCAATTTAAATTTTTTTTTTATAAAGATAGGTACACGGAGCTTAGAAAAGTAGAGTGCTATGCACTAGGGAAATTCTAGGCAGTCTCTAGAGTAGGTTACATGGTCAGTACAACATTGTGGGCTGAAGGGCCTGTAATGTGCTGTAGATTTCTATGTTCTGTGTTCTATGGCTGATCCTTTTCTCTCCTCCTCAGCCCCACTCTCTGGCCTTCTCCCCGTAACCTTTGATGTCATGTCCAGTCAAGAACCTATCAATCTCTGCCTTAAATACACCCAACGACCTGGCTTCCAGAGCTGCCTGTGGTAACAAATTGCACATATTCATCACCCTCTGGCTAAAGAAGTTTCTCTGCATCGCTGTTTTAAATGGACACCCCTCTATACTGAGGCTGTGCCCTCTTGTCCTAGACTCTCCTACCATCAAATGTTCTCGTATGATAACCTTTTAATTCCCATACTCATTCTTGTGAACCTCCTCTGAACACTCTCCAATGCCAGCACATCTTTTCTTAGATGACAAGCCCAAAGCTGTTCACAAGACTCAAGGTGAGACCTCACCAGTGCCTCATAAAGCCTCAGCATCACATCCCTGCTTTTGCATTCAACACCTCTTGAAATGAATACATTTGCCTTCCTCACCACAGACTCTACCTGCAAGTTAACCTTTGGTGTGTTCTGCACAAGGATTCCCAAATCCCTTTGCATCTCAGATTTTTGGATTTTCTCCCTGTTTAGAAAATAATCTCCACATTTATTTCTACTACCAAAGTGCATGACCCTGCATTTTCCAACATTCATTCGCCACTTTCTTGCCCATTCTCCCAATTTGTTTAAGTCCTTCTGCATCCTACCTGTTTCCTCAACACTACCGGTCCACCAATCTTGGTATCATCTGCAAACTTGGCAACAAAGCTATCTATTCCATCATCTAAATCATTGATATACAGCATAAAAAGAGGTGATCCCAACACCGACCCCTGCAGAACACGACTAGTCACTGGCAGCCAACCAAAAAAAGATCCTTTTATTCCCACTCATTGCCTCCTACCAGCCAGCCAATGTTCTAACAGTGCAAGTAACTTTCCTTTAATACCATGGGCTCTTAACGTGGTAAGCAGCCTCATGTGGCACCTTGTTGAAGGCCTTCTGAAAGTCCAAATAACATCCACTGCATCCCCTTTGTCTATCCTACTTCTAATCTCTTCAAATGAATTCAAAGGTTCATCAGGCAAGATTCTCCCCAAAAGAAACCATGCTGACTTTGTCCTATATTGTCCTGTGTCACCAAGTACTCCATAACCTCATTCTTAACAATTGACTCCAACGTCTTCCCAACTACTGAGGTCAGGCTAACTGGTCGATAATTTCCTCTTTGCTGCCTCCCTCCTTTATTAAAGAATGGAATGACATTTGTAATTTTCCAGTCCTCTGGCACCATGCCAGAGTCTAGCGATTGTTGAAAGGTCATTTCTAATGCCTCCGCAATCTCTACACTACTTCTTTCAGAACTCTAGGGTGCAGTTCCTCTGGTCCGGATGACTTATGTGCCTTTAGGTCTTTCAGCTTTTTGAGCACCTTCTCCCTTGTAATAGTAACTGTTCACACTTCATTCCCTCACACCTTTCAACATCTGACACACTGAAGACCGATGCAAAATACTCATTTAGCTCAACTGCCATCTTCTTATCTCCTGTTATTATTTCTCCGACCTCGTTTTCTAGTGGTCCTATATCCACTCTCATCTCTCTTTTATTTTTTACATACTTGAAAAAGCTTTTACTATCCACTTTGATATTGTTTTTCTAGCTTGCTTTCATATTTCATCTTTTCCCTCCTAATGATTCTTTTAGTTGCTCTCTGTAGGGTTTCAAAAGCTTTCAACCCTCTGTCTTCCCACAAATTTTTGGTTTGTCATAATCCTCTCTTTTGTTTTTACATTACCTTTGACTTCCCTTGTCAGCCACCATTGGACTATTTTGCCATTTGAGTGTTTCTTCATTTTTGGAATACATCTGTCCTGTACCTTCTTCATTTGTTTCAGAAACTCACACCAATGCACCTCTGCTGTCATCCCTGCCAGCATCTCTTTCCAATTTACTTTGGCCAACTCCTCTCTCACACCACTGTAATTTCCATTACTCCACTGAAATACTGCTATATCAGACTTTACTTTCTCCCTATCAAATTTCAAATTGAACTCAATCGTATTACGATCACTGTCTTTTAAGGGCTCTTTTAGCTTAAGCTCTGTAATCACCTTCAATTCATTACATAACACCCAATCCAGCATAGCTGATCTCCTAATAGGCTCAATGACAAATTGATCTAAAAAGCCATCTTGTAGGCATTCAACAAACTCACTTTCTTGAGCTCCATTACCAACCTGATTTTCCCAATCGACCTTCATGTTGAAATCTCCCATGACTATCATAACATTGCCCTTTTGATACGCCTTTTCTATTTCCCGTTGTAATCTGTGCTTCACATCCCAGCTGCTGTTGGGAGGTCTATATATAACTGCCATCAGGGTCCTTTTACCCTTGCAGTTTCTTAACTCAACCCACAAGGATTCCAATCCTATGTCACATCTTTCTACCAATTTGATGCCATTTCTTTACCAGCAGAGCCATACCTCCCCCTCTGCCTACCTTCCTATCCCTCCGATACAACGTGTAACCTTGGACATTCAGCTCCCAACTACAACCATCCTTCAGCCACGGTTCAGTGATGGCCAAAGCATCATACCTGACAATCTGTAAATGTGCAACAAGATCATCCACTTTTTTTCTTATACTGCTTGCAGAGATATAACATTTTGAGTACTGTATTTGCTACCCTTCTTGATTCTGTATCCTTAATGCACTAATACTCACCCTGCTGGTTGCAATTATGTACTATCATCTGCCTGCCCTTCCTGACAGTTTGACTGCATGCTAACTTTGCTTTTTTATCATCCGTCCTATCATGACGGATCTGTCCTTCACTCCAGTTCCCACACCCCTGCCAAATTAGTTTTAACCCTCCCCAAAAGCTCTAACAAACCTGCCTGCGAGAATATTGATTGCCCTCGGGTTCAGATGCAACCTGTCACTTTTGTACAAGTCATACCTCCCCCACATGAGATCCGATTGATCAAAGAACCTGAAGCCCTGCCCCCTGCAGCAACTTCTCAACCCCACCATAATCTGCTAAATCATCCTGTTCCACACTCATTGGTGAATTACACAGGTACCAATCCAGAAATTACTACCCCTGGATGTCCTGCTTCTCAGCTCTCTGCTTAGCTCCCTGAATTTTCTTTTCAGGACCTCTTTGATTTTCCTTCCCTTGTCATTGGTATCAGTATGTACCAAGACATCTGGTTGCTCTCCCTTACCCTCCCTCCCCCTCCAATATAGCCACTGTCATACCCTCTATGTAGCTTTCAACTCAAGTCAAGTCACTTTTTATTGTCATTTCGACCATAACTGCTGGTACAGTACACAGTAAAAACGAGACAACGTTTTTCAGGTCCATGGTGCTACATGAAACAGTACAAAAACTACACGGAACTACGTAAAAACAACACAGATAAAAAAACTACACTAGACTACAGACCTACCCAGGACTGCATAAAGTGCACAAAACAGTTCAGGCATTACAATAAATAATAAACAAGACAATAGGCATAGTAGAGGGCAGTAAGTTGGTGTCAGTCCAGGCTCTGGGTATTGAGGAGTCTGATGGCTTGTGGGAAGAAACAGTTACATAGTCTGGTCGTGAGAGCCCGAATGCTTCCGTGCCTTTTCCCAGATGGCAGGAGGGAGAAGAGTTTGTATGAGGGGTGCGTGGGGTCCGTCATAATGCTGTTTGCTTTGCAGATGCAGCGTGTAGTGTAAATGTCTGTAATGGTGGGAAGAGAGACCCCAATGATCTTCTCAGCTGGCCTCATTGCAGAATCTTGCGATCCGAGATGATGCAATTTCCAAACCAGGCAGTGATGCAGCTGCTCAGGATGCTCTCAATACAACCCCTGTAGAATGTGATGAGGATGGGGGTGGGAGATGGACTTTCCTCAGCCTTCACAGAAAGTAGAGATGCTGCTGGGTTTTCTTTGCTTTGAGGGGCCAGGTGAACACCAAGAAATTTGGTGCTCTTTACGATCTCTACCGAGAAGCCGTCGATGTTCAGCGGGGAGTGGTCACTCTGTGCCCTCCTGAAGTCAACAACCATCTCTTTTGTTTTGTTCACATTCAGAGACAGGTTATTGGCTCTGCATCAGTCCGTTAGCCGCTGCACCTCCTCTCTGTAAGCTGACTCATCGTTCTTGCATTTGAGACTCACCACGGTCGTGTTGTCAGCGAACTTGATGATGTGGTTCGAGCTGTGTGTTGCAGCACAGTCGTGGGTCAGCAGAGCGAACAGCAGTGGACTGAGCACACAGCCCTGGGGGGGGGGGGGGGGCCCATGCTCAGTGTGATGGTGTTGGAGATGCTGCTCCTGATCCGGACTGACTGAGGTCTCCCAGTCAGGAAGTCTAGGATCCAGTTGCAGAGGGAGGTGTTCAGGCCCAGTAGGCTCAGCTTTCCAATCAGTTTCTGAGGGATGATTGTGTTGAATGCTGAACTGAAGTCTATGAACAGCATTCGAATGTACGTGTCTTTTTTGTCAATATCTGCATCAATATATTGGGCCCAGGATAGATCCTCAGAGACCTTGACACCCAGGAATTTCAAATTACTCACTCTGTCCACTTCTGATCCCTCTATGAGGACTCATGTATGCTCCTGGTCTTACCCTTTCTGAAGTCCTCAATCAGTTCTTTGGTCTTACTGATACTGAGAGCAAGATTGTTGCTGCGACACCACTCATCTAGCTGGTATATCTCCCTTCTGTACGTCCTCATCACCATCTGAAATTCTGCCAACGATGGTTGTATCATCAGTGAATTTATAGATGGTATTTGAGCTGTGCCTAGCTACACAGTCTTGGGTATAAAGAGCAGAGCACTGGGCTAAGCACATATCCTTGAGGTGTGCTAGTGTTGATTGTCAGTGAGGTGGAGATGTTATTTCCAGTCCTCACAGATTATGGTCTTCCAGTTAGGAAGTCAAGGATCCAATTGCAGAGGGAGGTACAGAGGCCCAGATACTTACTGTGATAGAAGTTTATTCTGGCCATAACCAATGTCTCAAAGCATTTCATCACTGATATTGGTTATTAAGGTAGCTCACTCTGTTCCTCTTGGGCACTGGAATAATTGTTGCCTATTTGAAGCAGGTGGGAACTTCCGAACTATTGCAATGAGAGATTGAAAATGTCTTTGAACACACCCGCCAGTTGATTGGCACAGGTTTCTCCATTCATTTCTGGTCCTCACTACTCATTCTGTAGTCTACCAGCTTGGCCATTGGGGCATGTCACCCTACGAGGGTTCACCCTCTTGAAAGACAGACTGACGTCAGCCTCCAAAACAGAGATCACAGGGTCACCAGGCGCTGCAGGGATCCTCATAGCTGTAGTTGTATTCTCCCTTTCAAAGCGTGCATAAGAGGCTTTGGAGTGAAGTATCACTGCTATTCATGATCGGTTTTGCTTTGTAGAAGTACTGGCCTGCAAACCCTGCCAGAATTGAGTTGCACCTGATGTCGCCCCCAACCCTGTTCAGAATTGTTCCTTTGCTCTTGAGATAGCCCTCCACAAGTCGTACCTGCTTTCCTTGTACAGACCTGGGTTACTAGACTTGAATGCCATAGATCTAGCCCTCAGCAGACTACGATCTTCCTGGTTCATCCATGACTTTTGATCCAGGTATGTACAGTATGTTCACAAAAGCATGCACTCATCCACGCAGATTTTAATGAAGTTAGTGATAGTTGTGGTGTACTCATTCAGACCCGAAGATGAATTCCTGAATATTGTCCAGTCCACTGACTCAAAGCAGTTGTAAGAGCTCCTGTCCCTCCCTTGTCCATTCATTTTTGGTCCTCACTACTTGTTCTGTAGTCTTCAGCCTCTACCTATACTCAGGGAGTAGGAGTACGACCAGGTGATCAGACTTTCCAAAGTGTGGGGTAGTACGGTAAGCACTCTTGATGGTGGCAATAAGCAAACTGGAAAGGGTCCAACGTAGCTGGGAGAAAGGCTTCACCTCAACTTCAGCCATATGGAGTGTCTGCTCCCCGGGAGGAGGGGTGCCTTCCTCACCAACACTTTGTTCTGTGCATCAGGACACACTCAAAAGACATTCAGCCTGTCAGAGAGTGAGGCATCCTGGTCACTGACACGTAGGATAGACTTGTAATCTGTAATCCTGCAAGTTCCATGTCCTGTGCACCTTGTGTCTCTGTTATCACAGAGTGGTTGTACTGTACATGCTCTGAGAATGCTCCCATTTCACCTTCCTGATGGAGCGGGAAAGCACAGTTCTTGCTTCCCTGAGAGCTGGCACGCCTCCTAATCTAAAGGCAGCATCAGGATCCCTCCGCTTGCTCCACATCTGCAGGAAGCCATGGCTTCTGATGTGCCCTCACACAGATGTGCATCGTCCTCAGTGCACTTCTCTATGCATCTGGCCACTATGCAGCTACTAACGCATTCACTCACAATACTCGAGGTGACACTATTAACAAATTCCCTCAAGGTAGCTGAGATGTCACTATTAACTTGTTCACTCATAATACTTAAGGTGTCACTATTAATATGTTCACCCGTAATTGTTGAGGTGAAACTATTAAAGAATTCCCTCAAAATGACAATGTGAGATGCCACAGGCCAGTTTCCTTTGTTTGGTGGGGAGACAGCTGACAAGGGAGCAGCGTGGCCTCGAATGCGGTAAGGACAAGGCCTCAAGCGGGCTTGCCTGCTGCTGCAGTCCAGGTGAGATGATGCTGGAGGTGGTGTAGCATGGAGTCTGTGCTCATTTGGGAGCTGGCCTCTCCTGTCAGTGCTGCCCTCAAGTGTTCAACTGGGGGAAGGACATGTTGGATTGCCATGTCACTCAGGGACTTGGACTACGTGTTTTCTCATGTAACGATGTGTGTTTTTTTTCTCTCCCCCGCTCTTTTGAATGTATGTTATGAGCTGGGCTCCAGAGGAATGCTGTCTCGTTCAACTGTATCCATGTATCATCTGAATGATAACTAAACTTGATTTGATTTGATCTGACTATTAATGAGATCTGTAGCGATAGTTGAAGTATTACTATTAACGAGTTCCTTCCAGATAGTCGAGATGTCACTATTAACAACTTCCCTAGTGATAATTGAGATGACACTATTAAAGATTTCCCTAGTGATACTTTAGGTGAAATTATTAACAATTCCCCTCATGATAGTTCAAGTGTCACTATTGATGAGCTCCATCATAAGATTCAAGGTGACACTGTTAAGTTCCCCGGAGATAGTCCAGGTATCACTGATAATAAGTTCCCTAGAGATAGTCAAGCTGACACTAGTAATGAGTTCTCTAGAGATAGTCGAGGTGACACTAGTAACGAGATCCCTAGAGGTAGTTGAGGTTACACTATAAACAAGTTCCCTCATGATAGTCAAGGTGACACTAGTATCGAGTTCCCTCAAGATAGTCGAGGTGATACTAGTAATGAGTTCCCTCAAGATAGTCGAGGTGATACTAGTAATGAGTTCCCAAAAAATAGTCGAGGTGACACTAGTAACGAGTTCCCTAGAGGTAGTTGAGGTTACACTATAAACAAGTTCCCTCATGATAGTCGAGGTTACACTATAAACAAGTTCCCTCAAGATAGTCGAGGTGATACTAGTAATGAGTTCCCTCAAGATAGTCGAGGTGATACTAGTAATGAGTTCCCAAACAATAGTCGAGGTGACACTAGTAACGAGTTCCCTAGAGAAAGTCGAGTTGACACTAGTAATGAGTTCCCTAGAGATAGTTGAGGTTACACTATAAACAAGTTCCCTCATGATAGTCGAGGTGACACTGTCACGCGTTTCCTGGAGAGAGTCGAGGTTACACTATTAATGAGTTCTCTGGATCCTTGTTGCTCCTTATCAATGAATAAGCCCAGCGCACTTTGTCTGCCTGGTGAATCGGGGGATTTTCCAGAGCCAACAGCACAACTTCACACACAGCGAGGCCAGCGTTCTCTCTCTGACGGAATACTTTGATTAAAAATACTTCCCTAGAATTAGCTCCCTGCTGACCCATTCACTGTGTTGTGTTTAGGAATGGTTTTTGATCTGATTGGTGAACAGAGTTATCCCTCCACCTCCCCAGGAGGCTGCTAACAGAGATTTTGTCAACACAGCCCAGTCAGACTGCTTGGATGAATCTTCCCCGCTGTTGTGACCTCTGCCCTGGCTCAGAATATCTGTTCACCTCACTCCCCCCCCTCCCCAGCTGACAGAGAGTGTGCCTGTCTAATGCCAGGGCTCCTCTCTGCACCCCATCCACTGACATAATTCAGAGGACTTACAGCAATTCTGTAACAGCTCATGGTCCCTTGGTGAGGTGGGCACCGATTCCTCATGACAGAGCCTCTGACCCTCAAAGCCAATCTCTGATGGGGCACGGTCTGGTGTTGGGGGAATTGTCCCCCTCACATTGCCTTTGCTGGTGAACAGTATCAGCTCTTGTTGCAACACTGGTTTCCATATGATCACAACAACACTGCTGAATGTGGGGGGAAGAGAGCATGTCCCTGGGTGTAGTGAATGTCCTGTGGGTGCAGGGAACATCCTGTGGGTGTAGGGAATGTTGTCTGGTGCAGGGAATGTCCTGTGGGTTTAGGGAATGTCATGTGGATGCAAAGAATGTTGTGTGGGTATAGGAAATGTCCTGTGGGTGCGGCAAATGTCCTACGGGTGCAGGGAATGTCCCGTGTGCAGGAAATGTTGTGTGGATGAAGGGAATGTCCTGTGGGTGTAGGGAATGTCCTTTTGGTGTAGGGAATTTCCCTTAGGTGACTTGATAAGCTGATAACCCACGGATCCAGACCCTGAGTCACATTTGCACATCTCCAAACGTGGAGTCTCTGAGCCTGCAGCGATTTGCAGCCCGAACACGCACACAGACATGCCTTGCCAGCTTCCTGAAGGGCTGTCTCCATCTGAGACTGACCTTACCTACAGCCTTCATGGGCTGCCTGACACATTTTTGATGCAGACTGGGCTGAGGGAGGCTGAACTGACCGCTCTGCGGTAACGTGTCAGTAAACAGTGTGTGTGGAGCCTGCAAGTCTGTATTATCGCGGCGATCCAGGAAATGCCAGCCGCCACGTACTTCACCGGCTTTTGTTTTCCAACTTCAATCACTGAAAGTCTTCAGCATAACATTCAAAGGGGCTCTTCAGGCTGGATAAATTAGTCTTGGACCAGGATGAAATCCACTGGGACGTTCACTTTGCCCCTCTCAGCCACGTTGGCCGGGCTTTGTCACTACGGTGCGATGCGCCGCGCCGCGCCGCGCCGCGCTGGGGTGTGGGCAGTGTCTGGGTGTACTGCTGCGTGTATCTCTAGCAGGAGAGCTCCTGGACACACAAAGGAAACGAGCATCCTCGAAAGCTGGCTATAAATCAGAGGACGAAGCGGCTGGCCACAGCCGAACATTGCTCCATTCACTCACACCCACACGTAAATCTCACACGCCTCTGGAACTCACCCCTCGCTTTCAGCTATTCAGCATGTCCCCGGTCAACATCTGGGATGGATCTAGGCCTCTCTCCTCCCTGACAGGTTTACTGGGACCAGTGTGTCTCGGGACCCATCAGAAGTCCCGCCAATTACAGCTATTGTTGGTGCTTCCCTCCGAGTATATATACACACACACACAATTTTCTGCACCCACAGGATAGTCCCTGCACCCAGATAATAATCTTTGTACCCACTGGATAGTCCCTGCACTCACAATATAGTCCCTGCACCCACTGGATAGTCCCTGCCCCCACTGAATGGTCCCTGCCCCCACTGGATAGTCCCTGCCCCCACTGGATGGTCCCTGCACCCACTGGATAGTCCCTGCACCCACTGGATGGTCCCTGCACTCACTGGATAGTCCCTGAACCCACTGGATAGTCCCTGCCCCCACTGGATGGTCCCTGCACTCACAATATAGTCCCAGCACCCACTGGATAGTCCCTGCACTCACAATATAGTCCCTGCAACCACTGGATAGTCCCTGCCCCCACTGGATGGTCCCTGCACTCACAATACAGTCCCTGTACCCACTGGATAGTCCCTGCCCCCACTGGATGGTCCCTGCACTCACAATAAAGTCCCTGCACCCACTGGATAGTCCCTGCCCCCACTGGATGGTCCCTGCACTCACAATATAGTCCCTGCACCCACTGGATAGTCCCTGCCCCCACTGGATGGTCCCTGCACTCACTGGATAGTCCCTGCACCCACTGGATAGTCCCTGCCCCCACTGGATGGTCCCTGCACTCACTGGATAGTCCCTGCACCCACTGGGTGGTCCCTGCACTCACTGGATAGTCCCTGAACCCACTGGATAGTCCCTGCCCCCACTGGATAGTCCCTGCACCCACTGGATGGTCCATGCACTCACAATATAGTCCCTGCACTCACAATATAGTACCTGCCCCCACTGGATAGTCCCTGCCCCCACTGGATGGTCCCTGCACTCACAATATAGTCCCTGCCCCCACTGGATGGTCCCTGCACTCACAATATAGTCCCTGCCCCCACTGGATGGTCCCTGCACTCACAATATAGTCCCTGAACCCACTGGATAGTCCCTGCCCCCACTGGATGGTCCCTGCACTCACAATATAGTCCCTGCACCCACAATATAGTCCCTGCACTCACAATATAGTCCCTGCACCCACTGGATAGTCCCTGCACCCACTGGATGGTCCCTGCACTCACAATATAGTCCCTGACCCCACTGGATAGTCCCTGCCCCCACTGGATGGTCCCTGCACTCACAATATAGTCCCTGCCCCCACTGGATAGTCCCTGCCCCCACTGGATGGTCCCTGCACTCACAATATAGTCCCTGCCCCCACTGGATAGTCCCTGCCCCCACTGGATGGTCCCTGCACCCACAATATAGTCCCTGCACCCACTGGATGGTCCCTGCACCCACAATATAGTCCCTGCACTCACAATATAGTCCCTGAACCCACTGGATAGTCCCTGCCCCCACTGGATGGTCCATGCACTCACAATATAGTCCCTGCACTCACAATATAGTCCCTGAACCCACTGGATAGTCCCTGCCCCCACTGGATGGTCCCTGCACCCACAATATAGTCCCTGCACCCACTGGATGGTCCCTGCACCCACAATATAGTCCCTGCACCCACTGGATGGTCCCTGCACCCACAATATAGTCCCTGCACCCACAATATAGTCCCTGCACTCACAATATAGTCCCGGCACCCACTGGATTGTCCCTGCACCCACAATATAGTCCCTGCACCCACAATATAGTCCCTGCACTCACAATATAGTCCCTGCACCCACAATATAGTCCCTGCACCCACAATATAGTCCCTGCACTCACAATATAGTCCCTGCACCCACTGGATTGTCCCTGCACCCACTGGATAGTCCCTGCACTCACAATATAGTCCCTGTCCCCACTGGATGGTCCCTGCACCCACTGGATAGTCCCTGCACTCACAATATAGTCCCTGCACCCACTGGATTGTCCCTGCACCCACTGGATAGTCCCTGCACTCACAATATAGTCCCTGTCCCCACTGGATGGTCCCTGCACTCACAATATAGTCCCTGCACCCACTGGATTGTCCCTGCACCCACTGGATAGTCCCTGCACTCACAATATAGTCCCTGCACCCACTGGATAGTCCCTGCACTCACAATATAGTCCCTGAACCCACTGGATAGTCCCTGCACTCACAATATAGTCCCTGCACCCACTGGATAGTCCCTGCACTCACAATATAGTCCCTGCACCCACTGGATTGTCCCTGCACCCACTGGATAGTCCCTGCACTCACAATATAGTCCCTGCACCCACTGGATAGTCCCTGCACTCACAATATAGTCCCGGCACCCACTGGATAGTCCCTGCACTCACAATATAGTCCCTGCACCCACTGGATAGTCCCTGCACTCACAATATAGTCCCTGCACCCACTGGATTGTCCCTGCACCCACTGGATAGTCCCTGCACTCACAATATAGTCCCTGCACCCACTGGATAGTCCCTGCACTCACAATATAGTCCCTGCACCCACTGGATAGTCCCTGCACTCACAATATAGTCCCTGCACCCACAATATAGTCCCTGCACTCACAATGTAGTCCCTGCACCCACTGGATAGTCCCTGCACCCACTGGATAGTCCCTGCACTCACAATATAGTCCCTGCACCCACTGGATAGTCCCTGCACCCACAATATAGTCCCTGCACCCAATGGATAGTCCCTGCACCCACTGGATAGTCCCTGCACTCACTGGATAGTCCCTGCACCCACAATATAGTCCCTGCACCCACAATATAGTCCCTGCACCCAATGGATAGTCCCTGCACACACTGGATAGTCCCTGCACTCACTGGATAGTCCCTGCACCCACAATATAGTCCCTGCACCCACTGGATAGACCCTGCACTCACAATATAGTCCCTGCACCCACTGGATAGTCCCTGCACTCACAATATAGTCCCTGCACCCACTGGATAGACCCTGCACTCACAATATAGTCCCTGCCCCCACTGGATGGTCCCTGCACTCACAATATAGTCCCTGCACCCACTGGATAGTCCCTGCACTCACAATATAGTCCCTGCACCACTGCATAGTCCCTGCACTCACAATATAGTCCCTGCACCCACTGGATAGTCCCTGCACTCACAATATAGTCCCTGCACCCACTGGATAGTCCCTGCACTCACAATATAGTCCCTGCACCCACTGGATAGTCCCTGTACCCACAATATAGTCCCTGCACCCACTGGATAGTCCCTGCACTCACAATATAGTCCCTGCACCCACTGGATAGTCCATTAACTCACAATATAGTCCCTACACCCACTGGATAGTCCCTGCACTCACAATATAGTCCCTGCACCCACTGGATAGTCCCTGCACTCACAATATAGTCCCTGCACTCACAATATAGTCCCTGCACCCACTGGATAGTCCATTAACTCACAATATAGTCCCTACACCCACTGGATAGTCCCTGCTCTCACAATATAGTCCCTGCACCCACTGGATAGTCCATGCACTCACAATATAGTCCCTACACCCACTGGATAGTCCCTGCACTCACAATATAGTCCCTGCACCCACTGGATAGTTCCTGCAATCACAATATAGTCCCTGCACCCACTGGATAGTCCCTGCACTCACAATATAGTCCCTGAACCCACTGGATAGTCCCTGCACTCACAATATAGTCCCTGCACCCACTGGATAGTCCGTGCACTCACAATATAGTCCCTGCACCCACTGGATAGTCCCTGCAGTCACAATATAGTCCCTGAACCCACTGGATAGTCCCTGCACTCACAATATAGTCCCTGCACCCACTGGATAGTCCGTGCACTCACAATATAGTCCCTGCACCCACTGGATTGTCCCTGCACCCACGGGACATTCCTTGAGCAAACAATAAACAACATTTTTATCATTACCTTGGAAATATCTACACCCACACAAGTTCCGCCAACAGCCCATTTCAGGATGAATTGCTGTTGGTTTTCCTGACAATTATGTTGTGCTGCACACAAGGTGGGTGAATCCCAGCGGCTCTGCCCTTGACCTGCATAGGGTTGTTTGGGGACAGGGGCATGTAAACTCTGTGATCCATGATTGCATCTAGTGATCACCAGTCTCCATTGGAACAGCAGTCATTGCTGTGACCATCTGCCATCTATCTTCCCCACCAGCAGCTGTCCTGTCTGTTCAAGCTGTTTGTTAGCACCTACCTCAATACCTCACTTCATTACACCCTCATCTGCCATCCCAACCCACCAATCTCTTTGACATCCTTTATATCATAATTTCACAGATGTTCAAAAGAAGAACAGATAAAAATCAAGGAAGGGAAGGGATCAAGAGAGGGGCATCCACCCATCAATCCTATAAGACAGGGTGGGAGTGATGGTGAGGCCACTCTACGACAGAACAACCACACACATCATCCACTGAATTTTTCTCCCAAGGCAAGACTCACAGATTCCCACAGCACAGAAAGAGCCCCCTCAGCCCATCTGGCCCATGCCCCATCCAGCCAGTCACATTTGCCAACATTTAGCCCAAAACCTTCAAGAACTTTTCAATCTTCATAACCTTTTGAAAGTTGTTACTGTGCCTGCATCAGCCACTTCCTCTGGAAGTTCATTCCACATGGATGCCATGCTCTGTGTACAATTATTAGCCCACAAGTTCCTCGGAAAGGTTTACCTGCTTAAACCATAAACAACTTCTGACAGAAGATCCAAAAGCCTGACTGAGTGCCCTACCAGGCTCAAGGATGGCCTGTGCCCCACTGTTATCAAACTATTGAATAGTACGATAGTCTGAGAAGTTGGACTCGTGACCTCCCAACCTACCTCATTATGATCTTGTACCTTATTGTTTACCTGCACTGTGCTCTATCTGTAGTTCAGCATCTGAATCAGGGTTGTTATCACTGACACACTTCATGCCGTGGCCCGACACAGACTGGGAGACCGTTTCGCTGAACACCTACACTCTGTCCGCCAGAGACAGCAAGATCTCCCAGTGGCCACACATTTTAATTCCATGTCCCATTCCCATTCTGATATGTCTATCCATACTGTCAAGATGAAGCCACACTCAGGTTGGAGGAACAACACCTTATATACCCGCTGGGTAGCCTCCAACCTGATGGCATGAACATTGACTTCATTAACTTCCGTTAATGCCCCTCCTCCCCTTCTTACCCCATCCCTGATATATTTAGTTGTTTTTTCTCTCTCTCTGCCCTCTGGTGCTCCTCTCCCCCTTTCTTTCTCCCTAGGCCTCCTGTCCCATGATCCTTTCCCTTCTCTAACTCTGTATCACTTTTGCCAATCATCTGTCTGGCTCTCAGCTTCACCCCACCCCCTCCGGTCTTCTCCTGTCATTTCGCATTTTCCCCTTCCCCTCCTACTTTCAAATCTCTTACTAACTTTCCTTTCAGTTAGTCCTGACGAAGGGTCTCGGCCCGAAACGTCAACAGCGCTTCTCCCTATAGATGCTGCCTGGCCTGCTGTGTTCCACCAGCATTTTGTGTGTGTTGCTTGGATTTCCAGCATCTGCAGATTTCCTCATGTTTGTCGTGGAATGTGTTGTTTTGTAGCAGCAGTAGAGAACAAGATTTATCCAGGACATCTAGAGATCAGAGAATGACACCACAAGGCTATCCGGTCCATCATCTCTGTGCTGTCCCCCAGGGAAACTATTCCATCTGTAACACTCATCCCTTCCTTGGGAAAGAAAAATGGAGGTTACATGGGACGGAAAAATCAAATTGATCTTGGACTAGGCCCTTGAAGAGCCTCTACTGTGCTGTACTGTTCTATGTTAACCATCAAATATGCAGTTTGCACCAAATCAGACTCACCACTCCTTAGTGTGAATTACTCCCGTCTGCAAAGGCATTAGAAGGATTCTGGTCAGAGTATAATGAGGAAAAGCCCATTGTGCACACTGTATAAATATGTGAGAACAGATTTATCACCTTCCCTTGTGGCAAACCTTCACATAGACTAGATGGACCAAAGGGTCTATTTCTGTGCTGAGGTGCTCTATGAGTTTGATCGCACCCTTGTGTACACAACAATAATCTCCGTAGCACCAAGAAGTGGACTTGACTCTTGGTTGAGGTCTTTGTGGACACAGAGCCTGCCCCCAGATCAGGTGAAATCCAGACACTGATGCTCTCTCAAGATGCTGCCTGACCTGCTGAGTGTTTCTGGCATGTTGTACAATGACTGCAGCACTTTGCTTTTGGAGAGGACATTGGTTTGTGTGCTAATCCCAGCTCGCTGCCTGCCTGTAGTAACACATCAATGTCCAAGGTAATCCACCAGCAAACCTGCAACAATCCAAAACATAACTAGATCTGTCTCTTGGCTGAAGAACAGCCATAAATGTCCAGGATCTGCTTTAAATTTATTTTGTCTGGCTCGCACAGAAGAGAATAAAAGCCAAGTTTTCTGATGTCGTGGAATTTACAAAGTCTGTGAGCCCCTCGCACCGAGTGTTGGGCTCCCCCTTCAACACGGGTTGAAATATTTACATCAGGGTGGGACGGAGTGAAGCTTGGAGCTGGAAAGAATGTAGAGCAACCCCCTCCCCCTACAGCTCCCAAAATTGTCTGAGAGTCTGGGCAAAATTTCTTGTGGTCCTGCCTGTAGTGTTTTCTGTTGGAGGCAGGGTGCAGATGAAGGCTGCATTATTCATTGGTGCTGCTGGGTTCCTGCCATGCAGCTGAACTCTGAATTAAACTGTAAGAGACGAAACCCCCTGTGAATGGATGTCAGAGGAAAAGAGGCTAGACCAGCGACTGAACACACTTTGTGAGTTTTCGAAGGCAGGGAGACTGGCACACAGATAAGACGGAGATAAAAAAAACGATATAAAGCCGCAGTCTAGACATGTGGCACAGAGTTTGTACAGAAACACTCTCCAATTCTCACTGAGATTACACTACCTAATTAGTTTTAAATGATCTTATCGCTCCTGACATCAGGTTTCATGTGGATGAAATTATTTGTTTCTGGAATTTTTTTTGGCATTCTTGAGGATTGTAGAAATCCTTACACAATATTTTTAAATTGTATTTATTTGTGGCTCTGAGTTCCTCTAATATCCAGGAAAATGGCCAGACCCAAGAAAAACAACCCAGACACAAGTTCAGAAATAGTAAGACCACTACAGGATTGAATTGAGTATAGAGTAATCAACCTGTCCACCACAACAGATCCCAACTCCCCGGACCAAGGAAGGGAAGTTTGCTCATTCCCAGCCATTATCCTGTCTCCAAGATGGAAGAGAGATGGAGTCCACAACACAGAGCTTCAGTGGAATATGAAGGACATGAACTGCACTTGTGAACCTCCTTTGGACTCTCTCCAATGCCAGCCCTTAGATAAAGGGCCCAAAACTGCTCACAATACTCTGTGTTGTCTGAGCAATGTGCTCTAAATCCTCAGCATTACATCCTTGCTTTTATATTCTAGTCCTCTTGAAATGAATGTTGACATCGCATTTGCCTTCCTCACCACAGACTCAACCTGCAAATTAACCTTTAGGGAATCCTGCACAAGGACTCCCAAGTCCCATTGCACCTCTGATTTCTGAATTTTCTCCACATTTAAAAAAATAATCTACACCTTTATTCCTTCCACCAAAGTGAATAACCATACACTTCCTTATACTATATTCCATCTGCCACTTTGCCCATCCTGAATTGAATTGAATTGAATTGACTGATATTCTAGGTCCAATACGTCTAGATCCTTCTGCAAACTTAAAATTGAACTTGAACCTACTGTATCTTCGGTATCATCTGCAAACTTGGCCACAAAGCCATTAATTCTGACATCCAGATAATTGACATATAATGTGAAAGATAGCTCATGCAGCACCAACCAGTGTGGATCACCACTAGTCACCAATAGCCAAACAGAAAAGGCTCCCTTTTTTATTCTCACTCTTTGCCCCGTCAGTCAGGCAATCTTCTGTCTGTTTAATTATTTATTCCATAATATCGAAGTTCCTTGAAACTTTAAAGTTTACCCTTCACAATTGTGATTACAGATTGGCCCTGAACTCTCACTGTTTCATCCTGAAAGCCTCCTACCGGCCACCTGTGGAAGTCAGACAGACTTTGCTTCCATGGAATGGCTCACGGGCAGGACTAGGATTTGCTCCATTTTACTGCAAAGTCTTTACCTGCCACTTCACTGTCTCCCACATATATAATGTGTTTGTATTTATGTAATGATGGTCTGGAAAATTTTGATGATAGTTTGGAAGAATGAGGGGTTGATCTCACTGGAACCTATTGAATATTGAAAGGCCTAAATAGAGTGGATGTGAAGAGGATGTTTCATAGAAACAGAAACATAGAAAACCTACAGACAATACAGGCCCTTTGGCCCACGAAGTGTGCTGAACATGTCCTTAGCTTAGAACTACCTAGACTTACCCATAGCCCTCTAATTTTTCTAAGCTCCATGTATCCATCCAGGAGTCTCTTAAAAGACCCTATTGTTTCTGCCTCCACCACTGCCGCCAGCAGCCCATTCCACACACTCTCCACTCTCTGTGTAAAAAACTTACCCCTGACATCTCCTCTGTACCTACTCCCCAACACCTTAAACCTGTGTCCTCTTGTGGCAACCATTTCAGCCCTGGGAAAAAGCCTCTGACTATCCTCACAATCAATGCCTCTCATTATCTTATACACCTCTATCAGGTCACTTCTCATCCTCCGTCACTCCAAGGAGAAAAGGCTGAGTTCACTCAACCTATTCTCATAAGGCATGCTCCCCAATCCAGGCAACATCCTTGTAAATCTCCTCTGCACCCTTTCTATGGTTTCCACGTCCTTCCTGTAGTGAGGCAACCAGAATTGAGCACAGTACTCCAAGTGGGGCCTGACCAGGGTTCTATATAGCTGCAACATTACCTCTTGGCTCTTAAACTCAATCCCATGATTGATGAAGATCAATGCATTGTATGCCTTCTTAACCACAGAGTCAATCTGCATAGCAGCTTTGAGTGTCCTATGGACTCGGACCCCAAGATTCCTCGGATCCTCCACATTGCCAAGAGTCTTACCGTTAATGCTATATTCTGCCATCATATTTGACCTACCAAAGTGAACAACTTCACACATCTGGGTTGAACTCCATCTGCCACTTCTCAGCCCAGTTTTGCATTCTATCAATGTCCCGCTGTAACCTCTGACAGCCCTCCACACTATCCACAACACCCCCAACCTCTGTGTCATCAGCAAGTTTACTAACCCATCCCTTCACTTCCTCATCCAGATCATTTATAAAAATCACAAAGAGTAGGGGTCCCAGAACAGATCCCTGAGCCACACCACTGGTCACTGGCCTCCATGCAGAATATAACCCATCTACAGCCACTCTTTGCCTTCTGTGGGCAAAACAGTTCTGGATCCACAAAACAATGTCCCCTTGGATCCCATGCCTCCTTACTTTCTCAATAAGCCTTGCATTGGGTACCTTATCAAATGTCTTGCTAAAATCCATATACACTACATCTATGGCTCTATCTTCATCAATGTGTTCAGTCAGATCCTCAAAAAATTCAATCAGGCTCATAAGGCATGACCTGCCCTCGACAAAGCCGTGCTGACTATTCCTAATCATATTATGCCTCCCCAAATGTTCATAATTCCTGCCTCTCAGGATCTTCTCATTCAACTTACCAACCACTAAAGTAAGACTCACTGGTCTATAATTTCCTGGGCTATTCCTACTCTCTTTCTTGAATAAGGGAACCCTCCAATCCTCTGGAACCTCTCCAGAGGCTCAGCAATCTCCTCCCTTGCTTCCCACAGTACCTTGGGATACATACCGTCTGGTCCCAGTGACTTATCCAACTTGATGCTTTCTAAAAGCTCCAGCGCATCCTCTTCCTTAATATCTACATGCTCAAGCTTTTCAGTCTGCTGCAAGTCATCCCTACAATCGCCAAGATCCTTTTCCATAGTGAATACTGAAGCAAAGTATTCATTAAGTACCTCTGCCATTTCCTCCAGTTCCATGCACTCTTTTCCACTGTCACACTTGATTCATCCTATTCTCTCACGTCTTATCCTCTTGCTCTTCACATACTTGTAGAATGCCTTGGGGTTTCCCTTAATCTTGCCCGCCAAGGCCTTCTCATGGCCCCTTCTGGCTCTCCTAATTTCATTCTTAAGCTCCTTCCTGCTAGCCTTATAATCTTCTAGATTCACATTATTACCTATTTTTTTGAAACTTTCGTGAGCTCTTCTTTTCTTCTTGACTAGATTTACAACAACATTTGTACACCACGGTTCCTGTACCCTACCATCCTTTCCCTGTCTCATTGGAACGTACCTATGCAGAACGCCACGCAAATATCCCCTGAACATTTGCCACATTTCTTCCGTACACATGCCTGAGAACATCTGTTTCCAATTTACGCTTCCAAGTTCCTGCCTGATAGCCTCATAATTCCCCTTACTCCAATTAAACATTTCCGTAACTTGTCTTCCTATCCCTCTTCAATGCTATGGTAAAGGATATAGAATTGTGATCACTATCTCCAAAATGCTCACAGATGCCTTGTGCAGGAAGGCACAGAGTCGACTGTACTTCCTAAGAAGGTTGGCGTCATTCAATGTCTGTAGTGAGATGCTGAAGATGTTCTATAGGTCAGTTGTGGAGAGCGCCCTCTTCTTTGTGGTGGCGTGTTGGGGAGGAAGCATTAAGAAGAGGCACGCCTCACGTCTTAATAAGCTGGTAAGGAAGGCGGGCTCTGTTGTGGGCAAAGTACTGGAGAGTTTAACATCGGTAGCTGAGCGAAGGGCGCTGAGTAGGCTACGGTCAATTATGGATAACTCTGAACATCCTCTACATAGCACCATCCAGAGACAGAGAAGCAGTTTCAGCGACAGGTTACTATCGATGCAATGCTCCTCAGACAGGATGAAGAGGTCAATACTCCCCAATGCCATTAGGCTTTACAATTCTACCGCCAGGACTTAAGAACTTTTTAAAAGCTATTATTAATGCTTTTTGAGATAGTGATTTAGATGCATATCATATTTCTTACTGAGTTAAGTATTGTATGTAATTAGTTTTGCTACAACAAGTGTATGGGACATTGGAAAAAAGTTGAATTTCCCCATGGGGATGAATAAAGTATCTATCTATCTATCTATCTATCTACTGAGAGACCTGAAACTTGACCAGGTTCATTACCTAATACCAGATCAAGTACAGCCTCTCCACTTGTAGGATTATCTACATATTGTGTCAAGAAACCTTTCTGAACACACCTAACAAACTCCACCCCATCTAAACCCCTTGCTCTAGGGGGATGCCAATCAATACTTGAGAAATTAAAATCTCCCACCACAACAATCCTGTTATTATCACTCCTTTCCAGAATCTGTCTCCCTATCTGCTCCTCGATGTCCCTGTTTCCTGTGACAGGAAAATCTAGATGAGGAGGAATGACTTTACCCAAAGGGTGGTGAATCTGTGGAGTTAATTGCTGGATATGGCCGTAGAGGCCAAGTTATTGGATATATCTAAAGAGCAAACACGAGGAAACCTGCAGATGCTGGAAATTCAAACAACACACACAAAATGCTGGTGGAACACAGCAGGCCAGGCAGCATCTATAAGGAGAAGTACTGTCGACGTTTCAGGCCGAGACCCTTCGTCAGGATACATCTAAAGCAGAGGTTGATAGGTTCTTGATTAGTCAGGGTGATTAAGGTTGCAAGGAGAAAGCAAAAGAATGGGGTTGAGAGGGATAATATGTCAGCTGTAACAGAATGCAGAGGAGACTCGATGGGTCAAATGACTTAATTCTGATCTTATGTTTTATTGCCTTAAACTTCCTGCCAGAAACAGCTCCCAGTACCTTTCCAGATACTGGATTATTGTATAGCAATCACACTACAGAACATTAACTCCTGACCTCCTGGTCCTCCACAGCAGCTCAGACAGCATCTGTGGAGGCAAAAGAATAGTCAACTTGAGACCCAGCCTATATGTCTTAATGAAAAAAATGTTATTTTTAATACTTTAAAAAATCCTTTTGCCACCACAGATGCTGCCTCACCCATAGAGTTCTTCCAGCAATTTGGTTATTGCTGCAAATTCCAGCATCTCAATTTCTGGTGTCTCTTTCATATTTCAAATTCAATTTCAAGTTTATTGTCATTTGACTGTACATACATACAACCAAACAAAACAACATTTCTCCAGCCCATGTAGCACCCACAAAACATACCACACACAATACATAAAACAAAAATATTACAATAATAATATAATATTTTATTAATTTATGGTAATATTTTATAGAATTATAAAAAGGAGTGATGGTCACTGTCTCGGAAATGTTCCCATGGTGATTCTCCCAGCTACAAGCCCACAGACAATATTCTTAGTGGAGAGGTGGGACCACTCCTCACACAGTGAGATACTGCCATACCATCTGGTGCACCCGAGTGTGGATGCCTTCTGCACAGAGAGGGGAGTTTTCCTCATTCTCTTTGGTGGGACAGAGCACAACTTGTGGTGATTAATCAAATTCACTTGCTTCTATCAAGCCAGAATAAATTAATGCTACTTTGAGTTCCACATATTTCTGGAAAAAATGCCCTCAAAAACATGGGAGATTCAGCAGAATGTGGAAATCTGGAATAACACGTACAAAATGCTGGAGGAACTCAGCAGGTCAGACAGCATTTATGGAGAGGAATTAACAGTCGACATTTTGGGCCAAGACCCTTCATTGTGACCTTGCTTAAGCTGTTTGTCTAACTATGTTATGGCAGTTTCATGTACTGTAACTTGCCATGGTTTCTAATTCTTGCTTTATTTTTGTTTGTTTTCAGGGATTTTTGGTTATTAAGGCCCCTATCTGACAACCAGACCCAGGACCATGCCAGTTCTTGACATCAGAGTCTTACCGCTGGCATGAAATGTTCCATAGACAGCTTCTCTTTGGCCCAAAGGGTCAAGGTCCTGTGATTCGGAACACAGGACATTCTGCAGCCGCTGGAAATCTAGAGCAACACACACAAAATGCTGGCGGAACTCAGGTCAGGCAGCATCTATGGAGAGGAATAAGCAGTCAATATTTTGATCAATACCAAACCAAGGGTTCTGTCCGGGTTCCCTGAGTGGGTTCATAGCAGTATGAATTGGAAACTGCTGACTGCACTGCCATATTACCTAGAACACAATACTGTAGAACAGTACAGGCCCTTTGGCCCACAACGTTGTGCCAACATATATAAACTTCTTCCATGATCAATGTAACCCATCCCTCCCACATTGGCCTTCATTCTTCTATCATCTATGTGCCTATCTAAGAGTCTCCTAAATGCTCCTAAAGTATCTATCTCTACCAAAAGCCCCAGCAGAGCTGGAGGGGTTGGTAGTGTTACACACTCACCACTATGTGTAAAAAACCTACCTCCAACATCTCAACTATACTTTTCTCTAATCACCTAAAACAGCCTCACTACTCTGCCACCTGACCAGGTTCGTTGCCTAGTACAACATCCAGTACTCCTCTCCTCTGCTTGACCTGTCCACATATTGTGTCAGTAATCAGAACGTCAAAAGACATAGGAGCAGAATTAGGCCATTCAGCCCATTGAGTCCACCATGGCTAACTTATTATCCCTCTCAACCCCTTCTCCTTTCTTCTCCCTGTAACCTTTGATGCCCTAATTAAGCAGGAAACTAACAACCTTCACTGTAAATATACCCAATGACCTGGTCTCCAGCAATGAATTCCACAGATTCACTACCTTCTGTCTAAATAAATTCCTCTTCATCTCTATTCTAAATGGACGTCTGTGGCGGCCCGCACACGCGGGACTCGAACCACCATCAGGAGCCGCAGGCAGACACATGGTAGCACGTTTGGAGCTACCCGCTCGGGGCGGACCTTCCGGGGACAGTCTGACGTCACGTCCACCCCGCGGGTCACAGGGGCCCATGGGAGGGGAGATTTAAGCACACGACTTTGAATCAGTAAAGGCATTCTGAGTTCAGCTCTCTCTGCCTCAGTGTGTTTCTTTAGTAGCGCATTGCACGCGACTACATTGGTGACCCTGACGTTCCAGACAGCATCCGGAGCCGGCGACTCAGCGACCAGCCATGAGTTCCAGCAACTCGCACAGCGCAGTCTCTCTGAAGCTCCTGACTTTCCGGGCCACTCAGCCCCACGTTTGGTTCGAGCAGGCTGAGGCCCAGTTCAATATCAGAAACATTACAGCCGACACCATGCGGTACTACTACGTGGTCAGCACACTCGACCAGGAGACGGCAGGCCAGATCATCGACTTCCTACGCCAGCCACCAACGGAGGACAGGTACACTAAGCTTAAGGCACTCCTGATCCGTACCTTCGGATACCCCGCTGCGAACGGGCAGGCTACACATGGACGGCCTGGGCGACCGCACGCCATCCGAGCTCATGAATGATATGCTGGTGCTCATGGATGGCCATAAGCCATGCCTTTTATTTGAACAGTTGTTCCTCGAGCAAATGCCAGAGGACATTAGCCTCCTCCTCGCGAGTGAGGATTTCCACGACCCACGCAGGGTCGCGGCTAAAGCAGACGTCCTTTGGCAGAGCAAGCAACGTGGAGCAGCCTCCATTGGCCTAGCCACGATCGCGCGTCCCAAAGCCCAGGCCCCGCAACCGAAGCCGTCAAGACCCACAGGGGAAAAGACGAAAGTTCAGAACAATGGTGTTTCTATCACCAAAGATGGGGCTCAGGCGCACGCCGCTGCCATCCACCATGTGCTTTTCCGGGAAACACTGGGGCCAGCCATCGCTGATGGCTACGACGGCTGGCCACCGAGACAACCTCCTGTACCTCTGGGACCAACACTCCCGGCGGCGCTTCCTGGTAGACACCGGGGCCGACGTCAGCATACTACCCCCCTCGAACATGGACACTTGTAAAGCGGTCCCAGGCCCCGAACTCACCATCGCAAATGGCACCAGAGTTCGCGGGCTGTACGTCCAAATAATCTCACTGCATTTTGGGTCCAGCCATTTCACTTGAACTGTCATGTTGGCAGCGGTGTCACAGCCACTATTAGGGGCAGATTTCCTACGAGCCAACTGCCTCCTGGTCGACCTAAAAGGCCGGTGTTTGGTTCATGCCGAGACGTTCCAGACTTTCCAGCTCGGAGAAGCCAAGCTACCAGCCCTCCACCTGGATTCCGTGACCCTCTCGGATAACGAATTCGCCAGGGTGTTGGCGGAATTCCCCTCCATAGTCACCCCACAGTTCTCCATGGCCAACCCCAAGCACGGCGTGCAGCACCACATCCCCACGCAAGGACCGCCGCTGCGTGCTCGAGCTCGCAGGCTCCCACCCGACAAGCTCCACCTCGCCAAGGAGGAGTTCTGTAAGATGGAAGAGATGGGAATCGTACGCCACTCAGATAGCCCGTGGGCATCCCCGCTGCACATGGTGCCCAAGTCCACAGGAGGATGGAGGCCCTGTGGAGACTACAGAAGGCTCAACAACGCCACAATCGCTGACAGATACCCGGTACCCCACATCCAGGACTTCACAGCGAACCTGCACGGAGCGACCATCTTCTCGAAAATCAGCCTGGTCAAGGGATACCATCAGATCCCAGTGCACAGCAACAAAGTGCCCAAGACAGCCCTCATCACCTCATTCAGCTGGTTCAAATTCTTGAGGATGCCTTTTGGTCTCAAGAATGCAGCCCAAACTTTCCAAAGGCCCATGGACTCGGTGGGACGCAGCCTGGATTTCACTTTCATTTACTTGGACGATATCCTGGTGGCCAGCAATTTGCACCAAGAGCACGTGGCACATTTGTGCCAGCTCTGCCAATGCCTGAGCGACCACAGACTGGCAATCAATCTGGCGAACTGCCTGTTCGGGCTGACAGAGATCAACTTCTTGGGCCACAGAGTCAACTGACATGGTGCAGTTCCCCTACTGGACAAGGTCCAGGCCATCCGCCAGTTCCCCAAGCCCAGCACAGTCAAGGGCCTGCAGGAGTTCGTAGGGATGGTCAACTTTTATCATCGGTTCATGCCGGCGGCAGCCCGCATCATGAGACCCTTGTTCAGCCTGATGGCCGGCAAGGCCAAAGAAGCAGCATGGGATGCGGAGTCCACGGTGGTGTTCGAGCAGGCCAAGGAGGCGCTGGCAAAGGTGGCCCTCCTAGTGCACTTGAGAGTCGATGTACCCATGCATTCACAGTCGACGCTTCCGACACAGTAGTCGGTGGAGTCCTGGAGCAGCTCATCGAGGACCAGTGGCGACCACTCGCTTTCTCCAGCCGCCACCTACGGCCACCAGAGGTGAAGTACAGCGCTTTCGACAGAGAGTTGCTCGCGCTCTACCTGGCTGTCCGGCATTTCCTCGAGGGAAGGGAGTTCACCGTGTATACGGACCACAAGCCCCTCACCTTCGCACTGGCCAAGGTATCGGACCCATGGTTGGCTCGGCAGCAGAGGCACCTACCTGTCCTTTATTTCAGAATTCACTACGGACGTCCGCCACATCACAGGGAAGAACAACATCATCGCTGACACACTGTCTCGCCCCTGCCACCACTCAGTAGGCCTATTGTCCTCAGGAATAGACTTCACAGCACTGGCAGAAGCACCACCATTTCAGGGCTCCAGTTGGGGGACGTCTCCATCTGCCCAGCAGCGGATCGACTCCTGTGCGACGTGTCGACTGGCAAACCCCGACCGGTGGTACCAGCAGCATGGAGGCACCGGGTGTTCGACACGCTGCACAACCTGGCCCACCCGTCCATCCTGGCGTCCATCAAGCTGGTAGTGGACAGATTCGTCTGGCACAGTTTGCGCAAACAGGTTGGACACTGGGCCAGGACCTGGGTGCCAAAGTCCAGTGACACGTGAAGGCTCCCCTCCATCAGTTCCAGCCAACGCACAGGAGGTTCCAACACATCCACGTGTATATCGTCGGCCCCCTGCCAATCTCCCGGGGCACCAGGTATATCTTTACCATGGTAGACAGGTTCACCAGATGACCAGAAGCCGTACCGCTCGCAGACAGGTCCACTGAGTCCTGCGCCAGGACGCTCATTGCAAACTGGATCGCCAGGATCAGCCTCCCAACGGACATCACCACCAACAGAGGGGCACTGTTCACGTCTGGTTTGTGGACAACACTGGCACAGCTCCTGGGCACCCAGCTGCATCACACCACAGCATACCATCCCCAGTCCAACGGTTTGGTAGAGAGATTCCACCGGCATCTCAAGTCGGCCCTGATGGCGCGCCTCAGGGGCCCCAACTGGACAGATGAGCTTCCCTGGGTCCTGCTGGGCATCCGCACAGCCCCCGAGGAGGACCTGGACACCTCCTCAGCGGAATTGGTCTACGGCGCCCCCCTGACGGTTCCAAGCAAGTTCATACCAGAGGCCCGAGGTTCAGAAGAAACTCCAGCAGCGGTGCTATCGAGGCTGCGGGACAAGGTAGGGACCCTGGCACCGGACCCGACCTCCAGGCATGGTCCCATGTCATCCTTCACCCCTAAAGACCTCCGAGACTGTGAGTATGTTTTTCTTCGCAGGTGCATGCAGACGTATGAGGGACCCTTCAAGGTGATCCGGCACAATGGAACCACGTACGGCATGGAGGTGGGTGGCCGGGAAGAGACTTTTACAGTGGACCACCTCAAACCGGCGCACTTGGACATTGAGCAACCAGTGAGGGTACCCGCACTGCACCGGCGAGGCCGGCCACCCAAGCAAGCCACACAGACTGGGGGCTCCACTCCCCCGATGGACATTTCTGGGGGGAGGTGGGTAGTGTGGCGGCCCACACACGCGGGACTCGAACCGCCATCAGGAGCCGTGGGCAGACACTCGGTAGCGCGTTTGGAACTACCTGCTCGTGGCGGACCTTCCGGGGACAGTCTGACATCACGTCCGCCCCGCGGGTCACAGGGGCCCATGGGAGGGGAGACATAAGCACGCGATTTTGAATCAGTAAAGGCATTGAATCCAGCTCTCTCTGCCTCTGTGTGTTTCTTTAGTAGCGCATTGTGCACGACTACACGTCCCCCTATTCTGAGGCTGTGCCCTCTGCTCCTAATATCCTTCTTGGACAGATACTGACTGTGCAATCAATCTATGTCTCTGTTAATCTTATCCACCACTGTCCTTGTTCCTCGTTCGATGAACCCAAGGATGATTGCCAAGGGCAGGATACAGCCTGGGGTTTATACCTGAACCCCGGGTCACTGAAGATGCTCACCTTGCATCAGGTATAGAGCCAGTTCTCACTGGGAGCTTTGGGCAGAAGGTGAATGGTCAAGGCAAAGACGACCAACAGGGTTAGTGCAGACATGTCAGCGTGCAGAGAGTAGGCCGCAGGGCTGTATAACTCAGTGAGCTCTCCAGACACATCTCTCAGTGGGCACGGTTTCTCAGTTACCCAACACACACAAACACATGGTGGTATAGGCTATTTGGCCCATCCAGCCCACACTAGCATTCAATATGATCATGCTCAACCCTCCTCCCTCAGCATTGTTCCCCTGCCTGATCCCCACAGCGAGGGAGGAGACTAGGAATCAATGTAATCTCCACAGATCAGGTAGGCTGCTGTGAGAGGACGGGATGAACACTGGAGAACAAAGACATAATGTCTCTGCCCAAAACATCAATTCTTTATAGATGCTGCCTGACCTGCATTTTGTGTGTATGTCTGGGTCTGCAGACCAGTGTAGACAGTGCCATGCGAGTAAACCTCCCAGGGACATTTGGGTACATTTTTTATTTGAGACACTGTGCGGAACAGGCCCTTCCAGCCAACCAAGCCACACTGCCCAGCATCCCACCAATTTAATCCTAGCCTAATCTCAGGACAAAATTCAAAATGTTCAAAGTTCACAGTACATTTATTATTAAAATATGTATACTGTATACATCCTTGAGATTTGTCTCCTTACAGGCACCCACCAAACAAAGAAACCCAATAGATCCCATTAAAAAAAGATGGTCAAACACCCAATGTGCTGTGAAAAAGTTCAAATCGTGCAAACAATAAAAAGTAAGGAAATAACATTCAGAACTAAAGTTCATGAAAGTGAGTTCACAGTCACAAAACTGGTTCATCACTGCAAGCAGTCCAGGAGCCCGGTGGTTGCAGGCCACAGCAAGCTGAGAACTGGCCGGTCCATCAACGTGGATCCTTTTCAGTCTGGTGCGACACCTAAATTGACCAAAGCTCGGTTCTTTCCTTTACTATGACAAATTTGCAATGGCCAATTAAGCTCCTAAACAGTTTGTCTTTAGACTGTGGGAGGAAACCAGAGCACCTGAAGGAAACCCAGGCATTCCACGAGGAGGGCGTACAAACTTCTTACAAGGGACACCAGGAATAAACTCCGAACTCTGACATACCAAGCTCTAATCGTGTCGTGATAACCACTACATGAGTGTGGTGAACTACATATACCTGTCTGGACTGCTCCTGTGGCTCCTCCCACAGACCCCTGTATAAAGGCGATTGAGGCCTGATGCCCGGCCTCATTCTCCAGGATGTAGTGTTGTTCATTCTTCCAGTCAATAAAAGCCGATATCTCGCTTCTTACGTCTCAGAGTGAGTTATTGATGGTGCATCAATGAGCACGGCTTCTTTTGTAGTATTTGCAAATATTGAACAGATTTATTAAAAATGTAGGTCTGATTAGCCCCCAAGTAGTGATGTTGGAGAGATATTGGCTGGCTGCTCCTCACAGAAAAAGCAATGAAACGCTGACAACACTACCGTAGATTCCGGATTTTAAGCCGCTACTTTTTTCCCACATTTTGAACAGCTTTGAACTTTGCGGCCAATAATCCGAAGCGGCTAATGCAAGGTTTTTTTCATGCCGCCTCGTAAACATTTTGCCTCGTAACAGTAGACCAATAAAATTGATGAGTAGTTCACAGAGGTCCAATGAAATTGTACGATAAATCAAGCGCACTTTCACAATTAAATTATTGTAAATCAGTCATTTGTACTCACCCTCATCAACATGGAAAACACTCGAAGCATTGTGCTACCTACCCTACTTAGTTTAAACTATATTTGTTTTCTGTACTACATCGCGGGATGCTATGACGACACACCCGGTTTCGCGGTGTCTTGTGGGAAAATGCCGGTTTGCGATGAAACGGAAAGGAGGGGGGAGCGCATTACGCGAGCGGCTTTGGATCTGAGCGAACTCTGCTTTTAAGTTAAAGGTATCAATAACTTTTCCTGGTAGGCTGCAGTATATATATTTTTTACCAGTCGTTAGGAGATATTGGAATGTTGTTCAGTAAAGAAGTATACGCAACGTATATTTAAAAGTAGCCGCGTACGGGCACGGTTCGAAAAAAAGCATTTGCAATATGTATTTGTTTTTGTTACCATATGGATTTAATTAAAAGTTAAAAAAATCCTCACGTGTAATATCTTTCTGTGTAAATATCTCATATTACAACGTGGGACACCTGCGGCCGAAAATCCGGTGCGGCCTAAAATCCGGTGCGGCCTTTACATTTAAAAAAATGATTTTATTTCTAAAATTAGAGCCAGCGGCTTAAAATCAGGTGCGCTCTGTAGTCCGGAATCTACGGTAATTGCAGTTAGAAATTCCAGTCCAAATACTTCGAATAGCTTTTCCTGACAAACACAGAAGGGCTGTGCTTCAGTGTGATGGCAGAAACCCTTCCTGGCACTGAGAATGCCCAAGATTCCCACGCACACCTGAACCACTGGGGAAGCACACACCATGGGATCTGGGGAACACTGGAACAGTCAGGACCAGAATTGCTAAAAACCAACTCCTATTGCTCAGGAGTGGCCGAGTTCCCACAATGTTCTTTAGTGACGTCACAAACTGGGAAGGAGGAGGGGTCTGGAGCAGAGAGCAGTCTGTGGGGTTAATTACATGGCTGGGGTGGTGTTCTCTGGCCCCACGTGCTGTTCCACCCACCAGCCAGTTAAAAGTTATTAATGCAGAAGCTAATACAAGCAAAGGAAGACCATTCAGCCCAAACACACTCTCCACTTGATCCTCTCCTCAAACATAGAACAATACAGCATAAACCCTTCAAGCCCACGATGTTGTGCTGACTTTTTAAACCTACTCTAAGATCAATCCAACCCTTCCCTCCCACATAGCCCTCCATTTTTCTATCATCCATTACCTATCTAAGAGTCTCTTAAAAGTTCCTACTGCATCAGATGGTACAGGTGGAAAGGTCAAGAGATGTGGCAGGATCCTGGGGATAAGGGAGCAACTTAATCTCCCCACAGCTTCAGCTGTACCTGGACAGATCAGCATCGACACAGGCATTGGAGCTGTCCTTCTAACTCTTCCCCACCGACTCTATACAGTCAGACTGGCACCTGCTGTGCAAGTCACAGCCTCTACCCTAGACATCCGACCTTGCACATCAGCCCACAGCCCCAGTTCCAGTCCGGAGAGCTCCCCCTTTACCCCCATTCCCACCCTGTACTCCCTATCTTGTGTCCCTGCCCCAACACCCCCACCACCTCTTGTTGTGGTTCCTGCACATGCTCACACTGTCCCTGGATACTGAGACCCCTCTGACAAGGCTAACCACATCTGGGCAGAAACCACCCCTTTACTTAAACCTATATTAATGAGGAGAGTAGACAGGGCTGACAATCCGAGTGTTCCCCCAGGGTGCAAATGTCCAACAACAGAGGGCATGCATTAAGTTGAGAAGGCAAAAGCAAGTGAGCAGGGCAAGTGTTTTCACACCGCTGTGGCTGCTGGGCAGGATAGCAGAAGAGCAACAATGACGGGTTTAAGAGGGTTCAGACTGGGCCAGGGAACGCAGGGCTATGGACCACGTGCAGGCACATAGGCTTAGCTTAAATGGTAAAATGGCTTTTAGCACGACTCCATTACAGCTCGGGGCATTCTGGAGTTCAGAGTTCAATTCAAATGCTGTTTATGCATTCTCCCTGTGGAATGCATGGGTTTCCTCCAGGTGCTCTGGTTTCCTCCCACAGTCCATAGACGAACCAATCAGTAGGTTAACTGGTTATTGTAAATTGTCCTGTGATTAGGGTAGTGTTAAGTCGGGGGATTGCTGGGCATGCGGCTTGTTGGGTTGGAAAAGGCCTGTTCTGCACTGCATCTCTAAATAAAAATAAATAAATGGACATCATGGTCAGCATTGATGTGGTAGGCTGAATGGTCTGTTCCCGTGTTGTTTCCTTGCTCCGTGTTTACTGGGAAAACCTCTGTTGGCTTTAACTTATCTGCCTTGACTCCCTACTCCAAGTAGACACACTGGGGTCTCACACACATCAAATCTGTCAACCAGCATGGGCACAATGAGACAAATGACCTCCTCTGCCCGTCAGTGAATCTGTGACAGGGAGGTGTTGCTGTTGGATATCGTTGGGGACGCAGGTGGAGTAAAATTAATTTCTATTTTCCACCCAGCCTGACTTCAATGTTTTTTTAGCTTCACTCTATCAGGTCCAGTTAACAAGAGAGGAACACTGTGAGCTCTTTACCAATAAGCTGAGTGTTTCAACAGTAAGTCTCGGTGAAGTGAGATGATTCCCCTAAGCATTCCATCAATCTCCATTTCCTGCTGCACTGGTGCTGAAGAAGGCTGTGCCACAGTGACTGAATTAACTGAGCTCTGCAAACAGAGAATGCCCTGACCCCCAAGACACAGGGTGCAGGCATCACCGTTTTTCTACAGACACTTCCCCTCTGTCAGACAAAGCCCAGAGCCTTGCCCCAGCCTGACGAAGTATAGGAGACCGCCAGGGCAGTCAGACACACACAGAGGCCAATAAAAATGCAAACTGCTGAAATCCATTTGCGACTTCCAGTACCTTTATTTTGGTGCACTTGATAATGCTTTCAGCTTCTAGCTGTACAATCTTTGGGATTTAGTCTGAGCCAGCAGCCTGTAATCTTTTCTCTTGTAGAGGAAGGATTTCTGCAGCTTTTTCCAATCCTGTGCAGTGGCCCCTCCATACCAGACGGTGATACAACCAGTCAGAATGCTCTCCACTGTACATCTGTAGAAACCTGTGAAAGTCTTTTGTGATGTACCAAATCTCCACAAACACTAAATGAAATATAACTGCTATCATGTTTTCTCTGTAATTGCATCAATATGTTGCACCCAGGATAAATCTTCACAGATGTTGACACCCAGGAATTTGAAACTGCTCACCCTTCATCTTCTGAATTCTCAATGAGGATTGGTGTGTGTTCTTCAACATCACTGAGTCAATGTTGTCTGAATCGCAGTGTGGATTTAGAAGGAATAGGAGCACGATCGGCATGATCTTCACAGCCCAGCAGCTTCAGGAAAAGTGCCGGGAGCAACATCAGGACCTGTTTATGACCTTTGTCGACTTCTCCAAAGCATTCAACACTGTGCAAGGAGAGCTCTTATGGGATGTTCTCCTCAGGTTTGGCTGTCCCAATAAGTTTGTTAACATTCTCTGAGTAAGTTTTTTTTACTCAGAGAGTGGTGAGTGTGTGGAATGGGCTGCTGGCAATGGTGGTGGAGGCAGATACGATAGGGTCCTTTAAGAGGCTTTTAAATAGGTACATGGAGCTTAGTAAAATAGAGGGTTATAGGTAAGCCTAGTAATTTCTAAGGTAGGGATATGTTCGGCACAACTTTGTGGGCCAAAGGGCCTGTATTATGCTGTAGATTTTCTATGTTTCTATCCTCTGCCAGTTCCACGATGGGATGACTGCTCGGGTGACCATAGGAGGACAAGAGTCCGAGCCCTTCCTTGGACGCACAGGAGTGAGGCAGGGGTGTGTGCTACTGCCAGTGCTCTTTACCATCCTCCTCTTGTGTGTTACCAAGCTTCTCCACAATGAGATTGAAGACAGCAGTGGTGTGGCAGTGGACGTCAGATTAGATGGCAACCACTTCGACATCAGGAGGCTCCACGCAACCACCAAACTCCGTAGAGAGCGGGTCCTGGAGCTGCAGTATGCAGACGACTGTGCTCTTGTGGCCCATACTCCAGAGGATCTTCAGACTGTCCTTGCTGTGGCGGTGAGAGCGTACAGCAGGATGGGGCTGACCATCAATACCACCAAGACAGAAGTGGTTTGCCAATGGAGTGCTAGTGTCCCACCCAACCCCACCTGCCGTCACTGTTGGTGATGAAAAGCTGTCAGTAGTATCAAATATCTGGGGAGCATTCTCTCTGAGGATAGCAGCATTGACAATGACATCCAGAGCCACATTTAACAGGGATCAGCTGCCTTTAGGAGACTTCGGCGTTGAGTCTTTCAGAACAGGAGCCTTCGTCCCTCCACAAAGGTCGCTGTATGCCAAGCGGTCTGTGTCACCACCCTCCTTTATGGCTGTGAAGCTTGGGTAACCTACAGCCGTCACATCAAGTCCTTGGAGCGCTTCCACATAAGCTGCCTTCAGTGCATCCTGGGAATTACCTGGCATGAGCGGGTGCCTCACACTGAAATACTTGTAAAGACCAACTGCAGAAGTATTGAGGCCATGATCACCCAGCGTCAGTTGCAGTGGCTGGGGCACGTGATAAGGATGCCCCCATGTCGGCTACCCCGCAGAGTGTTATACAGCCAGCTACATCATGGTCAACGCTCAGCTGGAGGGCCGAAGAATCGCTATAAGGATCAGATGAAGAATGCTTTAAGGAAGTGCAAGATCAGACCTGAGGACTTGGAGGATGTTGCTACTGACCGTATCACTTGGCGACAGCTGTGTAGGGATAGGGTTCGGATTCTGGAGATGGAAAGAACAACCAGAAGTCAGCAGAAGGGAGCCAGGAGAAATGCAGCCATGGTTGCCATCACTATCACCACTATCACATATACATGTCCCACCTGCAGTAGAACTTGTGGGTCCAGGATAGGACTGTACAGTCATTAAAAATTTCACAGTTAAAGAAGTAGACGTCGTCATCGGATTTCGATGGACAACTGAAGAATTAGAACCTTTCTGAAATCCACAATCAATTCCTTGGTTTTACTGACATTGAGTGCAAGGTTGTTGTTGTGACACCACTTGATCAGCTGATCTATCTTGCTCCATATGCTTCCTCATCACTATCTGAAATTCTGCCAACAATAGTTCTGTCATTGGCAAATTTATAGCTGCACAGTCCATAAGACCATAAGATATAAGAACAGAATTAGGCTATTTGGCCCATTGAGTCTTCTCCAGAATTTCATCATGGCTTTTCCAATTTTCCTCTCAGCCCCAAACTCCTGCCTTCTCCCTGTATCCCTTCATGCCATGAGCGATCAAGAACCTATCTGTCTCCGCCTTCAATACACATAAAGACTTGGTTTCTATTGCTGCCTGTGGCAAAGAATTCCACAGATTCACCACTCTCTGGCTAAAGAAATTCCTCCTCATCTCAGTTCTAAAAGACACCCCTCTATTCTGAGGCTGTGTCCTCTGGTCTTAGACTCTCCCACCACAGGAAACATCCTCTCCACATCTACTCTATCAAGGCTGTTCACCATTCAAAAGGTTTCAATGAGGTCACCCCTCATTCTTCTGAATTCTAGTGAATACAGTCCCAGAGCCATCAAACAATCTTCATATGACGAGCCATTCAATCCCGGAATAATTTTCAGTCAACGGTGTAGAGAGTAGACTAGTAGGCTAAGCAAACATCCCCGAGTTGCACCAGTTTAGATTGTCAGCAAGAAGGAGATGTTTATTTCTGATCCGCACGGACTGTGGCTCCCAGTGAGAAAGTCAAGGATTCAGCTGCAGAGACAGAACATAGAACACGTAACACAGAACATTGAACAGTACAACACAGTACAGGCCCTTCAGCCCATAATTTTGTGCTGAAATATATAAACCTACTCCAAGATCAATCCAACCTTTCCTTCCCACCTAACCCTCTGTTGTTCTGTCATCCATGTGCCTATTGAAGAGTTTCTGAAATGTCCCCCAGTGTATCTGCCTCTACCACCACTCCTGGAGGGTGATCCATGCACACAAAACTCTGTGTAAAAAAACCCAACTCCGACACTCCCCTATACTTTCCTCCAATACCCTTAGCATCATGCCCATCTCATATTAGCCATTTCCACCATGAAGAAAAAAAATCTGACCGCCCACCCGATCTATACCTCTTATCTTTTACATCTCTGTCAAGCCACCTCTCATCCTCCTTCAATCTTCCTATCCTCAGAAGATACTGTATGCTCTCTAATCCAGGCAGCATTTTAGTAAATCTTCTTCACACCCTTGCTAAAGCTTCTACATCCTTCCTATAATGAGGTGACCAGAATTGAACACAATATTCCAAGTGTGGTTTAGCCAGGGTTTTATAGAGCTGCAATATTACCTCACAGCTCTTGAACTCAATCCCACAACTAATGAAGGTCAACACACCTTCTTAATCACCCTATCAACTTGTGTGGCAACTTTGAGGGATCTATTTTCTGTTTACCTCTCCCAGCTGAGCAGTGTATGCTCCCCACCAATGCACTGTCCCACTCACAGCACCCTGGACCAGCCAACAGGCACTGCATCGGAGGGCTTTTCCCTTTGGATCGAAGGAGGATGAGAGGTGGCTTGATAGAGATGTAAAAGATAAGAGGTATAGATCGGGTGGGCGGTCAGATTTTTTTTCTTCATGGTGGAAATGGCTAATATGAGATGGGCATGATGCTAAGGGTATTGGAGGAAAGTATAGGGGAGTGTCGGAGTTGGGCTTTTTTACACAGAGTTTTGTGTGCATGGATCACCCTCCAGGAGTGGTGGTAGAGGCAGATACATTGGGGGACATTTCAGAAACTCAATAGGCACATGGATGACAGAACAACAGAGGGTTAAGTGGGAAGGAAGGCTGAAGATTAATCTTGGAGTAGGTTTATATATTTCAGCACAAAATTATGGGCTGAAGGGCCTGTACTGTGTTGTACTGTTCAATGTTCTGTGTTATGTGTTCTATGTTCTGTCTCTGCAACTGAATCCTTGACTTTCTCACTGGGAGTCACAGTCCATGCGGATCAGAAATAAACATATCCTTGTTTAGGAGAAATAAACATCTCCAAGAAAGATAGAAAGAAGGGCAGATTTCTCCTTCCTATGCACTGGCTGGTGGCGTAGTGGCATCAGCGCTAGACCTTGGGGCAGAAGGTCCCGAGTTTGAATCCAGCCGGCTCCCGTGTACGCTTTCCATCCGTGCTGGGTTGAGCGTTGAGCTAGCAACTTGACCTCGTAAAAAAGAAATTGCCTGCTATAGAAACATCAACAGCAAAAAGGTTGACGGCCTATGCTCTCTCATGAGTTGAAAGGCAACTTCTCTTTTTTTCTCTCCATCTCATCTCCATTGAGGTCAACACTCAGCCACTCTCTCCATTGTTTACTACCTTCACTAGGTCCATGGGAGAAAGGTGGCCAATTCAAGACAGACCCTGATCAGATCTTTCTCTACAAGACCATAAGACCCAGGCCATTCAGCCCATCGAGTCCACTTCACCATTTCATCATGGCCAATCCCAGATCTCATTCAACCCCATACACCTGCCCTCTCACTATATCCCTTGATGCCCTGATCAATCGGGAATCTATCAACTTCCACTTTAAATATACCCACAGACTTGTCCTCAACTGCATTCTGTGGCAGAACGTTCTACAGATTCACCACTCTTTGGCTAAAAAAAATCCTCCTTACTTCTGTTCTAAAAGGTCGCTGCTCAATTTTGAGGCTTTACCCTCTAGTTCTGGATTTTTGTAAATATCTGTAGGAAAATGAATCTCAGGGTTGTATATGGTGACATATTTACTTTGATAATAAATTTAGTTTGACTTGGAGGGGCAGTGAGCACAGGTGAACACTATCACCTGCAGGTTCCTCAACAAATCACACACAGATATCCCGGTCCCCATGTCTAGACCTTCTAATGCCTCACCACCTGCACTTTGAGTGTCCTGCTCCACACGGTCTACAGTGGTTCAAGGGAGGAGGCTTACCCCCACCCGCAGGAGTGACAGGTTGGCTTAGTGGTTAGGGTAAAGAATTTCAGCATCACCAAACTTCATCAGGGTTCCATTCCTGCCACTGTCTGTAAGGAATTTGTACATTGTCCTCATGACCACATGGGGTTCCTCCGCTTTCCTCCCACAATCCAAGCACAGACAGGTTAGGGTTTAGTAAGTTGTAGTTGTGCTATGTTGTCACTGGAAGCGTTGATGCCCCTCAGACAGTGTTGCTCATTAACACAAACAACACACTTCACTGTACGTGTGACATATAAAGCCAATCACTCTCTTTGCCCAGGTGGAAGGGAATACATCTTTAAATCAAAAAATAAAAACTATTTACAAGAATCAACCGCACAATGCCTTTACATTCCTACATTCACAGTCAATGTTGTCAGTATTACATTCCTTAGTGGCCTCCTGGGTTGATAAACTACAGAGGGGCTTATCCCCGTAAACGGCCCTTCACTCTCCAGTAATGGAAGAACCCCATACTGTAGTCTTTTGGTGGCTGCACGGGGCTTCAGTGCCTCTCTCAGAATGTCCTCCTGCAGCCTGGAATGTGCCAGTCGGCAGCATTCCCTCACGGATATCTCCATGTGCTGGCAGAGATGAAAGGGAATAGTAATACAAGTGGAGAGGGTGCTGTGCAGGTCTTCCTCACCCCCAGCCACCTTTCTCTCTCTTTCCCTCACCCTCTCTCTCTCTCTCTCTCCCTCTCCCCCCTTATATCAGGGGCACAGCAGTGGAAACATCTCGCACAATCTCTCATGGTCCCAAAACATATCCTACGCAGTGAGGAAAGCTCACCAACATCTCTACTCTCTGAGGAGGCTGAAGGGAGCTGCAAGATGCACATCTATACTCATGTCATTCTGCAGATGCACAGTAGAGAGCATCCTAACAAGCTGCGTCATGGCTTGGAATGGAAACTGCGCTGCGGCAGACAGGAAGGCTCTACATCGGGTAGTCAAAACTGCCCAAAGCACCACCTGCACCAGCCTACCCGCTGTCAAGGACATATACACAGAAAGGTGCCAGAAAAGGGCCAGTAACATCATGAAGGATTCCACAAACCCTGCTCATAGATGGTTTATTCCACTCCCATCAGTGAGAAGGCTACATAGCATTCACACCAGGACCGCAAGACTCAAAAACAGTTACTTTCCCCAAGGAGTAAGGCTGATCAACGCCTCCACCCACTAACCCTCCACACCCTCAATCTTTACTACTTCATCATTTCCCGTCAGTCACCATATGTACAAACACTCCAGTGCCTAGTGTCACTTTATGGACGTACAATCAACGTACAGAAGCAATCTGATGAATTTATATTTACTGTATTTTTATTACTGTTCTTTATCTTACTGTGTTCTTTGTGATGCATCAGATCCAGAGTAACAATTACTTTGTTCTCCTTTACACGTATGTACTGCAAATTACACCTGTCTCACTCTCTCCCCCTCTCCTCCTCTCTCCCTCTCCCCCTCCCTCAGGTAGGAGTACTTCACTGAGAAACTTCAACTTGTTCTACCCCAGCACAATGTCACTTGCTGTCAGACACATCCAATGCTCATCAAATTCCCACAGATTAGCACACTGCCAGCGAAGACATTAATAAATGCTCTTCAAGGACTACAAACCTAAGCAAAGTCATTATCCAGAAACATCCCTCCAATCAAAGGCATTTTCAAGCAACCTTCTTTGGAGCCAATGGTCTGAACTTTTAATTGGCTTCTCGGCACAGGGGGGGACTCTGTTGGAATTAGCACTCCTACCTATTAACTAATATCTTGCTAATTTGATTTGAATGCAGAGCGTCACGCTGGTGAACTTTCAATAATTCATGAGTGACAAGCTGGAGAAAGGGCAGGGGGACATTGTGGACCTTTAACAAGAGAAGGCTCTCGTGGTGGCGTTTCTGATTTCACTATAGTCGAAGGTGAATTAGTAAACTGGCTGGTTTTGGGGTGTGGGGGAGGGAAGAGGAAAGAGCAGGCCGATAATGGGCCTCCTTACTGCCTGCGGAGTCCCCTAAGTAGTTTTTACCTCCAGCAATAGCAGTTGAGCGACTGGCTCCAGGCTTCCCAAGACTTCCCTTTTACAAAAGTCTTTCTTTCCCAAGGAAATAAAGAGCATTACTGACAAAAAAAAAGCAAAGGACAGACTCTAAATGAGCACTGGTTACCGCCGTTTCCAATGGCAACGGAAGCCAAAAACAGCAGAATGAGCCGCCACTCCCGACTCAGGCCCGACGGCTTTGTTCGATGTTCAGCACATTCCTAATGTCACAAGCAGGTAACAAAGTGAAAACAGAATGCTGCGGAACCAAGCACTCACAGTGCGGTCTATACTTGCCAACACTGTGCAGGCATCTCTGCCACCACACACCCCCAGGAAGGACTAAACTACCTGGGAACCTCACAGCCCCCAACCTCATACTCACACAACTCAGCTGATGACCTGGACACATGAGACCAAAAGTCCATAAGACATAGGAGCAGAATTAGGCCATTTGGCCCTTCTATTCTGCTCTGCCATTCCATCATGGCTAATTAATTATCCCTCTCAGCCCCATTTTCCTGCCTTCTCCCCATAACCTTTAATACCCTGACTAATCAACCTCCGCTTTAAGTATATCTAATGACTTAGCTGTCTAAGGCAATGAATTCCACAGATTCACCACCCCCAACTAAAGAAATTCCTCTTCATCTTTGTTCTAAATGGATGTCCCTCTATTTCAAGGCTATGCCCTCTGGTCCTAGACTCCCCTACTAGAGGAAACATTGTCTCCACATCCATTCTATCTAGGCCTTTCAATATTCAATAGGTTTCAATGTGATCCCCAGCTCAATCCAGCAAGTACAAGCCCAGAGACATCAAACGCTCCTCATATGTTAACTTTTTCATTCCCAGAAGTATTCTCATGAACCTCCTTTGAACTCTTTCCAATGGCAGCACATCTTTTCTTAGATTAGGGACCCAAAATTGCTCACAACATTGCAAATGCAATCTGACCCAATGCCTTGTAAAGCCTCAGAACTTTCACTCACTCCCAGGTCCAGTGGCAAAGCCCTAAGAGGATGGGAGAGTCAGCCAACCTCCACGAGTCGCTGTAGTCCATGACGGACTGTGAGGTTACGTAGGAAGCCTGAGCAACGAAGGAAGAGGGATGACATATTTCCAGGTGGAGAAAGTGCAGAGGTGGAGGGGAAGGACGAGGGACGGAGGGGAAGGAGGGGTAGGAAGAGGGATGGAAGGGGTGGAGGTGGAGTGGAAGGAAGAGGGATGGAGAGGTGGAGGTGGAGTGGAAGGAAGAGGGATGGAGGGGAAGGAGGGGTAGGAAGAGGGATGGAAGGGGTGGAGGTGGAGTGGAAGGAAGAGGGATAACATGTTTCCAGGGGAAAGATGTGGGTAATGGTATATTCATGGCTATTTCACTTCCCCCCAACCCTCCTCACTGGGGCTATCAGTGGGAACTATGGAAACAGCTTTCTCAGAAACATAGTCACCCACTGGAACTGCCCCGCCCACACACACACTTACTTTATTGGGGAGCCTGACGTGTTTATAGAACAGTACAGCATATGAACAGGCTCCTCAGTCCATAATGTTGAGCTGAACCAATTGAATTAGTAATCAGGTGGCCAACTAAACTAATCCCTTCTGCCTGCACAATGTCCATAATCTTCCATTTTCCTCACATTTACATGCCTATTTAAACATTTCTTAAAAGTGTCTATTGTTTCTGCTTCTACCATCACCCCAGGTATCCATCACTCTCTATGTAAAACATCTTCTTTGAATTTAACACCTCTCAGTTTAAATGCATGCCCTCTGTTATTAGTTATTTCTACCCTAGGGAAAAATACTGTCTGCCTCCTCAATCTGTACCATTCATAATCTTATAAACATCTCCCCTCAGCCTCCGCCGATCAAGAGAAATCAATGCAAGTTTGTCTCACCTCTCCTTAAAGCTCACGCCCTCTAATCCAGGCAGCATCCCAGTGAACCTCTTGTAATGAGCTTTTGGGTCTGTGCAGGAGCCAGAGAGTGTTGGGATCTATGGTTTTTAGAGCACCTAAACTGATTAATTGTTGTTTAACCAGAGTTGCTAATCATTTAGAGTTTCTTGTGTTTTCCTCGAGCAACTCTCTCTTTGTAACGCAGTCTCCTGGTACGTTCTGCATAAGATTGTAAGTTTGTTTTGATAGGCTCAGGGATTTCTTGTTACTTGTATTATTTAAGTACCGTAGATGCCCAAGTAGTGCTAATTGTAGGGCCCTAGTTTTGCACGTTACGCCTTGTGGTGTCGCTCTGCTGAGCCACCTACGTTCTGTTGGAATTCTTATGAATAAATTCTGGTTGGTGTCTCCACATTGGAGTCTGTCTTTCCTCGGCACTTGGGTTCCGACATTGCCAATGCACGTCGTGACATCGCTCTGGTACCTTTGTTCACATGGAGTTGGGTAAGATTCAGCCTGGAACACATCTATACTGCGACCATTAACGTACTTCAGGCCCACACTGCTCCACTCCTTTCCCATCTATGTGCTTGCCCAAATACCTTCTCACTGTTACATTGTCATTGTCCCTGCCTCCACCACTACCTCTGGCAGCTTGCTCCATGTATCCACCATCCTCTGCATGCAAAACATACCCCTCAAATCCCCTTTCAATTTCTCCCCTCTCACCTTAATCCTGTGCCCACTAGTTTTAGCTGCCCCTACCCTGGGGGAAAAATCACTTAATAGAATGTTACAGCACAGTACAGACCCTTCATCCCACAATGTTACATCCATCTTTTACCCTACTCCACAATCAATCCAGCCCTTCCTTCCTACATAGCCCTCCATTTTTCTATAAATCTATGTGCCTATCTAAGAGTTTCTTAAATATCTCTCACTGTTCCTCAGCTCTGGCAAGCATAGAATATAGAACATAACAGCTCAGTTCAGGCCCTTCAGCTCACAATATTGTGCCAACCTTTTAACCTACTCTAAAATCTATCTTACCCTTCTCTCCCACACTGAGTAGCCCTCTATTTTACTATCATCCAGGTGCCTATCTAAACTGGTCTTAAATGTCCCTAATGTATCTGCCTTCACTACCAACTCTGGCGTGTTCCACACACCCACCACTCCACATGTAAAGCACCTACCTTTGACATCCCTCCCTATATTTTTCTCCAATCCCCTTCAAATTATGCCCCCTCATATTAGCAATTTCTGCCCTGGGAAAGTCTTGGGCTGTCCATTCAATCTTCATATCAATGCCTCTTATCATCTTACAAACCTCTATCAGATCACTTCTCATCCTCCTTTGCTCCAGACAGAGAAGTCCTAGTCTAATCCAGGGACTCTCTCCCCAACCCCTCGCGCTGGGGTTATACGGCGTTGAGGCGTGTCCCCTGGGTGGTGGATGGGGGGGGATCCCTCGTGCGAGGGGTGCACTGGATAATATGGAAGAAGGTGCCGCGAACCAACATAGCCTAGGAGAAGGATCTCCGATTCCAAACCCGGATAGATAGGACTCGTTAGGCTTGGATGGCAGCCTATCTAGGAGAGGGTAAACTCTGATTTCAAACCCGGGCAGGTGAAGCTCGTTAGCATGGAAATGCCATCGCCTAGGGGAAGGTGACCCCGACCGAAAACCCCTGGTCCTCCAGGTTGGGGGTTGTGCAATGGGCTAACAACCCGTTCACGTAAAACAAGCAATTGTTACAGATTGTCAACCACTAACCCAGATCTCGGGAAAAGCAGGGCCCCGTTCAGGAGGCTGATGACGCGCTGCAACCAAACCCGTCAGGAAGCCGCAGGGCTGACAACCCTCCTTCACCCGAGGAAAACCATAATGGAGGCTCCAAAGCTGCTCTCACAGAAGAAATCTATCCTAATCAGAACATGGAATGTGAGATCGCTTTTGGAGACAGGTAGGTGCGCACAGGCAGTGAAGGAAATGAACCGATACCACCTCACACTCCTGGGCATGTGCGAAGCAAGGTGGAATACTTTTGGTGAGACCAAACTGCAGACGGGAGAAACTCTGCTCTATTCCGGCAAAGAAAAAGAGGAAGACCCGCATGAGGCTGGTGTGGCCCTGATGTTGTCCAAAGAAGCAGCCAGAAGTTTGATAGAATGGGAACCAGTGTCCGACTGTATCATCACAGCCAGGTTCGAGTCCAGATTCCAGAAGGTATCCATTATCCTGTGCTACGCCCCAACTAACAACACAGTGGAAGAAGAAAAAGGTCTCTTCTAACACCCAGCTTCAAGCAGTAGTTGGAAAGGTACCTAAGCAAGATATGTTGATCGTCATGGGAGATCTGAATGCCAAAGTAGGCAGCGATAACACTGGCAGGGAGAGAGAGATGTGCCAGAGTGGTCTGGGGAATATGAATGAAAATGGAGAACTCCTTACCAACTTCTGTGCCTTCAACGAACTGACCATTGGAGGTACCCTCTTTCCCCAACGACGCTGCCACAAGATAACCTGGGTCTCGCCTGACCATCAAACAGAGAACCAGATTGATCACGTCATAGTCCGCCAGTGCTGGAGAAGTTCATTGCAAGATGTGAGAGCCAAAAGAGGAGCAGATATTGGATCTGACCACCATTTGGTTGTTGCAAAGCTGAAGATGAAGCTGTCAGCCAAGAAGAAGCAACAGAACATGCGAATAAAGTTTGATGTTAGAAAACTACAGACGGAAGAGAACAAGAAAGATTTCCACATCACCTTGCAAAGCCGCTTTGGGGCTCTTCAAATAGAGGAACAAGATGAGAGAACAGCGGAACACGCCTGGATTACCTTCAAGCAGGCCACTGTAGGAGCCTGCGAAGAAGTACTGGGAAGACCACCAGTCAACAGTAAACCTTGGATCAGGGACGAGACATGGCAGAAGGTGGAGGAGAGGAAAAAGCTCAAACAGGAGCTGAATCAGGCCAGAACCCGGCAACAGAAACAAATCGCCGCCAACAGGTACAGCGTGATGGCCAAGGAGGTGAAGAAACAGCTCAGAAAGGACAAGAGGTCATACTTCAATGAAATAGCACAGCAAGCAGAAACAGCGGCCAGTAAAGGGGACCTCAAGGCACTCTACACGACAACTAAACTTTTGAGAGGGAAGAAAAGCAATTTCAACAGACCTGTTAGAGACAAGGCAGGCCATCTGCTCACTTCGGTTGAAGATCAGCTGGCGAGATGGAAGGAACACTTCCAGGAAGTATTGAATAGACCACCACCACAGAACCCACCTGACCTGGAGCCTGGAGACCCACTCAACATCAATATAGGTGAAATCACCAAGCAAGATATTTGAAAAGCCCTGAAAAGCCTGAAGAACGGCAAGGCTGCTGGAGAAGACAACATTGCTGCAGAAGCATTGAAAGAGGGTGGAGAGGTTATGGTGGACCATTTGCATAAACTGCTGAATTTGATATGGAGAACAGGAGAGATCCCATCAGATTGGAAGAAGGGCCTCCTTGTGAAGCTGCCAAAATCTGGAGATCTTTCACTGTGTGGCAAGTGGAGGGGGATCACCTTGTCGTCTATTCCTAGCAAAGTTCTCACCAGGGTCATCTTAGAGCGGATGAAAGACGCCATTGACCAGAGACTTAGAGATGAGCAGGCAGGGTTCAGGAAAGAGAGATCATTCATTGACCAGATAGCTACACTTAGAGTCATTGTGGAGCAGACAATAGAATGGCAAACTCCACTATATGTGTGTTTTATTAATTTTGAGAAGGCATTTGACAGCCTGGACAGAAAGTCAATGTGGAGCATCTCACGACACTATGGTGTACCGGAAGAGATGGTGAATATCATCAAGCAGCTTTATGATGGCTTCTCATGCAGGGTCATCCACGATGGGAGACTGTCCAAAGAGTTCCTGGTCACTACTGGAGTCAGACAGGGATGCCTGCTGTTGCCTCTACTTTTTCTTGTGGTACTCGACTGGGCTACAAGAACGGCCTATGCTGGCTCAGAGAGAGGCATCCAGTGGACGTTAACAGGGAAATTGGAAGACCTGGCATTTGCAGATGATTTCGCTCTTCTCTCACACCGGCTTCAAGATATGCAGCAGAAAGTAGATTCCTTGGGAGAGACCTCACAGCGAGTAGGCCTTAAGATCAGTCAGGAGAAGACCAAAGTTCTACGCATTAATAACAATCAAGAGGAGCCATTACGGATTGAAGGACAAATAGTTGAAGATGTAGACAAATTCACCTACCTCGGAAGCAAAATCAGTAAATCAGGAGGTACAGATGAGGACATCAGAGCAAGGATCGGAAAAGCCCAACGTGCCTTCACAACCCTGCGACCTGTTTGGAGATCTACGGCCATCTCTGTCAAAACTAAGCTCCGTATATTCAGCTCCAATGTGAAAGCCATCCTGCTATATGGATCCGAAACATGGAGAATCACTAACACCAGCTGCAACAAGATCCAGACCTTTCTCAACAGATGCCTCCGGCAGATCCTCCACCTCAAGTGGTACGACAGAGTGTCAAACCTAGACCTATGGAAGAGGGCAAACCAAGAGCCCATTGTATTCCAGATAAGGAGGAGGAAGTGGAGATGGGTCGGCCACACCTTGAGGAAGAGCCAGTCGAATGTCACTCGAATGGAATCCACAAGGGAAGAGAAGAAGAGGTCGCCCAAAGCAAACCTGGAGGCGTAGGCTTTTGGATGAACTGAAAGCCGCCGGCCAAACTTGGGAGACTGCAGAGACATCTGCTAGAGATCGCAGGAAGTGGAGGACTTTTGTTGAGGCCCTGTGCTCCATAAGGAGCGAAAAGGATTAAAGCTCTCCCCAACCGGAAAAAGGAGTGTCTTCCTCACACAGAGCACAGCGGCTCACCACATCTACCCTCGCAAGGGCAGTTAGGGATGGGTGATAAATGCTGGCATTGGGTGGGGATTCACAGAGTTAACAATGTTAACAAGGAGTTTCCCCGAGCATATGCTAGGGTTCTGAGGTCTGGCTCAAAAGATAGGATGAATTTGATGTGGTTGTGCTGAAAAGTACTGAACATAACTTCAAGGAGCAAACAGCCGAGTGCCCCAGCACATTTACACCTCTGGGCATCATCGCTCAGTCCAAAGTAATTAAAATACCTTTATTATTCTCAGCATGCTGTGGTAACCCTCGAACAGAAACGTAGCACACGAAGACTCAGGCATCAAGCACTAGAAATAACTGTGGGGAATCGGCTGGTTGATGCTGTAAATGTTACCCACAGGATAGTGTTGATTTGTTAAATTTATGGCTTTCAGATATTCCAGTGCTTTTGTTGGCAAATGTTCTCTCAGCATGAGAATCAGACGAACTTCAGCTGCAGGCACCGATCTTACCACCCTTGTCAGGCAACTAAGGGCAAAGCTCATCTGTGACAGCTCTCCGGCTGAGGAGAACCCCCAACAGATCTGCCCCAGTTGTCCCCATCACCCCAAGCATGATACAACATCTAGAACATGAAACAGTACAGCATTGTACAGGCCCTTTGTCCCACAATGTTGTGACAACCTATATAAAGAACCTCCATGATCAATCTAGCCCATCCTTCCCACATAGGCCTAGCAGCACCACACTCCCAATGCCAAGGGACTGGGGTCCCATCCACACCAGGCTCCCAATGGAGAGGGACTGGAGAGGCTCTCACTCCTGTACAACAGAAGCATAGGAAAACCGCAGTCACCCCCAGACTTGGTGTTCCCCAGGTCTTTGCAACTCAAAGTCACGGAATCACAGGATTGTACTGCACTGAAACAGGGTTTTCAGCGCAGTTTGCCATGCTGATCTTGTTGGTTACCTATACTACCCCAACTGTCTTCAATAAGGATGTATTCCTCCAACCTTTCCCTTCCAAACATCTATCTAAATGCAGTTTAAACATGTAATCATACCTATAGCTCCTACACCCACCCCCTGCCATGTTCAGCTCACAGCTGGTATAAGAAGTTCCTGACTAATATTTCCTGTTTCCCCGTGAACATGCAATGCAGGGTGTCTGGCTGAGCGCATGGACATTGAACATAAAGCAGTACATATATTGGGCCTTTTGGCCCTCAATGTTGTGCTGACCTTTTAACCTACTCCAAAATCAATCTATCTCCTCCCACGTAGCCCTCAATTTTTCCACCATCCATGTGTCCATCTAAGAGTATCTTAAATGCTCCTCATGTATCTGCCTCTATCACCACCTGCTGGAAGCACATTCCACATATCTACCACTATCTGTGTAAAAACCTGCCTCTGACATCCTCCCTATACTTTCCTCCAATCACCTTAAAATTATGGCTCTGCAGACCTGGGTGAGAACAGGGTAGCTAGAATTTAAGCTTGAGAATATAGAGGTATAACAAGTGTAGACAGGAAGGTAGTTTAGGCAGTGGAATGCTCCTCCTATGAGATGTGGGATTTCAAGTTATCTAACAATCTCCCTGATGACTACATCTGCAGGAAGTACACCCAAGTTGATGTAGTGTGTAGTGAGACTATGAAAAAGGACAGGCAAATGATAGAGCAAAACTGTCATGAGTAGAAGTGTAAAACGGGGACAAAATCAAAAGGGGTGATAATGTTATATTGGCTTGAAGATGTTATATTTCAATGTACACAGTATATGGAATAAGCTAGATGATCTTGTAGCACAGTTAGAGATTAGCAGGTATGACTTGGTGGGCATCACTGAGTCTTGGTTGAAAGAAGATCAGAGTTGGGAGCTTAACATCAAAGGATACTTCTTGTATTGAAAGGACAGGCAGGTAGGCAGAGGGAGAGGTATGGCTCTATTGAAATCAAATCCTTAGAAAGAGGTGACATAGGATCAGAAAATGCAGAGTCGTTCTGGGTAGAGTTGATAAACTGCAAGGGTAAAAAGACCCTGATGGGAGTTATATACAGACCTCCAAACTGTAGCCAGGATGTGGGATATACATTTCAAAAGGAAAAAGAAAAGGCATGCAATAAGGGGGACCTCAGGATTGACATGGGGATTTCAATATGCAGGTAGTTTGAAGGAATCAAACTGGATCCTAAGAGAGACTTTGTAGAACACCTATGAGATGACAATTCTGTATTGGGTGTTGTGTAATGAACCTGATGATTTGATAATTAGCTTAAGGTAAAGAAACGCATTAGGGTGATCATAATATGACAGCATTCACCCTACAGTTTGGTAGACAGATGTATCGGTATTACGTGAAGTAAAGGGAATTACAGAGGCATGAGAGAGAAACTGGCCAAAGTAGATTGGAAGGGGACACTAGCAGGCATGACGGCTGTAGCTGGAGTTTCTGGGGTCAATTCAGAAGGCACAAGATAGATATATCCCAATGACGAAGAGGTATTCTAAAGGAAAGATGATGCATCGGTAGCTGACAAGGGAAGTCAAAGACAACATAAAAGCAAAAGAGAGGGTAGATTAAGATAGCAAAAATTAATAGGAAGTTTGAGGATTAGGCAACTTTTATAAACCAACAAAAGGCAACTAAAATATATATATATAAAAATACATACATACAAGGAGAGAAAACATGAAATAAGAAGGTAAGATAGTGAATAATATCAGAGGATACCAACAGATTTTTCAGATGTACGAAGAGTAAAAGAGAGGTGAGAGTGGATATTGGACCAGTGGAAAATTACACTGGAGAGGTAGTAATGAAGGACAAAGAAATAATGGATATACAGTACTTAATAAGTATTTTGTGTGTCTTCACTGTGAAAGGCAATAACAGTATGCCAGAAATTCGAGCGTGTCAGGGGATAGAAGAGAGAGTATAATTGTTCTTACTAAGTAGAAGGTGATTGGGAAGCTAAAAATTCTGAAGGTAGATAAGTCACTTGGACCATTTTGGACTACACCACAGGGTTCGGAAAGAGGTAACTAAAGAGAGTGTGGAGGCATTAGGAATGATCTTTCAAGAATCACTACATTCTGGAATAGTCCCAGAGGACCAGAAAATTGCAAATGTCACTCCACTCTTCAAGAAAGGAGGGAGGCAGAAGAATGAAGTTATAGGCCAGTTAGCATGACTTCAGTGGTTGGGAAGATGGAGTAGATTATTAAGGATGAAGTCTCAGGGTACTTAGAGGCTCATGATAAAATAGGCCAAAGTCAGCATAGTTTTCTTAAGGATAAATCTTGCCTGAGAAATCTGTTGGAATTCTTTGAGGAAATAACAAGCAGGATGGATGAAGAAGAGTCAGTGGACGTTGTTTACTTCATTTTCAGAAGGCCTTTGATAAGCAGTCCCATTGACCTGCACCCAGACCATATCCCTTCATAACCCTCCCATCCATATACTTATTCAAACTCCTCAAGTGTTGAAATCAAACCCATATCTGCAGGATTGTTGTAAGTGCTGCCCAATGGTTGGCAAGCACAGGCTGGTTGGGCCAAAAGGCCTGTTTCCATAAGGATATCACCACATTATGAGTTATTGCCATCAGCACAAATGGCAGAGCAGAATAGAAGGGCCAAATGGCCAAATTCTGCTCCTATGTCTTATTGTCTCCCAACACCCCCTCCCTTCTGCAGTCCTCTCCTCTCCTCCCTCTACCCCAAGTGGATACAGCCGCTCTGCCTACACTCCTGCAGTGGGCTGGAGGGGAGTGGTGGGAATGCTGAGCAGATTCCTGGTGAGAACACCAAGCTCCTGGGGCCCAGGCTGAGGCTGGTGGGGGAGGGTGGATTCCCACACTCTGAGGACCAAAACCCTTGGGAGAAGGTGGATGAAGCAGGAACATCTGGCCAGCAACAAAGCAGCAGCTTCTCCCTGACATTGGAAGCAGGAACATTCCCATTCTCAGGGCCGGCTGCTGTCTGTTGACAGATCAAAGACATTCCGGATTCCAGCTGTCCAGGAGCGGCCAATCGCACAATGGAGTTCCCTACACAAGCCCAGGGCACAGGATTTACATTTGTGCTGATGGCAATAACTCATAATGTGGTGATATCCTTATGGAAACAGGCCTTTTGGCCCAACCAGCCTGTGCTTGCCAACCATTGGGCAGCACTTACAACAATCCTGCAGATATGGGTTTGATTTCAACACTTGAGGAGTTTGAATAAGTATATGGATGGGAGGGTTATGAAGGGATATGGTCTGGGTGCAGGTCAATGGGACTAGGCAGAGTAACAGTTCAGCATTGTCTAGATGGGCCAAAGGGCCTGTTTCTGTACTATAGTGCTCTACAACTATATCCCTGATTCCCACTGCATCCCACTCTCTTCCACCTATTTAGCTGATCAACCCATCAACTCGCACAGTTCTGTGATATGGGAAGAAACCAGAGCATCTGGGGGAAGCCCATGCCATCATAGGGAGAATGTATCACTGGCCTAGACCCTGCACCCTGGCCAGTGACCATTGCATTTTCTGGCCATAGGTTTCCAGCCAGACAGCGTCCCCTCTGGCCCTATGACCCCAACCACAGCTGTTCATGGCTCAGGGTCTCTCCTCTACACCACGAAACCTCTTCACTCTGTGTCCCGGCCACCACCTGTCACAGTCCCTGTGCTCTACCTGTGACACTCCCAATTCAGCTGAAAGCTACATTTTTATGGTACGATGGAAGGGATAGCACACTGCTCCATTCCAGGGGACACACCAGAGCCAATAATAATTCTAAATCTATTCAACACACCAGGCACTACCTCAGTAATGCAGAGCTGGCCCTCACCAGACCCAGCTACATTCCTGCAATACTGTTTCCCCGTGATCCTGTTCTCAAAGAATTCTAAACGTGAATGCAAGTCAGAAAGGATTACTGTCAAATAAATGTGGCCTTTACACAGACTCAGACTTCGAGACAGAGAGCAAGGCTTCTCACCAGTAGCTGGTGGAGAGTATTGACTAACCTGATGGGTGATCAGGTGAGAGTGAAAGACCCCATTGTTTCCCAGCGATTTATATTTAGCTTCTTGAACAAGCCACCCTTTACCCTTCCCCAGTTACTTGGAAGCTCAGAGCGAGACGCTGGGACAGATTATTTTTCCTATTGGCCACAAATACTCCCTCTGCCATCTGTGATCCTTTGTGTGGGTGTCCCTGAGACTCTGCACACCCACCTTACCAGGCCAATGTGGTCAGTGGGTCAGAGTGGCGAGGAGCAGATGAGGAGGGAGTAAGAGAGAGAGGAAGGAGGAAAGAAAGAGAGGGATGGAGGGAGGGGCAGGCTAGAGGAGGAAGGAGGAAAGGAGGGAGGAAAGAGGGAGGAGGGAGGGAGGAAGGAGGGAGGAGGGAGGGAGGAAAGAGGGAGGAGGGGAGGGAGGAAAGAGGGAGGAGGGGAGGGAGGAAAGAGGGAGGAGGGGAGGGAGGGGAGGGAGAGAAGGAGGGAGGGAGAAGGAGGAGGGAGGGAGGAGGAGGAGGGAGGGAGGGAGGGAGAAGGAGGAGGGAGGGATATCTTTGTATTCTGCTGTGCTCTCTGGTTCCAGACTGCCCCACTATTGGAAACATCCTGTCCACTAACGGTGTGAGAATGCTCTGGGCTGGACGAGCGCTGCCAGAGGCTGCCTCACCTCTCGGCCCCTAGCCTGTTGGCTTGCATAAGCAAGGACCTGGAACCCCTGCAATAAGCCGATCGCCACAATAGGTCTAGAGCGGATGCAATCTCACTGGTTCTCCACTCAGCCTTGGATCACCTGGACAATAGCAATACCTACGTCAGGCGGTTCTTATTGATTACAGCTCAGCATTCAACATAATCATACACTCAGTTCTAACAAACAAGTTCCAAAACTTGTGCCTGGCAGGGGTCACTGTGCAGGACTGGAAAAAGCTGTGCAGTGCATAAAGTTGTAAACTTAGCCAGCTCCATCATGGGCACTAGCTACCCCAGCATCGAGAACACCTTCGAAAATCGATGCCTCAAGGAGCTGGTATCCATCATTAAGGACTCTCATCACTCGGGACGAGCCCTCTTCTCATTGCACCATCAGGGAGGAGGCACAGGAATCTGAAGACACACACTCAACAATTCAGGAACAGCTTCTTCCCCTCTACCATCAGATTTTTGAATGGACAATGAATCCATGAACACTACTTCAGTATTTTCTCCTCTCTTTTTGAAATACCTATTTTATTTTTCTCTATATTAAATATTTATTTCTCATTGCAATTTATAATTGTTGTTATTATGTATTGCAATGTACTGCTGCCACAAAACAACAAATTTCACAACATATACCAGTGATATTAAACCCGATTCTGAAGGGTCAGAGGGAGCAGAGGATGCTAGCCCCTTGGCTGAGAGCCCCCTTGCCCTTTAGCGGGACGGGGGGGGGGGGGGTAGATGGGTAGGCGTAGGTGCAATCCGGTCTGCTGATGTCTCCAGCAGTAAAAATTGCAGGTTGGCACCACTCGACGTGAAATCACAGAGTTATTTTTAAAAATAACTTTTTTGGAGCACTAACAGAATTTCCTATTCATTAAAAATCCACGGGCAATTTCCGGTGATACCTGGTAAAAGCACTCTGCTGTCACCGGACCGGGCAGCATTTCACAAAGTTATTTTTAAATCCTTGGAGCATGAAGATCATTTACAGCTGGCAACGTCAGGCCCAGCTCCTGTGGCATGCAGAACCACCAGATATTCCGGCAAAGGCTAGAGACCCCAGCTAGTAATCGCTGGCAGCTGCCCCTACACTGTAGCTACACAGGTTGACAGGGTCATAAGGAATGTGTATAGCATGTTGGTCTTTATTAGTCAGGGCAATAAGCTCAAAAGTCAGGAAGTTATGTTGCAACTTTACAAAACTCTGGTTAGGCCGCATCTGGAGTATTGCGTACAGCTCTAATTGCCCCACTATAGGAGGGATGTCGAGGCTTTGGAGAGGGGGCAGGAGAGGTTTACCAGGATACTACCTGGATCAAAGGGCATGTCAGAGGTTGGACAAACTTGGGTTGTTTTCTTGGGAGTGGCAGAGCCAAGGGGAGATCTGATAGAGGTTTATAAGATTATAGATAGACAGACAGTATCCCTTTCCCAGGGTTGAAATATCTAATACCGGAAGACATGCATTTAAGGGGGAGTAAGTTGAAAAGAGATGTCATACACTCTGTCGTATGCTCTATGTCACACGCTCTACATTGTACATTCAAGATCATACTTTCTGTGCCATATGTTCTGTCGTACACTCTATGTGGTACTTCTAGGCTGTACGTTCTATGGTATACTTCTAGGTTGTATATTCTATACCATATGTTCTACTTTGTATGTTTCACACCAGGGACATCATCATGCCTGCTCAGCCCCACAGTGAGGGGCTCTCTGAAGAGACACAGTGAGAAAAGCTGATGATCATTTTGGAGGGCCTGTCCTGGGTCTAGCCCAAAAATGACATTACAAAGAAGGCATGGCTTTTGTATAAGTTTATTAAGATTTGGCCAGTCATCGAAAACTATGTCAAATGTCTATAGACGTGTGGTGCCCTTGATTGGAAAATCCTACAAAAAGTAATGATACAGTCCAGTCCATCATAAGTAAAGCCCTCCTCACCATTGAACACATCTACACAGAGAGCTTTCGCAGGAAAGCAACATTCATCATCAAAGACATATCGCCCTCCACCCTCAACAATCCAGGCCATACTCTCTTTTCACTGCTAGCATCAGGAAGGAGGTACAGGAACCTCAGGACCCACACCACCCCTTTCAGGAACAGTTATTACCCCTCAGCCATCAGGAAGGATATACAGGAACCTCAGGACCCACACCACCCCGTTCAGGAACAGTTATTCCCTTCAACTATCAGGAAGGATATACAGGAACCTCAGGACCCACACCACCCCGTTCAGGAACAGTTATTACCCCTCAGCCATCAGGAAGGAGGTACAGGAACCTCAGGACCCACACCACCCCGTTCAGGAACAGTTATTACCCCTCAGCCATCAGGAAGGATATACAGGAACCTCAGGACCCACACCACCCCGTTCAGGAACAGTTATTACCCCTCAGCCATCAGGAAGGATATACAGGAACCTCAGGACCCACACCACCCCGTTCAGGAACAGTTATTACCCCTCAGCCATCAGGAAGGATATACAGGAACCTCAGGACCCACACCACCCCGTTCAGGAACAGTTATTACCCCTCAGCCATCAGGAAGGATATACAGGAACCTCAGGACCCACACCACCCCGTTCAGGAACAGTTATTACCCCTCAGCCATCAGGAAGGATATACAGGAACCTCAGGACCCACACCACCCCGTTCAGGAACAGTTATTCCCTTCAACTATCAGGCTCTTGAACAAGAGTCAATAACTTCACTCAACCTAATACTGAACTGATACTACAACCGCAGTTTCAAGGATTCTACAACTTGCGTTCTTGATATTTATTACTTACAGTATGAATTTATTATTATCTTTTTTGTATTTGCATAGTTTGCTATCTTTTGTTATTTTATACATTTGTCCGTCTTTGTTGTCTGTGGTTTTTGATTCTAATGCGCTTCATTTTACTTACTGTGAATGCCTACAAGAAAACAAATCTCAGGTGATGTATGTGGTGATGTTTATGTACTTTGATAATAAATTTACTCTGAACTGTTTCACCTCACACCCCCTCAGCCTGATGCCAATGGATCAGTGGGCATGATGGACCCATCAGCCCTGGACTGTGTGCACATACTGCACCCTTTCTCAGGAAGGGTAGTCCCTAAGAAAGGATGGCAGCCCTGACGGGACACCCCAAGGGAACCTAGGAAGCCTCATACCCAAAGTCTAGGGAAATGAGAGTTCGCCAGTGGTGGGGGGAGGGTGGTGGTGACTGTGAAATTGGAATGACAGTTTGTTTATTGTCATATATACTGATATACAGTGAAAAGATGGTCTTACATTCTGTAAATACAGATCAATTCATTACACAGTGCATTGAGGTAGAACAAGGTAAAACAATAACCATAAGACCATTAGATAAAGGAGCAGAAGTAGGCCATTTGGCCCATCTAGTCTGCTCTGCCATTCAGTCATGGGCTGATCCAATTCTTCCAGTCATTCCCACTCCCCTGCCTTTAACCTGGCTAATCAAGAACCTATCTATTCGTGCTTTAAATACACCCAATGACTTGACCTCCACAACCAGCCCTGGCAACAAGTTCCACAGATTTACCACCCTCTGACTAAAGTAATTTCTCCGCACCTCAGTTCTAAATGGATGTCCTTCAATCCTGAAGTCATGTCCTCTTGTCCTAGAATCCTCTACCATGGGAATAACTTTGCCATATCTAATCTATTCAGGCCTTTTAACATTTGGAATGTTTCTATGAGATCCCCCTCATTCTCCTGAATTCCAGGGAATACAGCCCAAGAGCTGCCAGATGTTCCTCATACAGTAACCCTTTCATTCTTGGAATCATTCTTGTGTATCTTCTCTGAACCTTCTCCAATGTCAGTATATCCTTTCTAAAATAAGAACCCCAAAACTGCACACAATACTCTGTGGTCTCACAAGTGCCTTAAAGAGCCTCAGCATCACATCCCTGCTCTTATATTCTATACCTCTAGAAATGAATGCCAACATTGCATTCGCCTTCTTCACAACCCATTCAACCTGGAGGTTAACCTTTAGGGTATCCTGCACAAGGACTCCCAAGTCCCTTTGCATCTCTGCATTTTGAATTCTCTCCCCACCTAAATAATAGCCTGCCCAGTTATTTCTTCCACCAAAGTGCATGACCATACTCTTTCCAACAATGCATAACAATGCAGAATAATCTGCAATAGCTCCAAAACATGTAGTGCAGGTAAACAATAAGCTGCAAGTTCGTAACAAGGTAAACCGTGAGGTCGAGAGTCTGTTTTATTGTACAAATAATCTAACACTCGGGTAGAAGCTGTTCTTGATCACACTGGTAAGTGCTTTCAGAAGTTTCTATCTTCTCCCCAATGGGAAAAGGGGAGAAGAGAGATCCAGGGTGAGTGGGGTGTTTGGATTATGCTGGCTGCTTTACTGAGGCAGGAAGAATTGTAGACAGAATGCATGGCCAGGAGGATTGCATGAGGGGCTTTATGTCCCCAGCTCTCTGCAGCTTCTTGCACTCATCATCAGAGCAGCTGTTGTACAAAACCATGCTGCATCTGGGTAAGATGCTTTCTGTGCTGTACAGCCAGTGCCCCCCCCCCCCCCCCGCAGAGTGTGGATGGAGATGGCACGAATGTCCTGTAACAGAGAGAGTTTCTCCCCCTTCCCTGTGTCTACAGAGGGTCAGTGTCCAGCACCCGTCACTCGTACACCCGTCCCACCCAGGGTCAGCGTCCAGCACCCGTCACTCGTACACCCGTCCCACCCAGGGTCAGCGTCCAGCACCCGTCACTCGTACACCCGTCCCACCCAGGGTCAGCGCCCAGCACCCGTCACTCGTACACCCGTCCCACCCAGGGTCAGCGCCCAGCACCCGTCACTCGTACACCCGTCCCACCCAGGGTCAGCGTCCAGCACCCGTCACTCGTACACCCGTCCCACCCAGGGTCAGCGTCCAGCACCCGTCACTCGTACACCCGTCCCACCCAGGGTCAGCGTCCAGCACCCGTCACTCGTACACCTGTCACTCGTACACCCGTCACTCGTACACCTGTCACTCGTACACCCGTCCCACCCAGGGTCAGCGTCCAGCACCCATCACTCGTACACCTGTCACTCGTACACCCGTCACTCGTACACCCGTCCCACCCAGGGTCAGCGTCCAGCACCCATCACTCGTACACCTGTCACTCGTACACCCGTCACCCGTACACCCGTCACTCGTACACCCGTCACTCGTACACCTGTCACTCGTACACCCGTCCCACCCAGGGTCAGCGTCCAGCACCCATCACTCGTACACCTGTCACTCGTACACCCGTCACTCGTACACCCGTCCCACCCAGGGTCAGCGTCCAGCACCCGTCACTCGTACACCCGTCCCACCCAGGGTCAGCGTCCAGCACCCGTCACTCGTACACCTGTCACTCGTACACCCGTCACTCGTACACCTGTCACTCGTACACCCGTCCCACCCAGGGTCAGCGTCCAGCACCCGTCACTCGTACACCTGTCACTCGTACACCCGTCACTCGTACACCCGTCCCACCCAGGGTCAGCGTCCAGCACCCATCACTCGTACACCCGTCCCACCCAGGGTCAGTAAGCAGCCCTGCCAACTTAGTCCATAATAACCCGGTTTAACACACAACAGTCCAGTACAGACTGGCACAACACCATCTAGCATACACCAGCACATACCAGTACAGTTCAGCACAAAACCAACAGTCCATCACAGTCCAGTAGAGTCTAGCCCAGCACAAACCAGCACAGCTCCAGTACAACCACAAACAGAAGTGCTCAGCCCCAGTGCACAGCTGAGGCTGAACGCCCTGACGTGCAAAGGACCCCAGCCAGCCTGAGGTCCGTGGGCTTCACAGTGTAACACTGATCATCGGAGCCATACCTGACGCAGTGGGTGCTGGAGGTCCTCAGGACAGCACCCTGGTGCTCAGTCCCAGCTGCAGCATTAGCCACCTTTCCATTACACAGGGGATGTTGTTAATGACCGCACAGCGATCAGGTCCATCCATATAACATCAACGGGTGAGAGAGCCCTTGTCTGCCAGTAAATGCTGGACAACACCAGGCATGGACTGAGAAGCCAGCAATTCTACATCCGTGCAATGGCCATAGTACCATAAGAGCATCAGACATAGGAGTAGAATTAGGCCTTCTAGTCTGCTCTGCCAGTTGACCATAGCTGATTTATTATCTTTGTCAATCCCATTCTCCTGCCTTCTTCTCATAACCTTTGATGCCCTGACTAATCAAGAAACCTATTATAGTTATGGATACAAATCCTGCCGCCCATGGGTCATAGGGGTGCTGTGCAGCTGAGCACTACACCAGTTGTCTCCATCCGTCACGGTTGTGGGTGAATGCTTGGGTTGTGGCAGAGCTCTCTCCGGTCCACTCTGCAATGTTGTCTGTCCATTTCCTCCTCTGACTGCCCCTTTTCCTTTTCCCTGCACTGTTTCTTGAAGAATAGTCTTTGAGAGTCCACTTGATCTTGTTATATGGCCTCTTCTTTACTGTGGACAGTAGATCTTCATAATGTCTCATGTGTTGAGTGATGGTTCTTCGTACTTCATCATTTGAGCCATGGTCTGTATAGGAGATGCCAAGGAGCCTTCTGAAGCATCTCATTTCTACTGCCTGGATTGTGTTTTTCGGTTCTGCAGTCAAAGTCCATGATTCGCATGTATACAAGAAGAGCACAAGTGCATGCGGGGTTTCAAACTGGATCTGAAAGCAATGTTATTGTCTCTTCAGATTGGCTTTAGTTTAGCCAGCGTTGCTGTTGTTTGGGCTGCCCTTACAAGGACTTCAGCATTGACCCTTCTTGGTTGATGATGGTGCCAAGATATTTGAACCATTTCACAGTCTCTAGTTCTTGTCCACTGACTGTGATTTTTGTCGTGATTGACTCCTCACTACTTCTCATCAGCTTGGTTTTTCTCTGCACTGATCTCCATGTCATATCTGTTAAATGTATCATCCAGACACTTCACAAGGCACACCAATTCATCCTCGCTTCTTGCCAGCCCACTAATATCACCGGCGAACCTGAGGTTGGTTATGATCTGCCCTCCGATGCTGACTGTGGCGATATGGTCTTCCAGGGCATCTCTCATTACTTGTTCCAGGAAAATGTTGAACAGAGGGGGTAAAAAGAGGCAGCCCACTAAACAGGTGTTTCATCTGTTGAACCCACCCCCCTATTATTTAGTTTAAAATGAATCAGGCTTTAAGCTAAATTGTAAGGGGTGTGTTCAGCAGATTGGAGAAGTATGGATAAAGTAAAAAAGAAAAGTGTGGATAAAGATAAAGAAAAAAATCAAAAGAGAAAAGAGAAGAGTGGAGTCAAGAAAAGTCAAGTGCAAATGAGTAAAAGATTACAGGATTTTAAAGGCACAATGAGTGTAAGGGCACTTTATTTGAATGCCTGTAATATTCAAAACAACTTGTGGCTCAAATCAATACAAAGGGGTATGATTTAGCAGCCATTACAGAGATATGGTGCAAGGTGAAGAGGATTGGGAATTAAATATCCAAGGATATCAAGTAATATGGAAGGATAGGTAGGAAGGTAAGGGAGGTGGAGTAGCGCCCTTAATTAAAGATGAGAATAGGGTGATAGTGAGAGAAGATATAAGATTTAAGGAGCAGAATGTTGAATCCATCTAGATAAAGATTAGGAATAGTAAAGGGAAAAATCACTGGTGGAAGTTGTCTATCGGCCACTGAATAATAACATTACAGTGGCACAGGCAATAAACAGAGAAATATCTGAGGCATGTTAGAACGGAACAGCAGTTATCATGGGGGACTTTAACTTGCACATAGATTGGGTGAATCAATTTGGTCGAGGCAGTCTTGAGGAGGACTTCATAGAATGCATCCGTGATGGCTTTCTTGAGCAGCATGTTAGTGAACCTACAAGGGAAAATACTATCTTAGATCTAGTCCTGTGCAATGAGACAGGTAAAATCTTGTAGTCAGGGTCCCTCTTGGAAAGAGTGATCACAGTATGACTGAGTTTCTCATACAAATGGAGGGTGCAATAGTTCAATCTAAAACCAATGCATTATGCCTAAACAATGGAGACTACAAAGGGAAGAGGGAAGATTTGGCTAGTGTAGACTGGGAACACAGACTACATGGTGGGACAGTTCAAGAACAGTGGAAGACTTTCAAAGAGATTTTTTACAGTGCTCAGCTAAAGTATATTCCAGTTAAAAGCAAGACAGTGAGGGTGGGAGACCATAAAAAGAAAGTATCAAACTAAAAGCTCGTGCATACCAGTAGTGAGAAACTGGAAGATTGGGAAAACTAAAAAACAACAAAGTACAACAAAGCAAGCAATAAAGAAAGGGAAGCTAGTTTATGAAAATGAACTAGCACAAAATATAAATACGGATAGAAGTTTTTATAATTATCTAAAACGAAAAAGGGTGGCTAAAGTGTATGTAGGCAGTGCAGAGGAGGTTCACCAGGTTGATTCCAGAGATGAGGAGGTTATACTATGAGGAGAGATTGAATCACCTGGGAATGTACTCGCTGAAAGGTACTAGCGACTAGAGGCCCAGAGTCATCAAACCCTCCTCATACATTAACCCTTTCATTACTGGGATCAATCCCGTGAGCCTTCTCTGGACCCTCTCCAATGCTAGCCTCCCACAGGACAGGGCGTGGCTTCCAATCCCTGACATCATTGAGGGTCTCCCAGGATCAGCATAGCTACAGGTCAAGAGCTGGAGAACCTGTGGTGGGGACCACAGTACCTCTCTCTCACCAACAGGCATAGAGCAACAGAGGGATGGACCCTTCCCTGCCCCAGCTGAAGGCAATTCTAACAAAACTTTAAGCCCCGGATATCCTGGACTGAACAGAATCAGATTTATTTTCACCGGCATGTGACATGTAATTTGTTAACTTAGCAGCAGCAGTTCAATGCAATACATGATCTAGCAAAGAGCAGTAATAACAATAATAATAATAAATAAACAAACAAGTAAATCAATTACGTATATTGAATAGATTAAAAAAGATGCAAGAGCAGAAATACCGTACATTTTTTTAAAAAATGAGCAAGTATCCAAAGCTTCAACGACCATTTAGGAATCGGATGGCCGAGGGGAAAAAGATGTTCCTGAATCGCTGAGTGTGTGCCTTCAGGCTTCTGTATCTCCTACCTGATGGTAACAGTGAGAAAAGGGCACGCCCTGGGTGCTGCAGGTCCTTAATAATGGATGCTGTCTTTCTGAGACATCAATCCCTAAAGATGTCCTGGGTACATTGTAGGCTAGTGCCCAAGATTTACAACTTTTGCAGTTTCTTTCGGTCCTGTGCAGTAGCCCCTCCATACCAGACAGTGATGCAGCCTGTCAGAATGCTCTCCACGGTACAACTATACGTAGAAGTTTTTCAGTGTATTTTGTTGACATGCCAAATCTCTTCAAACTCCTAAGTATAGCTGTTGTCTTGCCTTCTTTATGACTACATCGATATGTTGGGACCAGGTAAGATCCTCAGAGACCTTGACACCCAGGAACTTGAAGCTGCTCACTCTCTCCACTCCTGATCCCTCTATGAGGATTGGTATCCTTCGTCTTACCCTTCCTGAAGTCCACAATCAGCTCTTTAGTCTTACTGATGTTGAGTGCCAGGTTGTTGCTGTGACACCACTCCACTAGTTGGCATATCTCACTCCTGTATGCCCTCTCATCACCATCTGAGATTCTACCAACAATGGGTGTATCGTCAACAAATTTATAGATGGTATTTGAGCTGTGCCCAGCCATACAGTCATGTTTAAACAGAAAGTAGAGCAGTGGGCTAAGCACACACCCCTGAGGTGCACCAGTGTAGATCACCAGCAAGGAGGAGATGTTATCACCAATCTGCACAGTCTGTGGGCTTCTGGTTAGGAAACCGAGGATCCAATTGCAGAGGGAGGTACAGAGGCCCAGGGTCTGTAACTTCTCAATCAGGATTGTGGGAATGATGGTATTAAGTGCCGAGCTATAGTTGGATGAACAGCATCCTGACGTAGGTGTTTATGTTGTCCAGGTGGCCTAAAGCCATGTGGAGAGCCATTGAGATTGCATCTGCTGTTGACCTATTGTGGTGATAGGCAAATTGGTCCACTCAATCGGCACCCACCCACCCCGAAACACCTCGCCCACCCTGAAGTTTCCCAACCAGCCCCTAAACACACCACCCTAAATAACATCACCCACCTTACTGGCCCCTCATTGCCCCTTAATAAACCGTATAACAATTACAGCACGGAAAAAGGCCATCTGAGCCCTTCTAGTCTGTGCCGAACGCTTACTCTCACCTAGTCCCACCGACCTGCACTCAGCCCATAACCCTCCATTCCTTTCCTGTCCATATACCTATCCAATTTTACTTTAAATGACAATACTGAACCTGCCTCTACCACTTCTACTGTAAGCTTGTTCCACACAGCTACCACTCTGAGTAAAGAAATTCCCCCTCATGTTACCGTTAAACTTTTGCCCCCTAACTCTCAACTCATGTCCTCTTGTTTGAACCTCCCTACTCTCAACGGAAAAAGCCTATCCACACCAACTCAATCTATCCCCCTCATAATTTTAAATACTTCTATCAAGTCCCCCCTCAACCTTCTATGCTCCAAAGAATAAAGACCTAACTTGTTCAATCTTTCCCTGTAACCCAGGTAACATTCTAGTAAATCTCCTCTGTACGCTCTCTATTTTGTTGACATCTTTCCTATAATTTGGTGACTGCAATACACACACACACACACACACACACACACACACACACACATACACAGCACCACACTGCCACCTAGTGGGAAGCACAGGGTTTGCTGCCCCCCACTGCATCCCACAGATGGTAGGTGGGGAAGTACTGAGGGACCACACACTGTGGGAGAGGTGGTACAGAACATTATACTGTGGGAGGGGTCAGAACATCACACTTTTTCAGAGGCTGTCTGCTCCAGGGATATTCACAACAAAAGATTATAACCTCTGGTCCATCTGCCATTCCCTGACTCTGTAACCCCCTCTGCCCCCTACAAACCTCCTGCCTCTATAACCCCATCCTGTCCCTATGCCCTTTCCCATCTCTATAACCCCTTAAGACCCCTACATCCTCCTCATTTCTGTAACCCCTTCTGGCCCCTACACCCCCATCCTCGTCTCTGTAACCATCTTCGGCCCCAACAACCCTCCCCTCCCTGTCTCTCTAACTCTATGCCCCTCCCCATCTAACACCCTCTGGCTCCTAAACTGCTCTCTGTCTCTGTAACTCACATCTGGCCCCAACTCCCCTACCCGTCTCTGTAGCCCCCTCCCTCCCCCTACATCTGCCCTGTCATGTGCGGGGAGCCATACAGCTTTCCAGAGCACCTCTATTTGTTAATTGTTGTCTTAACGAGAGTTCATTAAGCCCTTTCAGGACGTATATTGTATACTTTTCTCTGACGTTAAATGAACTTATTGAAACCTATTGTTTAATCTTGTTAAGTTCATTTTGACTGGCATGGGTTTTCAGCATTCTGTGATGAGGACTCCCAATGAGCTGCTGTCGCTGGGTTCTAGCTTTAAGAACGTTACACCTCACAGTATCACCTGCCAGGCCACCGAGGTTTTGTTGGAACTCTTACGAATAAATGACATCTCCACATCGGAGTCTGTCTTTCCTCCACATGGGTTTAGTCTTTGCCTGCACACACCATAATACCTTCTGGTCTCTGTAAGCGGAGGTGGAGGCCATCCAGCTCCACAGACCCTGCTGGGTGTCCTAGTGCTAAAACCCCCCTCATCCAATCTCCCTCAGTTCACCACATCTGAAGTAATTGCCCTTGTCCATCCTGACAACCAAGTACCATGGACACTCATCCCATTGACCAGCACTGGGTCTGTAATCTGTCATGGAGGTTTATGTGGTGGTTAAACACACAACAGCCTCTACTGCTACCACCCCCTCAGGCTGTGTTCCTGATTCCACACACCATCTAGGAGGAATTCTAATGCCTTCAAAGCAGTAAACCTCTTACTGCTCCCCTAAAACCTCTACCTGCTGGTCTCCAACACCTCTGTTATGGGGAATAGTTATCTCGCTATTGACCCTATATGTGGCTTTCATCATTTTCAACACCTCCATCAGGCCCTGCTTCAAGTCCCTCTGCTCCAGGGAGAGCTAACCCAGCCTCGCTGAGTTCCTTTTGGCAATGCCCTGTTAAACACGAGTGCAGATGCTGGTGTATGGGACAAAAAACCCAAAATGGCAATTTCCTCCACAGATGCTGAAGGAATTCAGTAGGCTGAGCAGATCTGTGGAGTAGGGATGTTTAGTCCACATGTCAGGCCAAATGACTCGACCCAAAATGCCAACTGTCCATTTCCATCACAGATGCTGCTCGACCTATTGAGTTCCTCCAATATTTCAATGTCCTAAACATTCTCTTCCACGACCCCTCTAGCACAACAACACCCTTCCTATGGTGTGGTGACTATAGTACTCCAGCCTTGGCCTGACCAAGAGTATTATAAAGTTGTGCCAAGGCCTTCTACTCTGATATTGTAAGCATGGGTAAATGAAGAAAATTACTCATATCTCCTTCGCTACCTCAAGCAACACCTTCCCTCCCCACCATCACCTACCAACAAGATGTTGAATCCAATTTACCAGCCTGCTTTTGTATCTACCTTCCATTTAGGAACTTGTCAAAGGTCATACAGAGTCTGTGCAAACCACATCAATTACATTATATTTAGTTACCTCTTCAAAACACCCAACTTCAAAAACAGGATTGCCTGCCATCAAATCTGTGCTGACTTCCCCGGTTAATCTCCATCTTTCCAGCTGCAGATTAATCGTGCTTCTGCAATTTTTTTTCTTGCAATAATTCCCCTGCCAATGGACTTTAGACTTGCTGGCCAATAATTACCTGTTTTACCATTACTGCTCTTCCTCAATAAATGAACCACATTTGCTGTCGCCTGTCACCTTTGCCAACCAAGATCCAAATCTCTTCAGCAAGCTTCTCTTGATGAGACGGGTTCATCTCCTCGAACCCTGGTGAATCATCCACCTTCATACCTGCTAGGATATCTGATGCCTCTTTTTTTAATGTTAACAAGATCTAGAATTTCAACTTCCCAACTGAATGTCCAACTGCAATGTCTTCATTAGAGTACTGTGCTCAGTTCTGGTCACCTCACTACAGGAAGGATGTGGAAGCCATAGAAAGAGTGCAGAGAAGATTTACAAAGATGTTGCCTGGATTGGGGAGCATGTCTGATGAAAACAGGTTGAGTGAACTCGGCCTTTTCTCCTTGGTGCAGCCGAGGATGAGAGGTGACCTGATAGAGGTGTATAAGATGATGAGAGGCATTGATCATGTGGATAGTCAGAAGCTTTTTCCCAGGACTGAAATGGCTAACACAAGAGGGCACAGTTTTAAGGTGCTTGGAAGTAGGTACAGAGGAGATATCAGGGGTAGTGTTTTTTTTAAAAACGCAAAGTGGTGAATGCGTGGAATGGTTTGCTGGCAACAGTGGTGGAAGGCAGTTACGATGCCAAAGGGCCTGTATTGTGCTGTAGGTTTTCTATGTAATCTGTACAGAGTCCATGCAGTTGATGCCAATTTGCTTCACTTCTCCTGAGTAAATACAGATGCAAAAAATTTATTTGAGATCTCTTCCATCTGCTTTGGTTCCACATATGGATTACCATTTCGATCTTCTAGAGGACCAGTTTTGTTTGTTGCAATCCTTTTGCTCCAAGCATATCTGTAGAATCCCTTAGGATTCTCCTTCACCTTGTCTGCTAGAGCGACTTCATGCATTAATTTTAGCACTTTTGACTTCTTTCTTGTGTTCTCTTGATTTTTATGCTCAATGAGCACCTAATTTTTTCTTACTGCCTATACCTGCTATGCATCTCCTTTTTTCTTCTTAACCAGGGCCTCAATATCTCCTGAAAACCAAGGTTCCCTACACCTGTTATCTTTACCTTTATTTCTGACAGGCACAGGTAAGCCTTGTACTCTCAGAATTTCACTTTTGAAGGCCTCCCACTTACCAAGTACACCTTTGCCAGAAAACAGCCTGTCCGAATCCAATTTGCCAGATCATTTCCGATACCATCAAAATTGGCCTATCTCTCATTTAGAATCTCAGCCCGTGGATCAGATCTAACTCTTTGCAGATTTACTTTGAAACTATTGGCATTGTGGTCACTGGATGCAAAGTGTTCCCCTGCACAAACTTCTGTCACCTGCCCTGTCGCATTCCCTGATAGCAGATCCAGTATTGCACACTTTCTTGGGACTTCCATGTACTGATTAAGAAAGCTTTCCTGAACATATTTGACAAACTCTATCCCATCTAGTCCTTTTGCAACACAGGAGTCCTAATCAATATGTTGAAAGTTAAAATCATCTACAACAACCTGATAATTTTTGCAACTGTCTACGATCTCTCTACAAATTTCTTCCTCTAAATCCCTCAGACTGTTAGTTGGTCTGCCCTCCTGCACTAACTCCTTAACCATGTGTTAACCTGGATAATTTTCCCATTTCTGGCCTCACTAGCACAGGGGACAACCTTGAGATCACAGCCCTGGAGGTCCTGCCCTTTAACTTAGCACATACCTCTGAAATCATTATGCAGAACCTCTTCATTCTTCCTATCTACGGCATTGGTACCCACATGGACCGCAACCCTTCGCTGTTCACCCTCCCACTTAAGAATGCTGAGGACTTGGTCCGAGATGTCCCGGACCCTGGCACCTGGGAGGCAACATACAATCCAAGAATCCTGTTGTTGCCCACAGAACTTCTTTTCTGTTCCCCTAACTAATGAACCTCTATCACCACAGCTCACCTCTTCTTCCCCTTCCCTTCTGAGTTACAGAGCCAGACTCAGTGCCAGTTCAGTGCAGACTTTCCTCTGCCAGATTATACCCCACAACAGTATCCAAAATGGTCTATCTGTTTTTGAGGGGGATGGCCAGAGGAGTACTCTGCACTAGCTGTTTAACCCCTTTCCCCTTCCTGACAGTCACTCAGTTTCTGTGTCCAGCATCTTTGGTGTAACTACCTTTCTATATGTCCTATCTAGCAGCCATTCAGCATCCTAAACGATCCGGAGTTTGTCCAGTTCCAGCTTCAACTCCTTAACGTGTAGTGTTAGAAGCTTCAGCTGGATGCACTTCTTGCAGTTGTAGTGTTCATGGACACTGGAGGTCTCCCTGCCTTCCCACATCCCACAAGAGCATTCCATTATCATGCCTGGGATCTCCACTGTTCCTAACTGAGCAACTATAGAGAAGGGAAAACCATAAACTGTATGGGAGGGAAAAGCCTCCACATGCAGCTTTTTCCCTTTTCTCATTCAAGCTTCTCCTCACTGAAGCCTCGAAGAGCTAAAGCACCAAAAAGCCCACACTTACTCTGACCACTCCAACGATGGCCACTCAGATTGCCCCTGCCCTATTTTAATTTGTTCTTCCCAATCAATCCCGAACACTGAATGGCCACTACTCAAAGCACCAAACTGCCGCTAGTCATAATTTTTCTGGCTCTACAGTCTGCTCCGGACCATCAGGACAACAGGAACTCTTACATCAGGTGGCTGTTCATCAACTACAGTTGTGTTCAACATCATAAGACCATGAGACTTAGAAGCAGAATTAGGCCATTCAGCCCATTGAGTCTGCTCTACCATTCCATCATGGCTGATTTATTATCCCTCTCAACCTCATTCTCCTACCTTCTCCCGTAACCTTTGACACCTTGAATAATGAAGAACCAATCAACCTTCACCTTAAATGCGCTGAAACACACAGCTCGAACCATATCATCAAGTTCGCCGATGACACCATCGTGGTGGGTCTCATCAGCAAGAACAACGAGTCAGCATACAGAGAGGAGGTGCAGCGGCTAACGGACTGGTGCAGAGCCAACTACCTGTCTCTGAATGTGAACAAAAGAGATGGTTGTTGACTTCAGGAGGGCACGGGGCGACCACTCCCCGCTGAACATCGACGGCTCCTCGGTAGAGATCGTTAAGAGCACCAAGTTTCTTGATGTTCACCTGACGGAGAATCTCACCTGGTCCCTCAACACCAGCTCCATAGCAAAGAAAGCCCAGCAGCATCTCTGCTTTTTGCGAAGGCTGAGGAAAGTCCATCTCCCACCCCCCATCCTCATCACATTCTACAGGGGTTGTATTGAGAGCGTCCTGAGCAGCTGCATCACTGCCTGGTTCAGAAATTGCACCATCTCGGATCGCAAGATCCTGCAGCGGATAGTGAGGTCAGCTGAGAAGATCATCGGGGTCTCTCTTCCCGCCATCACGGACATTTACACTACACGCTGCATCAGCAAAGGAAACAGCATTATGAAGGACCCCATGCACCCCTCATACAATCTCTTCTCCCTCCTGCCGTCTGGGAAAAGGCACAGAAGCATTCGGGCTGTCACGGCCAGACTATGTAACAGTTTCTTCCCCCAAGCTATCAGACTCCTCAATACCCGAAGCCTGGACTGACACCTTGCCCTACTGTCCTGTTTATTATTTATTGTAATGCCTGCACTGTTTTTGTGCACTTTATGCAGTCCTGGGTAGGTCTGTAGTCTAGTATAGCTTTGTGGTTTTTTTTTATTACGTAGTTCAGTCTAGTTTTTTGTACTGTGTCATGTAAACCATGGCCTGAAAAACGTTATCTCATTTTTACTATGTACTGTACCGGCAGTTATGGCCGAAATGACAATAAAAGTGACTTGACTTGAAATGTATCCAATGACGACTCCACAGCAATCTGTGGTAATGGATTCCACAGATTCAACACCCCCTGGCTAAAGAAATTCCTTCTTATCTCCATTCTAAATGGAAGTCCCTCTATTCCGAGGCTGTGCCCTTTAGTCCTGGACTCCCCCAACTACAGGAAAAATCCTCTCCACATCCATTCTTTTCAATATTCAATGAGATCTCCCCTCATTATTCTGAACTCAAGTGAGTACAGCCCAAAAGCCATCAAACCCTCCTCATATGCCAACCCTTTCATTCCCAGAATCATAAACCTCCTCTGGACCCTCTCCAATGCCAGCATCCAACTTCAGGACCCAAGTGTATGCAGTAAATAAAGATAACCTGTTTCCCGTGTGAGCACCCTCTCACAAACTGCCCACACCCCTCTGACTTCTCCCGCCACTGTATGGAAGAGTTTGCCAGCCTCACTGTGGTCTCCTCAGGCTCCACACAACAAGAATGGAAGCCAGTCACTGTCAATTCTGAGAGGCAGCCTACAGTGTACCACAGGGCACAGATGGCATCCGCTGGTCTCGTGCCTCGTCATGGTGCATTTCCTCAGTCGGGCTGACAGTATCATCAAGGACACCTGCTACCAATCCACTCCTCTACTTCCTGGGAGATGATACAGGAGCTGAACCTGACACCTCTTTCGCATCCCCTTCTCAGTGCAATTGGCACATTCTCAGACCCTGAACTTCTGCTTTGTCACTTCAGCATTGCCTTTGATACCCCACCATTGCACCCAGCCTCACTGTCTTATTCTGCTTTCTGCCCTCATCCTTTCCAATCCTGATGGTCTCAGCCCTAAACATCAACTGCTTATTCCCTCCAAAGATTATACCTGACCTACTGAGTTCCTCCAGCATTTTGTGAATGCCACTCTAGATTTTCAGCATCTGCAGAATCTCTTATGCAAATGTATGCCACCATTCATCGTAACACCTGGCCATCCACTGCAACCAGTTGTGACGATCACTCGTACCATTGGAATAGGGCTTCTGAGGCTCAGAGAGTGAATCTGCTTTTCCAGTACAATGGCTTCTCCACTTTAAAAGCTTTCCTGCACAGGTTCCTATTATCATTGTCGAAATCAACAGACAAACAACACATAACACAGAAACTCAACTAGTCAGGTAGCATTTACAGAGAGGAATAAAGAATTGATGTTTCAGGAGAAAACACTTCATCAGGACTGCATTCATGGCTGGTGTTTATTATTGGCACGTTTATTGTGCAAGTTCCAGACTCACAATGAATTTTACAGCAACCTGGTGTGAGTGACAACAGTCGAACATGAATGCAGAGTGGGGTGTGACCTGAACCACAGCTCCTGTAGTAAAGCCGTGTCTCCAACCTTTCATCCGCCACCACCTTCACATTCACCATTAATGTAAAGGTTGCAATCCCACAACTTGGCCTCAGGATATCCTTCCACAGTTTTCCTGTTACCATCCACCAAAACCAGGCCGGAATCAGGATTGTCTGAACCTGCACTCACAGGGATGGCCAATCCAAACACTAGGTCATGCCCAGTCACAACAATACACACTGCTCCGTCACACCATCCGGGATAGCTGTGAACAGACCCAGTCACAACAATACACACTGCTCCGTCACACCGTCCGGGATAGCTGTGTACAGACCCAGTCACAACAATACACACTGCTCCGTCACACCGTCCGGGATAGCTGTGTACAGACCCAGTCACAACAATACACACTGCTCCGTCACACCATCCGGGATAGCTGTGTACAGACCCAGTCACAACAATACACACTGCTCCGTCACACCGTCCGGGATAGCTGTGTACAGACTGACCTAAACACCAGGTCATGCCCAGTCACAACAATACACACTGCTCCGTCACACCGTCCGGCATAGCTGTGTACAGACCCAGTCACAACAATACACACTGCTCCGTCACACCGTCCGGGATAGCTGTGTACAGACCCAGTCACAACAATACACACTGCTCCGTCACACCGTCCGGGATAGCTGTGTACAGACCCAGTCACAACAATACACACTGCTCCATCACACCGTCCGGGATAGCTGTGTACAGACCCAGTCACAACAATACACACTGCTCCGTCACACCATCCGGGATAGCTGTGTACAGACCCAGTCACAACAATACACACTGCTCCGTCACACCGTCCGGGATAGCTGTGTACAGACCCAGTCACAACAATACACACTGCTCCGTCACACCGTCCGGGATAGCTGTGTACAGACCCAGTCACAACAATACACACTGCTCCGTCACACCGTCCGGGATAGCTGTGTACAGACCGATCCAAACACCAGGTCATGCCCAGTCACAACAATACACACTGCTCCGTCACACCGTCCGGGATAGCTGTGTACAGACCCAGTCACAACAATACACACTGCTCCGTCACACCGTCCGGGATAGCTGTGTACAGACCCAGTCACAACAATACACACTGCTCCGTCACACCGTCCGGGATAGCTGTGTACAGACCCAGTCACAACAATACACACTGCTCCGTCACACCGTCCGGGATAGCTGTGTACAGACCCAGTCACAACAATACACACTGCTCCGTCACACCGTCCGGGATAGCTGTGTACAGACCCAGTCACAACAATACACACTGCTCCGTCACACCGTCCGGGATAGCTGTGTACAGACCCAGTCACAACAATACACACTGCTCCGTCACACCGTCCGGGATAGCTGTGTACAGACCCAGTCACAACAATACACACTGCTCCGTCACACCGTCCGGGATAGCTGTGTACAGACCCAGTCACAACAATACACACTGCTCCGTCACACCGTCCGGGATAGCTGTGTACAGACCGACCTAAACACCAGGTCATGCCCAGTCACAACAATACACACTGCTCCGTCACACCGTCCGGGATAGCTGTGTACAGACCCAGTCACAACAATACACACTGCTCCGTCACACCATCCGGGATAGCTGTGTACAGACCCAGTCACAACAATACACACTGCTCCGTCACACCGTCCGGGATAGCTGTGTACAGACCGACCTAAACACCAGGTCATGCCCAGTCACAACAATACACACTGCTCCGTCACACCGTCCGGGATAGCTGTGTACAGACCCAGTCACAACAATACACACTGCTCCGTCACACCGTCCGGGATAGCTGTGTACAGACACAGTCACAACAATACACACTGCTCCGTCACACCGTCCGGGATAGCTGTGTACAGACCCAGTCACAACAATACACACTGCTCCGTCACACCGTCCGGGATAGCTGTGTACAGACCCAGTCACAACAATACACACTGCTCCGTCACACCGTCCGGGATAGCTGTGTACAGACCCAGTCACAACAATACACACTGCTCCGTCACACCGTCCGGGATAGCTGTGTACAGACCCAGTCACAACAATACACACTGCTCCGTCACACCGTCCGGGATAGCTGTGTACAGACCCAGTCACAACAATACACACTGCTCCGTCACACCGTCCGGGATAGCTGTGTACAGACCGATCCAAACACCAGGTCATGCCCAGTCACAACAATACACACTGCTCCGTCACACCATCCGGGATAGCTGTGTACAGACCCAGTCACAACAATACACACTGCTCCGTCACACCGTCCGGGATAGCTGTGTACAGACCGACCTAAACACCAGGTCATGCCCAGTCACAACAATACACACTGCTCCGTCACACCGTCCGGGATAGCTGTGTACAGACCGATCCAAACACCAGGTCATGCCCAGTCACAACAATACACACTGCTCCGTCACACCGTCCGGGATAGCTGTGTACAGACCCAGTCACAACAATACACACTGCTCCGACACACCGTCCGGGATAGCTGTGTACAGACCCAGTCACAACAATACACACTGCTCCGTCACACCGTCCGGGATAGCTGTGTACAGACCCAGTCACAACAATACACACTGCTCCGTCACACCGTCCGGGATAGCTGTGTACAGACCCAGTCACAACAATACACACTGCTCCGTCACACCATCCGGGATAGCTGTGTACAGACCCAGTCACAACAATACACACTGCTCCGTCACACCGTCCGGGATAGCTGTGTACAGACCCAGTCACAACAATACACACTGCTCCGTCACACCGTCCGGGATAGCTGTGTACAGACCCAGTCACAACAATACACACTGCTCCGTCACACCGTCCGGGATAGCTGTGTACAGACCGATCCAAACACCAGGTCATGCCCAGTCACAACAATACACACTGCTCCGTCACACCGTCCGGGATAGCTGTGTACAGACCCAGTCACAACAATACACACTGCTCCGTCCTGTGGGCACCACACCAACCTCTCCTGTGGTACCACAAAGGAAACAACTTTAGCAGCCTGAGCATCAGGACCTGGCACATGGTGAGAACTCACCCACAATGAAACCACCCGCAGCACGAACTCCACCTACCACGAGACCACCCACTGTGAGACCCACTACAGTGAGGCCTCCACATTGTAGACTTCACCTACAGTGATACCATCCACAATGGGACCACCCAGAGTGAGATCCTCACAGCACCACGCACTGAGGGACCACCCACAGCATAGCCTACCCATTCAGTGAGATACACCACACACAACAGCAAGCCCCCCGAGGAGAGCACTCACAGTGCAGAGCAAACCTGGCCTCTGTCATTGTCCCCACCAGTGAGACACAGAGCCGGTCACACACATCAGATGAAAATAGCCTTACCCGAACATACAGCTCCATCATTTGAACACCCACTCCCCCTCCTAACCGCGGGTGACTCCTGTCCATGGGCAGTAGAGAGAAACCCCGGGCATCACTGCCACGGTGACCAACACCCCACACCTCCCTTTCAGTGCGACAGGTCCCTGTGAAACTCGAGCCCGCAGACTGTTTACCTGCCTTCACTAATTACCTGGTAATGACATTGTTCAGTGTCTCACTGGTAGAGTGACACAGCGATCAGGTATCCCAGCTGATCTCACCGGCCATCATTAATTCATCAGCCCATCCCACATCCTCAGTAACAGACTGGGACACAGCGCTCCCACACCCACCCGTCAGGATACAGAACATTACAGCATAGTACAGGCCGTTCCACCCATCATGTCCTGCCGACCTCTTAATGACCCAGTCCATAGCAAGTAAAGCCCTCCCCCTAATGAGCACTGTCGCATGAAAGCAGCACCCAGAGACCCCTACCATCCAGGCCAAGGTACCTTTTTGCTGCTGCCATCGAGAAGGATGATGTACCTACTTCTAAGCACCTTAAACCTGTGCCCTTTGTTGTACAAGATCATAAGATATAGGAGCAGATTGAGGCTATTTGACCCAGGAGTCTGCTCCGCCATTTCATCACTAATTTTCCCTCACCCCAATCATCTGCCTTCCCTTCATGCCCTGACCAATCTAGAATCCATCAATCTCTGCATTAAATATACTCCATGACTTGGCCTCCACAGCCGCCTGTGGCAAAGAATTCCAGATTCACCACTCTCTGGCTAAAGAAATTCCTCATCTCTGTTCCAAAAAAAATCCCTCTATTTTGTACATCACTTCAAAGATAAGGAGCACAAAACCGCTCACAATAGTGAGGCCTCACCAATGTTTTATAAAGTCTCAGCATTATTCTTGCATTTACATGGTAACATATACGTACTTCGATAACAAACTTAATTTGAACCTTGAACAGGTACTGACCGCGTGATCCCCCGCGCACCAGCGCAGGTACTGACCGGGTGAACCCCTGCGCAGGTACTGACCGCCTGAACCCCCGCGCACCAGCGCAGGTACTGACCGCGTGAACCCCCGCGCAGGTACTGACCGCGTGAACCCCGCGCAGGTACTGACCGCGTGATCCCCCGCGCAGGCACTGACCGCGTGATCCCCGACACACCGGGCGCAGGCACTGACCGCGTGAACCCCCGCACAGGTACTGACCGCATGATCCCCGACACACCGGGCTCAGGTACTGACCGCGTGATCCCCGACACACCGGCGCAGGTACTGACCGCGTGATCCCCGACACACCGGGCGCAGGTACTGACCGCGTGATCCCCCGCGCAGGTACTGACCGCGTGATCCCCGACACACCGGGCGCAGGTACTGACCACGTGAACCCCCGCACAGGTACTGACCGCGTGATCCCCGACACACCGGGCGCAGGTACTGACCGCGTGATCCCCCGCGCAGGTACTGACCGCTTGATCCCCCGCGCAGGTACTGACCGCGTGATCCCCCGCGCAGCTACTGACCGCGTGATCCCCGACACACCGGGCGCAGGTACAGACCGCATGAACCCCCGCGCAGCTACTGACCGCGTGATCCCCGACACACCGGCGCAGGTACTGACCGCGTGATCCCCCGCGCAGGTACTGACCGCGTGAACCCCCGCGCAGATACTGACCGCGTGATCCCTGACACACCGGGCGCAGGTACTGACCGCGTGATCCCCGACACACCGGGCGCAGGTACTGACCACGTGAACCCCCGCACAGGTACTGACCGCGTGATCCCTGACACACCGGCGCAGGTACTGACCGCGTGATCCCCAACACACCGGGCGCAGGTACTGACCGCGTGATCCCCCGCGCAGGTACTGACCGCTTGAACCCCCGCGCAGGTACTGACCGCTTGAACCCCCGCGCAGGTACTGACCGCTTGAACCCCCGCGCAGGTACTGACCGCGTGATCCCCCGCGCAGGCACTGACCGCGTGATCCCCGACACACCGGCGCAGGTACTGACCGCGTGATCCCCCGCGCAGATACTGACCGCGTGATCCCCGACACACCGGGCGCAGGTACTGACCGCGTGATCCCCGACACACCGGCGCAGGTACTGACCGCGTGAACCCCCACACAGGTTCTGACCGCGTGATCCCCGACACACCGGGCGCAGGTACTGACCGCGTGATCCCCGACACACCGGGCGCAGGTACTGACCGCGTGATCCCCGACACACCGGCGCAGGTACTGACCGCGTGAACCCCCGCACAGGTACTGACCGCGTGATCCCCGACACACCGGGCGCAGGTACTGACCACGTGAACCCCCGCGCAGGTACTGACCGCGTGATCCCCGACACACCGGGCGCAGGTACTGACCACGTGAACCCCCGCACAGGTACTGACCGCGTGATCCCCGACACACCGGCGCAGGTACTGACCGCGTGATCCCCGACACACCGGCGCAGGTACTGACCGCGTGATCCCCGACACACCGGGCGCAGGTACTGACCGCGTGATCCCCGACTCACCGGCGCAGGTACTGACCGCGTGAACCCCCGCACAGGTACTGACCGCGTGATCCCCGACTCACCGGCGCAGGTACTGACCGCGTGATCCCCGACACACCGGCGCAGGTACTGACCGCGTGATCCCCCGCACAGGTACTGACCGCGTGATCCCTGACATACCGGGCGCAGGTACTGACCGCGTGATCCCCGACACA